>NW_012138302.1:7872708-7910591 GCF_000956105.1 Propithecus coquereli
AGTCAGAGAAATTTTATGGAGACTGCAAAACCACACTGCATCTAGAATCAAAGCCAAAGTGCCCCACCCAAAAAATGCCATAGATTCATTTTCAGAAAAAAATCCCTCTCCTACAAAAGCAAATCCAAAAAACGGCAACAAGTGACTATTAGACCAGATGTGCAGATACCAACGTAAGGACACAAGAAACATGAAAAAGCAAGGAAATATGACACCTCCAAAGGAACACAATAATTCTCCAGCAACAGAAATTTATAAAATGTCAGAAAAATAATTCGAAATAATGATATCAAAGAAGCTCAGTAGGATACAAGAGCACACAGAAAAACAATAAAAAGAAATCAGAAAAACAATTCAGAATATGAATGAGAGATTTACTGAAGAGGTAGATGTAACAGAACAAAACAGAAATCCTGGAACTGAAGCATCCATTGAATGAAATAAAAAATACATTTGAGAGCTTCAGCAATAGATTAAATCAAGTGGAGGAAAGAATTTCAGATCTTGAAGACAGATCTTTTGAAATAACCATGTCAGACAAAAATAAAGAAAAATGCATGAAAAAGAATGAACAAAGCCTATGTGACACATGGGACACCATAAAACAACCAAATATTCAAATTTTCAGTGCTCCAGAAGGCAAAGAGATAAATAAAGGGATAGAAAACCTATTTAATAAGATAGTAGCTGAAAAACTCCCAAGTCAAGCAAGAGATTTAGACACCCAGATACAGGAAGCTCAGAGATCCTTAAACAGACACAATTTAAAAAGGTCTTCTCGATGACACATTATAATCGAACTGTCAAGTCAAAGACAAATAGAAATTTCTGAAAACAGCAAGAGATAGGTGTCTAGTAACTTACAAGGGAACCCCCATCAGAATAATAGAAAATTTGTCAGCAGAAACCTTATAGGCCAGGAGAAAATGGGATGATATATTCGAAGTGCTGAAAGAACATATCTACCAGCCAAGGATACAATACCTAGCAAAGTTACTCTTCATAAATGAAGGAGAAATAAAGTCTTTACCAGATGTTGAAGCAAAAGAACAATATCTACCATCATGAAAACACATGAAAGTATATAAGACCCACTAGTACAACAAACACACAAATGAGGAACAGAAAGAATTCAAATGTTACCACTACAGAAAACCACCAAACCACGATGATAAACAAGAGAGAAATGATGGAACAAAGGATACACAAAACAACAAAGGATATACAAAACAACCAAAATTCAGTTAATACAAGGGCAGGAATAAGCCCTCAAATAATAACCTTGAATTTAAATGGACTAAACTTTTCAAGTGGGATTTATCCCAGGGATGCAAGGATGGTGCAACATATGCAAATCAATAAACAGCTTACATCACATCAAGAGAATGAAGGACAAAAACCATATGATCTCAATAGATGCAGAAAAAGCATTTAGTAATATTAAAAACCCCTTTATGATAAAAACTCTCAACAAACTAGCAATAAAAGGAACATACCTCGACATAGTAAATGCCATATATGACGCATTCTCAGCTAACATCATACTGAATGGGGAAAGGCTGAAAGTCTTTTTACTATGAACTAGAAAAAGACAAGGATGCCCACTTTCACCATTGCTATTCAGCATAGTACTGAAAGTCCTAGCCAGAGGAATCAGGCAAGAGAAATAAATAAAAGGCATCCAAATTGGAAAAGAGGAGCTCAAATTTTCCCTCTTTAGAGATGACATGATTTTATATCTAGAAAAACCTAACGACTCCACCAAAAAATCTTAGATAAGACAAATAAATTCGATGAAGCTGAAAGATACAAAATCAATATACAAAAATCTGTTGTGCTTCTATAACTCAATAATGAATTTGCTGAGAAAGAAATTAAGAAGGAAATCCCATTTACAATAGCTACAAAAAATAAAATATTTAGAAATAAATTTCATCAAGGAGATGAAAGACCTCTACGAGGGCAACTATAAAACAATTATGCAAGAAATTGAAGAGGATACAAACAAATGGAAAGATACCCCTTGCTCATGAATCAGGTGAATTAATATTGTTAAAATGCCCCTTCTACCAAAAACAGTCTACAAATTCAATGCAATACCTATCAAAATACCAATGTCATTTCACAGAAATAGAAAAAACAATCCTAAAATTAATATAAAACCAAAAAGAGCCTGACTAGCCAAAGCAATCTTGAACAAAAAGTATAAAGGTGGAGGCATCACACTACCTGACTTCAAAATATATTACAAGACTATAGTAACTAACACAGCATGATATTGTTATAAAGACAGACACATAGATCAATAGGACAGAAAAGAAAACCCAGAAATAAGTCCACATATTTATTGCCAATTGATTTTCCACAAAGATGCCAAGAACTTACATTGGGGAAAAGACACCATCTTCAATAAATGGTGGTAGGAAAATTAGATATCCATAGCAGAATAATGAAACTCAACTCCCTATCTCTCACTATATACAAAAATCAACTCAAGATGCATTCAAGACTTAAATGTAAGACCCAAAACTATAAAGCTACTAGAAGAAAATACCAGGAAAACACTTCAGGATATGAGTCTAGGAAAAGATTATAAGGCTAAGACCTCAAAAGCACAGGCTACAAAAACAAAAATATACAAATGGGACTATATTAAACTAAAAACTTCTGCATAGCAAAGGAAAAAATCAGCAGAATGAAGAGACAATCTGTTGAATGGGAGAAAATATTTGCAACCTATTCATCCAACAAGGGACTAATATCTGGAATATACAGGAAACTCTAACAACTCAACAGTAAAAAAACCAAATAATCCCATTACAAAGTGGGCAAGAAGAGGGGGCAGAGCAAGATGGCCAAAGAGAAACCTCCAGCAACGATACCTCAGCATGAACAACAAATTAATCAACTACCCACGCAAGCAAGCACCCTCAGAACCAAAAATCAGGTGAGCGATTATACTACCTGCTTTTGACATTATATCAAGAAAAGAGGCACTGAGGAGGGCAGAAAAGACAATCTTGCATTGCCTATGCCACCCCTCCCCCATCCCCCAGCAGTGCTGCCCCAGCATGCTGAGTCAAGAGAGAATCTGTGTGCCCAAAGATAGGAGAGTGAAATGGTTGTGGGGCTTTACCCTGAAATTCAGGGCCACCCTGGCACAGGGTAGAATTATGCTGGTCCCCATGGAGGGAGCACTTTGACCAGTCCAGCCAGAGGGAAACTCCACCCTGAAACCCAAGTTCTGGCTAGTCCCACCACCAGCTGACAAAAAAAACCCAGCCGGGGGCCTGGACTAAATTCGCAAAGCAGTCAGGCCACAAAGACTGCAGTCCTTGGGCAATTACTGCAGCGGTGCTGACTTGGAGCTGGTGATCGTGGGGTGCACATGACCCAGTGAGACAATAGCAGCTGCAGCCAAACCAGTGCCTATGTCACCCCTCCCCCAACTATAGGCAGAGCAGCTCAGGGAGAGTTTTATTCTGCTTGGGGAAAGGAAAGGGAAGAGCTCAGAGGACTTTGTTTTAGAACACGAGTACCAGCTCAGCCGCAGCAAAATAAATACCAAGCAGACCCCTAAGGCCCTGAGTCTAAGCCTTAGTTCCTGGATGGCATTTCTGGACCCACCACCCTGGGCCAGAAGGAAACATGCTGCCCTGAAGGGAAGGACCTGGAAGGATTCAACACCTCCTGACTAAAGAGCCCTTGGTCTTTGAATAAACATCAGAGGTAGCCAGGCAACAGCAATCACTGGCTTTGGGTGAGACTCGGCTGGCTTCAGGTGTGACCTGGTGTTGGCGTCCACGAGGGAGGGTTCACATCACTCATCCCCCAACTGCTGTACCCCAGCACAGAGAGTGAGGGGAGGGAGTCAGAGATTTTGCCAGGGAATTCTCTCTTATCTTACTCAAGTCCACCAAAGCAGTACCACCAGGAGTCTGCAAGAGTCACAGCATTACTGGCCTTAGGGCACCCCCAGTGCTGATATGGCTTCAGTGACCAAAGACTTAGACCACAACAATCAATCCCCTTTTAATATCTGGGATGCCTTCTCAAGAGGGACAGATTCAAACAAGCCCAGACTGTGAAGATTAAAATAAATACCTAATTCCTCAATGCCCACACATCAACGAACATCCACAAGCATCGAGAACATCCAGGAAGCCATGACCTCACCAAAAGAACTAAATGAGCTACCAGTGACCAATCCTGGAATGATGGAGATAGGTGACCTTTCAGTCAAAGAATTTAAAATAGCTGTCCTGAGGAAGCTCAACAAACTTCAAGACAATACAGAGAAAAATTCAGAAGGCTATAGGAGAAATTTAACAAAGAGATTGAAATAATAAAAAAAAAAAGCAGAAATTCTAGAACTTAAGAATTCGATTGACAAACTGAGAAATGCATCAGAGTCTCTCAATAGCAGAATTGACCAAGCAGAAGAAAGAATTAGAGAGCTCTATTTGAAAATAGAGAAAAAAGACAAAGGAATAAATAAGAATGAAGAACATCTATAAAATCTAGAAAATAGTCTGAAAAGAGCATATCTAAGTGTTATTGGCTTTATAGAGGAGGTAGAGAGAGAGACAGACAGACACTGGGGTAGAAAGTTTGTTCAAAGAAATAACAACAAAAGAAGTTTCCAAATGTAAAGAAAGGTATCAATATTCAGGTATAAGAGTGTCATAGAACACCAAGCAGATTTAACCCAAACAGAGCTATCTCAAGGCATTTAATAATCAAGTTCCCAAAGGTCACAGATAAAGAAAAGGTCCTAAGGGAAGCAAGAAAAAAGAAAAATTAGCATATAGAGGAGCTCCAATATGTCTGGCAGCAGACTTATCAGTGGAAACCTTATAGGCCAGGAGAGAGTGGCATGACATATTCAACGTGCTGAAGGAAAAAAAAAATCCTTAATACCAGAGTATTATATCCTGCAAAAAAAATACCCTTCATACATCAAGTAGAAATAAAGACTTTCCCAGACAAACAAAAGCTGAGGGATTTCATCAACACCAGACCTGTCCTATAAGAAATGCTAAAAGGAGTTCTCCAGTCTGAAAGAAAAGGACATTAATGAATGATAAGAAATCATCTGAAGATGTACAACTTACTGGTAACAGTAAGAACACAAATACAGAATAACCTCTAGTTGTATAAACCACTTATATCTTGAGTAGAAAGACTAAAAGACAAACTTATCAAAAATAACAACCATTTTTTGAGAGAAAGATAGTATAAAAAGATATGAATGAAAACAATATAAAGTTAAAAAGTGGGGTAGGGGAGATGGAAGTAAAGGGTAGAATTTCTATTAGATTTCTCTTTGCTTGTTTGTAAACAGAGTTTTGTCACGTGCTTAAAATAATTGATCATAAAATGTTTTTTTGCACGCCTCATGGTAACCTCAAATCAAAAAAACCTACAAGAGAATCACACACACAAAAAAGCAAGAAATTAACACACACTACTAGAGAAAATCACTTTTGACAAAGGAAGACAGAGAATAAAAAAAAGAAACAAAGAGAGAGCCATAAAACAACCAGAAATCAAGTAACAACATGGCAGTAGTAAGTCCTTACCTATCAATAATAACATTGAATATGAATGGATTGAACTCTCAAATCAAAAGACATGGAGTCACTGAATGGATTAAAAAAAAAAAAAAGAGCCAACCATATCTTGTCTGCAAGAAACCCATCTCACCTATAAAGACACACATAGACTGAAAATTAAGGGATGGAAAAAGATATTCCATGTAAATCGAAATCAAAAAAGAGCAGGAGTAGGTATACTTCTATCAGATAAAATGGATTTCAAGACAAAAACTGTAAAAAGAAAAAAAGAAGGTCATTATATTAATATAATGATAAAAGGGTCAATGCAGCAAGAGGATATAACATTCTAAATATATATACCTAACATTGGAACACCCAGATATATAAAGGAAATATTATCAGAGCTAAAGAGAGAAATAGACCCCAATACAATAATCATTAGAGATCTCAATACTGCACTTTCAGTATTGGACAGATCATCCAGACAGAAAATCAACAATAAAACATTGGACTTAATATGCACTATAGAGCAAATGGACATAATAGATATTTACAGAACATTTCATCCAACAGCTGCCTAATACCCATTCTTCTCCTCAGCTCATGGATCATTCTCAAGGATAGACCATTTGTTAGGCCACAAAACAAGTCTTAAAACTTCAAAAAAATTGAAATCATACCAAGTATTTTCTCTGACCACAATGGAATAAAGCTAGAAATCAATAACAAGAAGAACATTGGAAAATATACAAACACATGGAAATTAAACAATATACTCCTGAATGATCAGTGGGTCAATAAAGAAATTAAGAAGGAAATTAAAAAATTCCTCAAAACAAATGTAAATGAAAATACAACATATTAAAACCTATGAGAAACAGAAAAAGCAGTAATAAAAGGCAAGTTTATAGCAATAATTGCCAACATCAAAAAAGTAGAAAATCTTCGAATAAGCAACCTAACAATGCATCTCCAAGAACTAGAAAAACAAGAGCAAACCAAACCCAAAATTAGTAGAAGAAAAGAAATAATAATGATCAGAGCAGAAATAAATGAAATTGAAATAAAAATATACAAAAGATCAATGAAAAAAGTTGGTTTTTTTAAAAAGATAAACAAAAAGACACACATTTAGCCAAACTAAAAAAATAGAGACCTAAATAAATAAAATCAGAGATGAAAATGCAGACATTACAACTGATACTGCAGAAATCCAAAGGATCATTAGAGATTATTATGATCAACTATATGCCAATAAATTAGAAAACCTAGAAGAAATGTATAAATTCATAGACACATACAACCTACTAAGATTGAACCAGGAAGAAATCCAAAACCTGAATAAACCAATAACAAGCAATGAGATAGAGTAATAAAAAGTCTCCTATCAAAGAAAAGCCCAGGACCCAATGGCTTCATGGCTGAATTCTACCAAGCATTCAAAGAGGAACTAATACCAATCTTACTTAAACTATTCAAAAAAACTGAGGAGAAAGGGATACTCCCAAACTCATTTTATAAGGCCTGTATGACCCTGATACCAAAACCAGACAAAAACAAAAAACAAAAACTGTAGGCCAATATCTCTGATGAACATAGATGCAAAATTAGTCAACAAAATGCAGGCAAATCAAATTCAACAAAACATTAAAAAGTTATTCATCGTGATCAAGTGGGATTCATGCCAGGGATCCAGGGAAGCAAGGATGGTTCAACATATACAAATCAAACAATGTGATACATCATATCAACAGAACAAAGAACAAAAACCATATAATCATTTCAATTGATGCTGAAAAATCATTCAATAAAATTCAACTTCTCTTCATGATAAAAAACTCTCAACAAACTGGGTATAGAAGGAACTTACCTCAACATGATAAAAAGCCATATATGAAAGACCCACAGCTGGTATCATACTGAATGGGGAAAAACTGAAAGCCTTTCCTTTAAGATCTGGAACGAGATAAGGATGCCCACTTTCAGCACTGTTATTCAACATAGTACTGGAAGTTCTGGCTAAAACAATTAGATGAGAGAAATAAAGGTCATCCAAATTGGAAAGGAAGAAGTCAAATTATCCTTGTTTGCAGATCATATGATGTTGTATCTACAGAAACCTAAAGACTCCACCCAAAAACTATTAGAACTGATAAACAAATTCAGAAAAGTTACAGGATACAAAATCAACTTACAAAAATCAGTAGCATTTCTATATGCAAATGGTAAATAATCTGAAAAGGAAACCAAGAAAGTAATCCTGTCTATAATAGCTATAAGTAAAATACCTAGGAATAAACTTAATCAAAGAAGGGAAAGATCTCTATAATGAAAACTATAAAACACTGATGAAAGAAATTAAAGAGGACACACAAAAAATGGAAAGATATTCTATGCTCCTGAATTGGAAGAATCAATATTGTTAAAATATCCATACTGCAAGACAAACTGAGAAATGCATCCCCAAAGCAATCTATAGATTCAATGCAATCCACATCAAAATATCAATGGTATTCCTCAGAAAAATAGAAAAAATAATCCTAAAATTTATATGGAACCACAAAAAATCCAGAGTAGTCAAAGCCATCCTGAGCAAAAAGAACAAAACTGGAGGAATCATATTACTTGACTTCAAATTATGCTACAGTAACCAAAACAGCATGGTATTGGCATAGAAACAGACACATAGACCAATGGAAGAAATAGAGAATCCAGAAATAAATCCACACATCTATAGCAAACTTATTTTCAACAAAGGTGCCAAGAACATACAGTGGTAAAAGACGGTATCGTCAATAAATGGTGCTGGGAAAACTGGATATCCATATGCAGAGGAATAAAACTAGACCCTTATCTCTCTCCATATACAAAAATCAAATCAAAATGGATTAAAAACTTAAATCTAAGACCTCAAACTATGTTACTAAAAGAAAATATTGGGGAAATATTTCAGGACATTGGTCTGGGCAATGATTTCTTGAGTAATACCCCCAAGCACAGGCAATCAAAGCAAAATTGGACAAATGGGATCACATTAAGCTAAACACCTTCTGCACAGCAAAGGAAACAGTCAACGGTCTGCGGCCACCCCGCCCTGATTGCGCCGGATCCCGTCTGCCCTCTGCCCTCGGAAACAGTCAACAAAGTGAAAAGACAACCCACAGAGCAGGAGAAAATATTTGGAAACTATCCATCTGACAAGGGATTAATAACTAGAATATATAAGGAGCGCCAACATCTCAATGGGAAAAAATCAAATAATCCAATTAAAAATGGACAAAGGATCTGAATAGACATTTCTCAAAAGAAGACATACAAATGTTCCACCACCATATGAAAAAGTGCTCAACATTAGTCATCAGAGAAACGCAAATCAAAACTACAATGAGATATCATCCCACTGCAGTTAAAATAGCTTTTTTTAAAAAAAAGGCAATAACAAATGCTGGCAAGGATGTGGAGAAGGGGGAACCCTCATACACTGTTGGTGGGAACATAAATTAGTGCAACCACTATAGAGAGCGATATGGAGGTTCCTCAAAAAACTAAAAATAGAACTACCATATGACCCAGAACTATGACTGCTGGGTATATATATCCAAAGGAAGGGAAATCAGTATATCAAAAAGATACCCGCACTCTCATGTTTATTGAAGCACTATTCACAATAGCCAAGATTTGGAATCAACCTAAGTGTCCATCAACAGATGAATGGATAAAGAAATTATAGTACATCTACACAATGGAATATTATAAAGCCACAAAGAATGAAATCATGCTATTTGAAACAACATGGATGGTACTGGAGAACATTATATTAAGTGAAATAAGCCAAGCTCAGAAAGACAAATCTCATGTTTTCACTAATATGTGGGAACTAAATATTAAAAAAAATTGATCTCATGTAGACACAGAGTAGAATTATGGTTACCAAAGGCTGGGAAGGGTAGTGGGGGAAAGGGGGATAAAGTAGGGATGGTTAAAGGGTGCAAAAATATTGTTAGGTAGTTAGATAGAATGAACAATATTTGATAGCACAACAAAATGACTATAATCAGCAATAAGTTAGGGTATACTTTAAAATAACTAAAAGAATGCAATTGGAATGTTCCTGACACAAAGAAATGTTAAATGCCTAAGGTGATACCCCAATTACTCAGATTTGATTAATTCACTTTGTATGCCTGTATCAAAACACCACATGTACCTATAAAGATATACAACTATTATGTACTCATAATAATTAAAAATAAAAAAAGTGGGCAAAAACCATGAATAGACATTTCTCAAAACAACATTTACAAATGGCCAACAGGTATATGAACAAAATGCTCAACATCACTAATCATCAAGGAAATACAAATCAAAACCACAATGAGATATCATCTTACCCCAGTTAGAATGGCTATCATTAAAAAGAAAAAAAAAAAAGCAGATGCTGGTAAGGATGTGGAGAAAAGGAAACTCCTACACACTGTTGGTAGGAATGTAAATTAGTGCAACCACTATGGAAAACCTTATGGAGATTTCTCAAAAAACTAAAAATAGAACTACCATACCATGCATGAATCCTACTACTGAGTATTTACCCAAAGGAAAGAAAATAAGTATATCAAAGGGATACCAGCACTTCCGTGTTTTTTGTAGCACCATTCACAACAGCAAAGGTATGGAATCATATCATTTGTAATAACATGCAAGGAAATAGAGATAATTATATTAAGCAAAATAAGCCAGGCACAGAAAGACAACTATCACATGTTCTCACTCATATGTGAGAGCTAAAAAAGTTGATTTCATGGAGGTAGAGAGGAGAATGATAGATACCAGAGGTGGGTAATTGTGGGTGGAGGGGAGGTGGGGAAGGGAACGAAGAGAGGTTGGTTAACAAGTACAACTGTACAGTGACAGAGGAGGAATATTTTCTAATGTTTGATAGCAGGATAGGGTGGTTACGGTTAACAGTACTGTGTTGTAAGAAGCGGTGGGCGGAGACCCAAGATGGCGGCTGTGGCGCCGGCGTGCTGTGGAGTTCGGGTTCACGGGGCCCTCCCGGCTGAGGTGAGCAGAAGGCGAGCCAGGCCTTGGCCTGGGGCCAGGGGTTGCTCGAGTCTTTCTGGAAGCTCCGTCTTTGGTTTTTACAGGCGACACAGCGCCTGTCGGACGGGCGTGCACTTGCGGGGGGCAGCAGCCTTGTCCCCAGGCGATGCCGCGGGGCGGGGGGGCGCTTTCCCGCCTTGCGTTTGCGTCCACCTCTCCTCTCCTCTCCTCGGCTGTTGAGTCCTGTCCTGCCCGCACGTCCGAGGCCATGTGTCATCTCTGCCCTTTTCCTGCCGCGTGCTCCCTCCGGAGGCTGAGCCGGCAGGGCCTCGGCTCTGTCAGACCCACAGAACCAGGGGCTTTGTCTGACACCGGAGTCTAGGGCTCTCACTGCTGCGCTGTGTCCCCTGGACTGTTGATTTCTGACGTCAAGGACTCTTTCCGTGCCCACCACTGCTCCTGCCCAAGTGGCCAGGCCTGCCTTTCCCGCGCTGGCACACGCATTCAGACAGCAAATGTGTATTAATGCCTCACTGCATAACTAGCACTGTTACAGGGTTAGGGAGGTGAACAGAAGCAGAGTTGCTGTCCTCTGGAAATGGTGACAGACAATAGCTTGAACGAAGTATTGGCAGTTTTGTCAATACTTCGAAGTAAATAAGCAACATTTAGTGGAAAATAACAGGAAACACTAGGCAAACTGGTAAGATATAGACCTTCATCACGGTGACATTTAAGCCAAGAGATGAGGAAGGAAAGAAGGGGTAGCTGGGACCTAATGGGCAAGGAGGGGGGACAAAACAAAACAAACAAAAAACAATGTATTGTATATTTCAAAATAACTAGAAGAGAGGACTTGAAATGTTCTCAACACATAGAAATGATAAATATTCAAGGTGATGGATATCCTAAATACTCTGAGTTGATTGTTATACCTTCTATGCATATAACAAAATAACACATGTACCCCATAAATATGTATAAATGTTATGCATCAATAAAAATAAAATACTGTATTAGTACAATAGTATACGTAAATAATTTATACGTAAAAATATACATAATTAAGTAAAAAAGAGCTTTACAGAATGAACAATCAGTTTTTTTCCAACAGGGCAGCATATACCTTCTACATCAGAGTCATCTCTGTGTCTAAACCTACATCATGGGCAAGAGGCGGAGACTTCATTTTTAGCTAGCTACCTAGGTGATTCTTATGCACACTTAAATTTGAGAGCCCT
Source organism: Propithecus coquereli (assembly GCF_000956105.1). Lineage (NCBI taxonomy): Eukaryota > Metazoa > Chordata > Mammalia > Primates > Indriidae > Propithecus > Propithecus coquereli. Next base: position 7,884,548 of record NW_012138302.1, read on the forward strand.
GATATATGAATTCTGGGGTTCCTTCTCTGGGCCAGTGATTTTCCAAGTGTGGCCCTGAAACATTAGCATTAGCATCATCTAGAAACTTGTTAGAATGCAATTTATCAAGCTCTACCCCAGACATACTGAATAAAAAACTCTGGGGTCGGGCCCAGCAATCTGTAGTTTAACAAACCCTCCTGGAGGTTTTGATGCTTGATAGTTTGAGAAACACTGCTCTGGACAGGAGACTTTTAGGGAGACTTAGATCTAGTGATTCAATAATTGATTGGTCTCATAGTCCCACTGTTTCTGACTTTTTAACCTGCAAAACCAGCCAAGTCTCTCTTGAAGCCTAAATTTCCTGAGAAAATGAATTCCTGGCTACTTTCTTCTATCGTGATGTATGGCTACTTTTCTTTTGTCTCCTATGTTGTAGCTCTGAGGAACTGCTTTTGGTTTGCTGAATGCATCATGTTTTCTCTCGCTTCTGGCTTAGGGTTACACAGTTAAATTTGAATTTTATCTTATTTTCAGTTATTTTTTGAGACAGGGTCTCGCTCTGTTGAATTTTAGATAACCAAGAAATAAATATTTTAGTATAAGTATGTGCTATGCAATATTTGGGATATACTATGTTAAAAAGTATTTGTTGTTTATCTGAAATTCAAATTTAAAGCCTGATCTGTTTGCTCTTCCCTATGCCTAGAGAGCACTCCTCTCCCTGACTACGTTCTCCTGTTTTTCAAGACTCACCGTAACCTTTCAGAGGCCTTCAAAGACCCTCCGGATAAGACTGGTTCCCTGTATGCTGTGCTCCTGCAGTTCGCACTTTATTAAAATTCTTTAATTACTTGGTAGTTTGTTTCCTGCTAGACTGAAGCTCTCTAAGGGCAGGGACAAAATCTGTCTTATTGGTCATGGTATCCCCAGGGCCTAGAACCAATTTGTGGGCATTAAAATATTCGCTTAATAAATAAAGGAATGGTCCTTTATGAACCCTGGGGTTTCTAGAACCATGAGCATATGCTGATGGCATCCCTGATGCTGCCTGCCACCCCCTGCTCCGCTGACCTGCTGCTGTGATCCTGCCTGCCCTATGCAGCACACAGAAGCAGTGTGCTGTGGCAGGGGGAGCTGACTGCAGAGGCAGGAGCGGAAAACCAGCCCTACCCTCTACTTGCTATGTGAGGTGGCTGTGATCTCAGCTGAATCTCTTTTGATCTGTAAGATGGGAGAGTCCTAATAATACCTTGACTGTAAAGATCCAAAGAGATGAATGATAATGGGATTTTGCACATTACAAAGAACTATGAAAATAGGATTTAATTTTGAATTTTGAGCTCTGAATTTGGGTTTGTTCACAGGGTTTGTTCATTCCCTTGATTCTGTTCATTGCCAATCCATTTCTACTTGCGTTTTCTTCTAGTAATAATAACAGATACCATTTAGTACTGTGTGCAGGCACTTTGTTACTGTTTTGCACCCATTGTTTCTAAATCTCTGCCAGCCAAGTAGGCATCCCCATTTTACAGAAAAGGAAACTGAGACCCAAAGAGTTTATGTGATTTTCCTAATAAATAGCAGAGCTTGGATTAAAACTCAAGGCTGTCTGACTACAGAACCCACAGCCCTTGAATTACAGCACGTTAAATCCTGATTCTGGTCTCATGATTAGAAAGTTGACCTTTGCTAGTTCCTTCAGGGACCTGCACTCCCTTGGGTGGCCTGTCTCCCCTGGCTCTGAGCCCTGGTTTGGACACTGCTGCAAGGGGCTAGCTGTATTCCGCTGGAGTCAGCTGACGCCAAAGGCACATGAGAGTCCGTAAATATCACTGCTTCATCTCAAAGCAGTCGCATTTCCGGTTCTGTCTCAAACCTCATCTGAAAGTCTAGCATTTAAAACGATGTCTTTCTATTTTCAGCATAGCTCATGCGGGCTGCCTTAGGAGCCTGTCCTATGCATCTTAGGCTTGCTTCTGTTATATTCCTTAAAGCGGTGAACTGTGTGCTGCAGGTGTTGTTGGTCACCCTCCCAGCAGCCATTGCCTTCTTCTCCTTGCTGGAAGACCTTGATTGTTTATCTGTCTACCTCTTTCCCACGCAACTCAGGAGTAGTGACCCCACCCAACTCTAGGAGTATGCTTCCTCTTCCTCCTCTGTTGCTATGTGTGTGGGTTCTTGGAACCAAGGTAGCCACGTCGTATCCATGAGAAGTGCTAGCACCCTGGAATGCCAACGTGCTGGGAATGGAAAGAAGCTGAGTTTTGCATAAACCAATCTTGAAGGAGTTCTACCTTGAACTTACATAAGACAATGAAAGTTCCATAGATATGAAATCGTGTTTTTATTTCCATTATTTGCAGCTAACAGCATTGTGACCGATACCTTGTAACTCTCTATTTTCTTCTCTGAATTCACCCTGGACTATGAGATCCTGGAAAGCAGGGATTTTTTTTTTTTTCTGTTTTGAAGTTACATCCTCAGCATCTATTATTCCATTTGACATACAGCAGGTACTCTTCAAATGCTTGTTGACTGGATGAATGAGAGCTCTGTTGGGGAAGGAAACTAACTGAACATGGAAATGCACCTCTCTCCTGTGAGGAAGGTTGAAATCAAAGCATGAGGGGGTGCTGTATGTAGACCAATAACCGTTTTTGCTGGATGATTGTTACATGGAGTTGGAGTAGAATCCTTAAAGATCAGAGCAGAAAGAGGTCTTGGACATAGCTATGCTAAACTGCCTTACAAAAAAGATCAGGAAAGGAGTCCAAAGAAGGCAGTTTGTCCAAGTTACCTTTATATTTCTTGACTCTGTTCCTTTAAGCCAGTCCAACTCTTAACTTGCTATGTGACTTGGGCACATCACATCTCTAAGCCTTTCTCCCACATAGATAACAAAAGGATAGTAATTCCTGTTTGTTCACTTCCAGGTGCTTGGTAAAGAGGGACACTATGAAAGAAGTGGGAGTTTTGTAAGTTGCATGATTCCAGGAAAATTTATTCAGCTATTCCAGTAGATACTAAATATATGTGTATTGAAGTGAAATGAGGGAAGGAGCTATAACCAGCGTGCTAACAGGCCTTGGGGGTGGATTTGTAGGGAACATTAAAAAGGAAGAGACTCAAATAGAAGAGGAGGGTAAAGAAAAGATATTCAAATGCAAAATTGTGAGTTGTTGAGAACTCATTTGTACCAGGCACTGTGCTAGACACAATACATTCACTTTTCTGTATAATCATTTCATTGGCTCTGAAAAACAGGTGGTTTGATTTTTACCAGTGAAGAAGCTGAAACCCTGAGATGGTTAGTAGGTTGCTGAGGTAGTGGGTGGATTCACAACTTGATGGCCTGACTCAGCCTCCATGCTCTTTCTGCCACACCATGGGACACTCCAGAAATCTGGGGCCATCTATCTGGGTGACCTGATTTGAAGCCCTTCTGCCTCTGGCATACCAAGGATTCCCACTGCCCACAGGTCCTGCCCTGACTAAGCACTGGGATTGTGCCGGTCAAGGTGACTTGGGAATTGGAGGTTCAGAGATCATCTAATTGCTTAGTCCATGAAAGTCTAGGCATGGACAGTTCTTTCTTTTTGTTTTGGTGCCTAGGTCATGTAATTTGCTTTCATTTCAGCTGTGTTTGGTCTATAAATATGAGCTCTGGGACAAGGGCAACAGGAGCAAGTATGTGTGACCCCAAGTCAGACAGACCTGGATTCAGAGTCTAGGTCTGCCTCTACTCATTCAGAGGCCTTGTGCAAGTTCCTTCTGGGTCTCAGTTTATTCACTTGTAACATGGAGATAATACCTTATTTGTAGGGTTAGCATATGTAGTGATGCCATTTCTGCATATAGTGGATGCTCAAAAAATGGTAGCTATTCTTTAAATTCATTTGTAAAAAAATAATAATTTAACTTCTCTTTTTCCCTATGAATATGCCAGGTCTTTCAAGTATAGTTATTATCATTTTTTTTTCTGTCTTTGTACTTTTCTCTTTTGTTCTCAAATTGGCTTGTATTTTCTTTTTTTTTTTATTTCAGCATATTACAGAGGTACAAATGTTTGGGTTACATATATAGATAGCCTTTGCCCAGCCAGAGTCAGAGCTTCAGGCATGTCCATCCCCCAGACGGTGCACACTGCATCCATTAGATATGAATATACTCATCCCCTTCTGTCCCTCCCACCTGCCCAACACCTGATGAATGTTACTACTAAATGTCCACATAAGTGTTGAACAGTTAATACCAATTTGATGGTGAGTACATGTGGTGCTTGTTTTTCCATTCTTGGGATACATCACTTAGTAAAATGGGCCCCAGCTCTATCCATGATAATACAAGGGGTGCTAGATCACCATTGTTTTTTGTGTCTGAGAAGAACTCCATGGTATACATATACCGCATTTTACTAATCCACTCATGTATTGATAGACATTTGGGTTGTTTTCACATCTTTGCAATTGTGAATTGTGCTGCTATAAACATTCTAGGGCAGATGTCTTTTTTATAGAATATCTTTTTTACCTTTGGGTAGAAGCCCAGTAGTGGGATTGCTGGATCAAATGGTAGTTCTACTTGTATCTCTTTGAGGTATCTCCATATTACTTTCCACAGAGGTTGTACTAGTTTACAGTTCCACCAGCAGTGTATGAGTGTTCCTATCTCTCTGCATCCACGCCAACATTTATTGTTTGGGACTTTTTGATAAAAGCCATTCTCACTGGAGTTAAGTGATATCTCATTGCGGTTTTGATTTGCATTTCCCTGATGATCAGAGATGTTGAGCATTTTTTCATATGTTTGTTGGCTATTAGTCTGTCTTCTTTTGAAAAGTTTCTGTTCACATCCTTTGTCCTTTTTAATGGGGTTGATGTTTTTCTTGCTGATTTTCCTGAGTTCTTTATAGATTGTAGTTATCAGCCCTTTATGTTTCTGATAGGTTCTTCTCCATATATTCTCTGCTTTCCTCTTCCAGCTCTATTTATCCCCCCAAGTGGGTTCTTTTGTTCTCAGCCTCTCTCTTTCCCTCTCTCTGTCCACTCTGCAACAGAGGCCTTTTTACCCCAAACCTCTTAGATGTGGTCATATAAACAATTGTGTTTGCCTTGAGTTTGTTTCCAGCTCCATTCACCATCCATTCTGCTCCAGGAATTTTTGAGGCCAAAACATTTGGCTGTGGAAGGGACTCCCATGGCATTTGTTGAGGTGCATCTGGATTCTGCAGTCAGCAGCCTTTGAAGCCCTATAGTGCATCTGGTTGCAAATGTTTTTGGCCAACAAGGAGCTCAATTATCTATGCACTTTTTTCCAATCTCTCTTTCAATCTGTTAAAAACATCCAGACTTCTTGGGTTCTATTTAGAATGGAAAACTATAACCACTGGGGAACTCTGATAGGCTCCCCATTGCCTATAGAGTAAATGCTAAAGCACTCTGCAGGCAATCAAGGCCCCCAGAGCCCAGCCTCAAATACAGCCTTTAATCAGGGGCTCTGAATCTGGGGTTTGGGAATGCCTTGAAGTTTTAGGCAGAATTGTTTGTGTACACTTTTTATCTTTCTGGATAGAAAGTCCAAAGCTTTCATCACTTTCTCAAAGGGGTCCAAAAATAAAAATGATTAGGAACCCCTCAAACCATGAGGCTTGCCTTTGAATCGAATGACGGGCACATCCAACTGTCGTTTTCACAGCCTTCATTCTGAAGCTCTCGCCTGCTGTGCCCCGATGGTCTTCCTGGTCCACTTCTGCCGCCTTTTCTCACTTCCCTACTTGCTGGCTTCTGTCTTCTGTTTCCTCTTTATAGAATTATCTTGATCATCAAAGCTGACCATCAGCTCTATTTCCTGATAATCACTTAGTTTGTCATTGATTACAATTATAATGTCTTAGTTTGGCTTCCCCATAGAAGCAGACCCTGAGACTCTAAGTCAGGTGCAAATGATATATTTTGGGGGTGATCCTAGAAAACATCAGAAAGGAAGTGGAGAAGTGAAACCAGGTAGAGAAGGAGGCTGATAGAGAATCACTATCAAGCAAGTTAACAAGGAGGGCAGCTGGAGCCTAATCCTGCTGGGCATATGCCTCAGGGTTTCCCCTGAGGGAGCAGGAACAGGGGTATTTATTCACCATTAATTGCTGCTTAGGGGATAGGAGATAGCAATTCCCTAGCACTCTGCCTGCGGGGCATGCAGGCGGAGTGGGCTCTAGCAGCCAGAGGATGCCCTTAGGTAAAGAGTTATGGGTGACAGCAGCTGGAAGTTGGGCTGGCTTGTACCGAACGAGCACATGCTGAGGGGATATGGGGGGAGCAATGTCTGCCACATTCCTAGACTCTCGTGGATTTAACATCTTCTTCTGATGACCTAGACTCTTTATAGCTCTGGATAAACACCCCTCCCAGTCCAGCTCAGTCCCCGGGCTCCCTTTCCTTACAGGAGGTACTCCTCTTGGGCTTGCAGCACTGGCCCTCTCACCAATTCCCAGATATGAACAATATTATCTTGCTTCTGTTTGATTTCTCATTTTGTTCCCTTTGCCTAGGATGTCCCTGTCTCTTCCTGCTGAAGACTTAGTCATAATTCAAGGCCAGGCTCAAATGCCCTCATTTCCACAAAGACTTCATAGATCCACCTAAATTAGAACCAAACTTGCTCATTTGGTCTCTTAACACGTCACATTTGATTCCGTGAAATTGGCTCTACGTGAAGGGTGGATGTACTCTCTCCTTCCCTAGAAAGTGAAATCCTTGAGGTCAGGCATTGGTTTATTAATCTTTATGTCCCAGAGATGAAGTAAATATTTGGCACACAGTAGGTATTTGAAAAAGATTTCCTGAGATAAAGTTCACAGTGTCCAAGAATACAATTCTTGATTAAACTACATCATGCCATTGGAAATGGACTGTTTTGTTTGGCTTCTGAAATCTGATTCCATATGTGGTTCATTCAAGGGACAAAATCTTTTTCTCTTGCATTGATCTATTACAATCTCTTCATCTTGAGTTGCCTCTCTGGAAATTAGTGTTTTACGATTGCTCCAATTTTATCCTTCAGAGCAAGATGCTAATTAATGCAACAAATATGTGCTGAGCACTAACTATATTCTAGGCACTGAAAATATTCACTTGAATGTGTTAGAACTACAATGTCTAGCCTGTGCTTATAATCTTGTGGTGGTCCCTCTAACTGTTCTGTGTGTATAACTTCTATGATCAGACTGTGAACTCATTACAGAAGTGTCCAGGTCTCTATGCCCCAGAATGCATGCACTGGATAGAGTTATTATAAAATAATGAGGAACTAATGAAAATCTTTTGGGTGTTTTCAGGCACATCCCAATAATTTTACTCAAAACTTGGTTCAGATGTGTCCTTTGGGAAACCTTTGAACATTCAGGTTGGGTTAGGTGCCCATGCAGTGAGCTTCTAGCATATGGTGTTTCCCATGTTATATTAAAATCATTAGATCTGTTCCCACCTATTCAATTATCAGCTCCTTGAGATCAGGGGGGTATATTTTGTTTGGCTCCTTCCCAAAGGGAGTGTCTGATATATATTAATAGAAGGTTCTCAATCACTGTTTGTGAATGGCATTTAACTCATGTGTGCGTGTTTTCTTGTTTAGGAGAGAGAATCCATGGTAATTCCAGAGGTGGGTGATTTTCCCAACAGACCTTCCTCCAGCGTCCTCTTCTTCCCATCCTCCATTCAGGTTTTCACTACCTTCCTTGATTAATTTGTAGAATAGGTTACCCAGAACTCTAGTGAAGACAAAATAAAAAATTTACAGTACTTCTGGGGATTTCTGTACTTGCTTAGTTTCTAGAGATAATTTTTCACTCAGGCTCTCTCACTTCACCTTTTGTTCTTTTATTCAGAGAAGGAAATGCTATACACCTTCTAGAGGGTAAGAGAGGCTCCAAGTTTTTTAATTGAAAATATGTTGGTCAACATGAAAATTTGGTGAATATGTTGGGCATGGATAGGCCATGACTGTTTTCTGGGGTATTGGTAATTTTAGAAAGACATGAGATGAATTCTTAACTCTTGATGTGTCGTGTGTTTCATCATTTTAATGGTTTTTTTCACATATTTTATTTTCCATTGACTTTTCCTGCCCCCCAAACATTTTGGTGCTATATTATCAGAATGCAGCTTCAAGGGTTCAAGGGTGTGTCCAGGCCTTGCCTTTACCAAAGGATGAGTTTGGTAGGGGTCCTCTCCAGGAGGGTAGTAAAGAGGCCCAGGGCTGGGGATGGAGGACTGGTGGGGACAGGGTGGCCAGAAACAAGGTGGCCAGTGTGGAGGAACAGAGTGATCCATATTTAGAGTAGGTAGGGTTCTCGATTGCAAAATGACAGTATATGTAGAATTAAGAGGAGAGACCAGAGTAAAAACATGAAAAGTTAAGCGACTAACTAGAACACTAGAGCAGTACAGTATGAGATGTGAGCCACAGAAAATAGAAAGTGGTTAAGGAATGAAGTTGTGAGTAGAAGCTACTCACATCATCCATTTAGCTGATGCCTCATGTATAATGGAGAGACAGGTGCGGTACCTTAAGGAGGTTGCACTAGTCTGGAAGAAGATAGAGACAAAAGGGCCCTGTTGTTAGGGTTTTGCCTTCATCTCATGACACTTTCCAGTCCTTGGAAACTTCTGCAGAGCAGGGTTGTACTATCCGTGGAGAAAGTAAATATCTTAGGCAGTCATGCTTTTTATGATTTTCCTCTAACATGTATTTCCCATTCATTTGGATTTTACTTAAAAAAAAAAAAAAAGTCAACCCACAGACCCACCACGCCTGTACTTGTGTGTGGTATGTGAGCCTGTGGGATAGCTATGAAAAGTCAAATACAAAACAGGTGCCCAAGCACTGGAAACAAGGGAGCGCAAGACCAAATTGATTCCAGTACCATGCTAGAGACATTCTGCTTCCCAGTCCATCCAAGTGCTGCCTCTGCTGCCACCGTTTCTCTTGTGGTTTTGACCCTCTCACACATAAGCTGCATATTATGGAATTGCTGCAAATTATGGAGGTGCAGCATCACCAGAATGAAAAGGCTTCCATGTGGGTTAGCTCATAGCCCCTCTCTCCTGTCATCTTAATTCTGGTGTATCCACCTTAAAGAATGAGTGCACGTTCCCAACCCAGATGGACCACAATGCCACATTAAGATTTAAACTCCTCACTCACAAAATAGTTGTCAAAAGGCAAATAACCCCTATACCTACTCACTACAAGCATGGCAAACTATCCACCAAAATCAACTCTAATTTGCTATTTAATAAAAATTGAAATATAAATACTGAAAACCATGGACTGAAATCAAAGACCCTTAATTCAATAAGAATCTCTTAATTTTATAAAGGAAGTGAAATAAATGGAAATCCATGTCTGTCCACAGGAAACTTTGTGTCTAACGTGACTCAATACACATCTTTTGAGCTGACAGTGTTAGGCTATGTGGGGACAACAAACAATGACAGACAGTGTTCCTGGCCTCAAGGAGCTCCCATTCTAAAGGGAGAGGTATTCTAGGTCACTGTTTACTATTATTACAACATGATTAGTCCTACCCCTTATGGAAGTACAAATTAAATATATCCAAATCCCAATTCTGTTTATTTCAATGAGACCTTTCTTCTCCACTTGGAGTCACTCCTATAATTGGGTCAAGGATTCAAAGAAACTTGTTTATTTCAAGGAATTTTTTTTTTAAATTTCAGAATATTATGGGGGACCACCAATATAGGAGTCAGTCTTGATTACTGTTGCCCTGAAGAAAAAATAAGAAACTCTGAGCTGTGACCTGCATGGTCTTGCTCTCTGCTGTGGTTCTTATAGAGTGTTGTTACTCAAAATCAGACTATTTAGTGGTGTATGTAAGTGCTGCAAGGTCCCAGACACGGTGATGGAGACCAAGTGTCCCTCTCTGCTGAGAGGCCAGGAAGTCAAGTATAAGGAGCACTAAAAATACACACTGTCCCTCACCCTGCCAATGATGGCTAATGGGTAGAAAGCAGCCACTGGTTTGGAGTTCATGGAACTGAGAAGGTGGGGTGTTTGATGTGTCTTCCATATTAATGTTTAGGATCCCCAGTTGGCTGGAAATGTTGGGATGGAATTTCTGGAACTTTTTACAAAGATAGAAACACCAGAGAGGGTGCAGACCTGAGGGAGGCAGTCATAAATTCAGCTTTGGTTATGTTGATTTGGGGGCCCCTGTGAAACATCCGAGAACACATTCTGAGTAGGCATTTGGATATATAAAGGCCTGGAGCTACAAGAGTGGCTGGGCCAGTGATACAAATTTTTGTGTTATTATTAATCCTATATTATAGATGAGGGTAAATAGAATCATACAGTACAGGAGTCTCTCCTGTATCTTATGCAATACCCCTCTCTCTCATCCTCTCTTTCTGTCTCTCTGTCTCTGTCTCTCTCCTATATCCCTCTGTGCCTAGAGTAGTGTCTTGTTCATAGGAGATGCTTAATAAATATTTTCATTTATTCCAAAGACTCCCTAGGTAGACATCTCAGAGCTACTCAAAAATCTGCTGGTGACTCTGGTCATTTGGAAGTGTTTTGAAAATGTGAGCTTTCTGATGGCTGTACTCTGGGAGACAACAGACAAGGAAACACGCAATAAGACTGCTAATTGCATTTACTGGACCACACGCCTTCCGTTGCTCTCATAGGAATACATGTTTCCAAGAAATATGGGGTTTGTGTGAGGTCTAAGGGCACTTAGACAATGGAGAAAACAAGTCTCTTAAGTTGTGGTTAACGTCTCTGTCTGTCTGAAGACCTAACCTGCTTTTGCTTTTTTTGTATCTGAACAACAAGTGCTTCAGGATACATATGTTTAGACTTCATGTATACAAATTTGTTTGTTTTCTTAGTTTGAGTAAATAACTCCTTGTTCAGGGTTTTCAATGCTCTTAATGTGAAGTGGATATGGGTTCTGGATTTGGAGACTGAAAACCAAGTTTGTATGTTGCTTCTGACCCCTAGAAGCACATGGCCTTAGACAAGTAACTCTAATTGTCTGAGCTCTGTTTTTTAAACTCATAACAGGGGATTAACATTACCTGCCTCTTAGGGTGGTTGTGCAGATTCAGTGAAATGACCAGTGTGAAAGCATGCACTACGTGTTCGTTTAAAAAACCTTGCAGGTTTTAGTACTCCATGGAAGCATGCTCCTGCAAGTCTTGGGGAGCTTAAGACCTTTTGCTCATCTTCAGTTGGAGAGGGTCCTCTTGTCCTACATTTTACTCTACCTGTGGATAAATGGAGCTACTCTGCTTCGGAAGGTACCCCTGAAATAATATTTTAAACCACGGTAGTTGCTACAAATGGCTTTGTCTCTCCAGAAAAGCTACCACTTTTGGGGTAAATTTCTCTCACTCTAATGATGTGGTCTGATGGAAGCTGCTTACCACAGACCTTACTGTTGGCTAGAGGAATTGGAAACTGGCTTAGGCCATCCATAGCCTTCCAGTCTTCTAATCACAATTATCACTCCAAGAATGTGCACAGGATCCAACTGGGCCAATGTCTTTCCCTGGAAGTTTAAATGAATACTGACTCCTGGGAGAGACAAGCTGTCTTTCCTGCCAATGTGGAAAGAAGTAGAGGTAATAGGTAGAGAGAGCGTTCTGATAACAAAGGAATTCCTAGACTGCTCTGCTTGAGGCCAACTCAGTCCCTGCTCCTTATAGACTGACATGAGCCAGTGGATTCCTTTTTGCCTATGCTAGTTTGGTTAGAGTTTTATACTTGCAGCCATTACAGTTGTTCCAGATATCTACCATTGCATGACAAGCTACCTTCAAATTTAATAGTATAAAATAACCACTAAGGATTCTGTGGGTCAGGAATTCAGACAGGGTACCATGGACATAGTGTCTCCCAGTTCCACAATGTCTGAAGCCTCAGTTGATGAGAGTTGGATAGATAGAGTGGCTCAGATAGCTCAAATGCTGGGACTAGAACAATGGTTCCCACTAGTAAAGATGGCTCCTTCAGCTACTTCTCAGGCACCCGGGCTGGGATGACTCAAAGGCTGAGCTCTTCTGGGACTGTTGCTTGGAGCACCAGTGTATGGCTTCCCTTTGTGTAGCTGGGGCTTCTCACAGCCTGGTGGTTGGGTTCAAAGAAGGAGTGTCCCAAGAAGTAGGGTTGGGAGAGCAAGGGTTCCAAGACTAGAAGGTCAAGCTGCATGACCATTTATGGTCTAGATAGACTCTGACGTTACAAGTATCACTTCTGACGTACTATACTGGTAGAAACAATTAAGGAGACGGGACATGCACCCCAACACTTGATAAGAGGAATCTGGAAAAATTTGTGACCATTAAAAAATATACGAATAGTCATAACAATCTTAATTAATACCTCTGTCTTCCCTTTTTTTGTATCCAGGCTCACCACTTTATCTCCTCCTCTCTGTCGCCCCTCACTCTGACATCTTACAACTTGCCTCCTCCAGGAAGTTCTCCCTTACTTTCCTTATTTTATTCAGAGCTCCTTTTTTATTCGCTTAGTAAAAGGAAAAATATTTCTTTGAACTAAAGAGAAAGCAGAGTATCCTTATTAATCCTTGGCTCCTTGTTGCTAGGGATGGGTATTTCTAGTATAATCTTAGGTACATCTATGCATTATAGACCCATAGATGTTAATAGCTAAAAGTAATCTTTATATCCTTAAGTCTGCAGATTCGGTTAAAAGACCTTTATTAAACTCAACTCCGTGCCAGCCATTATGCTAGGTACAGAAGAGGCAAAGTTAAGCTAAGAGCACAGAATATCCAATAAGAAAATTATAATCCAGGGAAGCATTTCCTAAAGCATTTTTTGAAACCTTGGCTTCCTCAGGATGTTAATTATTTTGTGAAGTAAAAAAGTTATGTTATCAAATAAATTTGTGAAATGCTAGGTTCAGCAAAATCGAACAATCACATATGCTCTGTATTGTAAGATTTTTTAGAGCCTTTACTGTGCATCTATTATCCCTGAATGAATGTTTGTGAAAGGAAGGTTATCAGACGAAAGTGTCCATCTCCAAGGAAGAGGTGTGGGTAGGGTAAAGTATGCTGCATTTCTCAAACTTTTCTGACCTCATAGCTCCTTTTCTTGAAACTTACACCAGAACTATCGTGGAAAATATTTTGGGAGTGAGAACAGGAGTGAGAATCAAAGCATTCCTTTTCCATTCCTCCCTTTCCCCTTCATGCTAGCCTTGTCCAAGACCTGGGTTTCTGCCTCAGTGTCTTTGTGTGCATTTTTTGATGAAATGCAGACACAGCTCCGACCCCTAGTCTGCTGGTTAGGACACTCAGACAATCTAGCCTCACTCCTGCGAGGACCCTGTTGTGGGTGCTGTGTCCTGTCAGATATTTCATGGGTAGACATTCTGCTTCAGATGGGCTGAAGTTCTAAACCATGATGCCAATTTGAGAGCATCTGAAAATTCTCTCAAATCTAACAGATTGGACCTTATATGCTGCCCACCGCAGCTTCCTTGAGTTGACCTCTTCTTGGCAACTGAATTACACTTGGCAAGGGTTTGCCCTCGGCCAGGTCCTGGGTTAAAGTAGCCTCAGTACTTTATGTTGCATTGAAACACACAAAACTACTGTCTTTTGAGTTAAAAACAGTTAAATATTGGCAATTGTGTGGTTATACCTAATGTCACTTAATCTTTACAATGTTTCTATGAGTTAAGCCTGAGCTGGGGCCAGGCCGAGGCATGCGGGCATTGTGGCAGTCCAATAACTTGTGCCTTTTCAAACTGGTCATCTTTAAATCTTAGCTCTTACAGAGAGCTTGAGCGTATTGTGGGGGACGTGGATAAAGGGGGTTCCTACTGGCCATGCCAGCCATTCTTCTATTTTACAGAACAATTAAGCTCTGGGCCCAGGAATTCATAAAGCACTCTGCCAAACAAAAGCCCTACTGTTAACCAGACACACCTGTCCTTAGAAGGTGGTTTGGCAACTATGTATTGTTTACTTAATACTGTCCTTCCCCCCCAGCAATTGATTAAAATATTCTTTCTAGCCAGGTATTCTCCTCTTTGGGAAAGGAGTTCTGGGAAATACTTTTTCCCCCTCCCATCTCATTTCATTTTCAATGATGTTTTGATGCATCCTAAATAAATGCCTGGAAGGCTTGATAGATTTCATCTGGCTCTGGGTGTATTATCCCCGTTTTGCAGATGAGGAACTCAAAGTTCAGATGAGTTAATGAACTTGTTAAAGGCCACACTGCCAGAATGTGCTGGAGCTGGAATTTGAACTGAGGTCTACGTGACTCCTAGTCTAGCTGTCTTAATCACTTCAGGGTCCAGCTTGTCTGCCCTCATGTATGGTTTCCCTAGTTAAATTAGCTAAAAACATGATGCTTAAGAGCTTGGTCAGCCTGGGCTTGAATCCCACTCTGTCATTACTGAAGTTATATATCTTCAGTAAGTGATTTAACTTCTTTGTTTCCATTTCCTCATGTATAGAGATATAAAGATATATATTTAAAAATGTTATTGTGAAGATTCAATGACGTAAAAATAATATCGGTTGCTACCGTTATTATTCCTTATCCCAACTCACTTATTAATATTTCTAATTTCCTTGCTTTTCCATTGGCCTGTATTGCTGAAGATCCAGTCAGTATGTCTTGGGTTAGAATTTACTTAATAAGGAGCCAGCCTATTTGAGAGCCCAAAGAAGCTGCATTCTGCTTCCCCTCACCACTTGGAACAGATTCCCAGGAATTCTAAATGGCCAACATTAGGCAATTAGATGGTACAAATTAAATAGCCATCAATAATCCCCTAGTGTTCGACAATTAAGTTGTGCCAAACTTTTGCAATTATAAATACAAAGAGCAGGGACAATTTGTGGAAAACGAACTAGAAAATTAAAAGACTGAGAAACTGAAAATATAAACAGGGAATGGCCAGACCTCATAGGACAATAGAACTGTGACCTACAACCCCTATGGCAAGCAACCTGGGAAGCCAAACTACTACCTCTGCAGCAGTTGGCTCAGGGCTTGGTCAACAATGACTGCCAACTTCCCTGTTTTGTTTGCCCCCACTTCTAACTCAGGGCCACCCAGAGAAAGCCAAATATCCTTTCCAAACCAATGACATAAGATGCCCTTCTATTAGCTAGCCTGCCTTCAGCTTCTCCATGCCAACAACCTCCAATGAGAGCACACCTGAAGCCTTCCCTTTTTTCTTGCTATAAAGATTTCCTGCTCGCCTACCTTTGAGTTTCTATCAAATGCAAGTAACCTTAGCGCACTGCAGCATCACAATTGTGGACCCCCCAAATGGCGGCCACCCACCCGCTAAGAGCTAGCAATATGGAAGCAGAATGCACTGTATTGGGGAGGGACATGCTTGTAGTCCTGGCTTGGGCAGGCAAACAGCATTACATGTAACCAAAATGTTTGTACCCCCATAATATCCTGAATAAATAAAAAAAAAAATGCAAGTGACAGTGACTGACTCCCTTGCTATTGCAGGCTCTGAATAAGGAACCTCTGCTTGTTCTAATTTGAGTGGTCTTTGTTTTATGTCTGCAGTTTTTCTGGAGGTTCCACTGATGTATGGGCTATACCACTCACCACCATGGAGCCCAGCCTTTGCCCAGGTGCTGTGACCACAGAAGCCCCTCATGACTCGCTGCCCACAGCTTGTCACGTCAGTGCTCACGTGGTGAGTCAGCACTGGATCTGAACTCCACCTTCCTGTGTGGAGTTCTTTGGCTGTCTATTCTCAGTTTAGTACCCAGGATTTGTTATTGGTTTCCATTTGTTTGGCATTCCTGGGGGAATCCCTTTTTATTTCTTTTTGCTCTCTTTTGTGTTTTCACATAGGTCCTATAGATCTGTTTTCTGAGCCAGCCTCACAGACTGGTGAATGTGTGGTTCTCATGGGACCAGCATCCATACAGCACACTTTGCCTTGGGTCACCAATAAAACTGGATAAGGTTCTCCTTTCATCTAGATTTTTTTTTTTTTCTCCTGAGAGCTTCGCTTTGATCCAGAGAGACTCTTTTGTCTGGTTTTATGCCTGCCAGGGGTGCTGCCTGCATTTGGAGGCAGTCAACTGTCAGGTTGGGGTCCTGGGACACGAAGGGCAAAAGCATCACTTTTGATTGACTGTTGCCAGCTCTCAAGGGGTTGCTTAAGTAGAAATCCTCACCAACTCCTGGAAAAAACTCCTGTATCTTACATGTATTCTCATTACAATCCCAACTTCTGTGCTTATCTCCCTAAATAGTATAACTTTACCAAGGATAATTTGTGCTTGCAGTAGCCCCTCTGAATGTTTGAACTGAACAAAATAGTTCATTTAAAGAGATATTTTAGAAAATGAAAGGAATTAAGATTTTTCAGGTTCAGTGGGTAGCGTTTTTAAATTTGATTGATATACAGAGGCTTCAAAACAAAATTCTGATTAAAAATTGCTTTATTAAAGGATTTTTTGGTCAAAGTAAATGAGCAATTTGTCAAACTGAAGCAACAACATACTGTACTTATTTTCGCTAGTAAATCATCGCCCTCCTTGTCCCTCCAGTTGCTCCCCGCCCCATGTCCGGCCCTCCTTCTGTTTTTCAAATCTCTTTCTGTATCTCCACCGACTCATCTCTTTTCTTCACCTTATCCAGATGGCCTACCTTTTCTGAAGACTCTCTTAAAGACCTCAAAATGTCAGTTGCCTCTAAAAAGTTGTCTTGTCCACAAGCCCGATATGCAAGCTAGAGCAGAATTGAAACTTTGGACCCAACCTGAATTAAGAACTATAGTAAAGGGTTTTCCTAAACCCAGACATGACCAGCAACTAGTTATAGAATAATTTAGAATTGTTTTGAGTGCATATGATCCATACACACTCAGTAGGATTTACCTGGCTTATATCCACTGTACACCTGTAGGTTGAAACCTTAGATACTAAATTCTGCATGACTAAAGGAGTTGGACTAACCTCAAAAGGGACCTATGGGATTCCTTTTTCCACAGTAAATCTCAGGGTCAAAGAAAGGTCTGGAAAGTAGGGCGAGGTTCCCTAAAAGCAATAACTGAAACATTAAAAAAAAAAAATCAGTTGGGTCATAATTAAATCATGCCAACAGAGAAAAGATGAAGCTACAGAGGATTTTGGAATAGATTAGAAAATAGCTTCTTAGAACTTTTGGAAGTTAAAGAAGATGTTGCTATAACAGCAGCTCTTTTTTTTTTGGCGGTGGTGGGGGCAGTGGTGGACATTATAAGAAAATAAATTAGAATGGGAAATAACACTTTTATCTAAACTACAATACCTGGTAGAACATTTTGAAAAGTCTCCAGAACAAAAATAAGACAGGACCCCAAATAAACTTATGGCCCTGCAGACTAAATAGCTGGGTGGCCAACTTCCTAACAGACCACCTCTCAACAAGGATACCTGCAAAAATCATAAACAGAAGGAACAATGGAAAAAAGATTATCCTCAAAACGAAAAAGAGAAAGAAAAATTCTTCAATTCAGATCAATGAGGGTGCACTAAGGAAGAAAAAATAATGCCAAATATTCTGCCTTAGTCTTAAACACACAAGATGAATTACTATAAATGTCAATGATAAACCTCACCAGCTCCTGGTGGATATGTGTGCTACTCTTTCTATGTTAAACTCTGCCACTTTTGCTCAGCTTCTTTCTTGGAGTCAACATACCACACAAGTGGTAGGTATTTCAAATAATGCACAGATTCTCTATCACCTAGCCCTTAACCATAATCCGTGGGCCCTCACTGAAAAACATTCTTTCCTGTTCTGTGATTCCACCCTTGCAAAGATAGGAAGAGAATTACTTTGCAAATGGAATCGTAATTTTAAATGCCCACCAGAGGGACAATTTCTTTAGCACTTAGAGGTCTACTCTATTCATAATCAAGTTGCTTATTTTCTGGATATGCCTTTGCTTCCTTCACTATAGTTGAAGTATACCCAGGTAAAGATTCTGACACCCTATGAATAAAAAATTCCAATGACATAGGACAAATAATTGGAACAGAACCTATTAAAGTTTAGTTAGATCCTACCAAACTGTTACCCAAACTTCCCTAAAACCCCTTGAAGCCAGAGAAAAGAACTTAAATCTATATTTAAAGGCTTTTTATCTAAAGATCATCTCATACTCTGAAGTAGGCCTTGTAATACTTCCATCCCTCCAGTAAAAAACCCAAATAGATATTAATTTGTTTAAGATCTCAGAACCATCAACAAATCTATAATTCCTTGATTTCTGGTAATACCTAACCCAAATATCATCCTTAAGCTGCTTGCTTCACTGTAGTAGACCTTTGTTCTATCTTTTTCAGTTTGCTTCTAGTCAAAGACAGACAAAATATTTTTCCCTTCTCCTGGGGAGGGTGACGAAGTGCTTGAACAGTTATGCCCCAGAGGTTCACTGAAATTACCTCCTGTCTTTCCCAGGTCCCCAGTCAAGACTTAAAAGATCTAAATTTTCCTTATGATTCAGTTCTGAAATAGTACGTAGATGAACAGATGATCTCCTACTTTGTTCAGAGAACAAGGAAACATGTAAAAAGGGTTCCATTTACTGCCTGTTAGCCTAAGTTGAATGGGACATAAAGTTCCAGAAGATAAAATTACAATTTTTCCAAAACATAGTCCATTATTTAGGACCAGACCTATCTATGGAGGAAAAAACATGATCTCCTGATAAAGACCATCAAACTTATCTCAGACCCCTGTAATGAAAGTTGAGGGAATTTCTAAGTTTAATTGGATATTGCAGAAGAGTGACATTCTTTTCTGAGATTTTGGTACTTATGAATTAAGTCCCTGTTAAGAGACCTGCTCCTCTGGGAACCCAAACATGAACAGGCATTCTATAACATGAGGAAGGCTCTTCAACAGCTTCCTTCCTTAGGCTTCCATAACTACAAAGAGCCCTCTGGTCTATTTGCACATGAACAATCTGGACAAGCTTTGATTTTTAACTCAACTTTATATGAGCCATCAAAAACCCATCACTTACTACAGCCTCAGCCTTGATCCCATTATAGAGGCTTATCCCCTTATCTAGGGCAATAGCTGCTGCAACAAAACTCATTCGTGCTTCTGAAGAACTAGTTCTAGGCTCCCTGCTTGACCCCAGTTTTGTCACCCAATACAGAATTACTAATGATTGAGAACACACAACACTTTTCAGCCATCTGATTAACTACTTATGAAATTCTGTTTCTCTCTCTCATATTACTATTCATCACTGGAGTACCCTGAATCTTGCCACTCTCTTGCCCCTAGCAGAAGAAGGGAAAACCTCATCATTCTCTTACTTCAGTTAGGGTGCTTTCTTTATTTTACTTAGATGACTAAGAGACTCCCACAGAGAACCTTGTCCTAATATTATTTGTTGATGGGTCATACTCAAAACAGACACTAGTGGTAATCAAACAGGATATGCTGTCACTAATTTAAGCTCTTATTTAGAATATAGTTCTCTGCTTAAGGTAATTAGATGGCAGAATTTATTATGTTTACTAGAACTTGTAAACTGGCCAAACATGAGAGTGCAAATATACGTAGAATAGCAAGTATGCTTTTGGAGTAATACTTGACTTGGAGATGCTTTGGAAACAAAGGGCTTCTTACCTTCTCTGGAATCTTCCTTAAAAATGGACAAGTTAAGAAACTTTTAGATGCTACTTCTGCTTCCTAGAGAGGTAGCTATTATAAAGGTTGAGGCCCATGCAAAAAGAGCTGGATTTTATCCATCTTCCACTCTCCATGGGGTTTGAATATGTTTTAATTATTTGATATCTATTTTTAGGGTATGTTGAAGTACTTCCTTGCCAAAAAGCTACAGCCTTTAAAGTTGCTGAAAAGCTGCTTGATTTTTTGCTTCCATTCTGCGGTATTCTGAATTTTATATTATAAAACATAATATGACTGAGACACACATTTTATAGGAACCATTATAAAAGAACTCTGTAAGGCATTATCAAATCTACCTTTTCTACCCAAATCTTCTGGAAAGGTAGAAAGAACCAATGGCATCCTTAAATTAAAATTAGCATAATTATAAAAACTTTTAATAACCTTTTTGCTCCCTTGGCCAAAGGTAATTCTACTAGCCTTTATGGCCATGTGATCATCCCCCTTGGAGACAATCAGTTATAGTTATCTGTTATGACCTGGTAACTGGAAGGCCCATGAATTAAGGAATTTCACCTTTAATAGTAGACTTTTCCCTACTGGATGAAGTCATGGCAAAATATTGCAAAGGACTCATGTACTATCCCCAGTTCTACCACCAATATTTTAAGACCACCCTTCCATACATCTACCTAAGCAGACTTTTCATGACTTTCAACCAAGAGATTTCATCTGTTGAAAGAGACATAAGAGAAAAACTATACTGAAACCTCAGTGGAAATGCAGTAATGAAACTCTACGAAAACAATCCTTGGGTTCACATTTCATAACTAAAGCAGCAATACAGAATTCTACACAATTAGAAGGCTACTCCAATAGAGAACCTCAAATAGGATTTTCAGGGATTCTCTAGAAGCAGTGGAACTTTGGAAGTAAACATCTGACCCAAGACCTTTAGAATAATTGGATGATTTCAGATAATGGACAGCTTCCACCTCAGGTGCTAGACTAAGACCCCTGCATAATTCCTCTTTTGTTTTTCATTTGCTTGCTTATAAACACTTGACTTCTCATTTTCTATAGAAGCCTGATTGTTGTCCACCCATAATATCCCTTTTTTCTCTTTTCATTCTTCATTAGGTTGGAACATATTTATTCTAATTCATTCTTAGCTTATCTTAAACAGTAGCTCTGCCTTTAACCTCACCAAATTTTGGATATACCATTAATCAATGGTCCCTCATAACAAAAATCTCAGGGCAATTTCAGTCTCATTAAACAAGACCATAAAGAATTGTAGCTTATTGCATTTCCATTTGCACCTAATGGACAAATGTCCCTAAAATAAACTAATCTGTAACTTTGCTAGTGTCATTCTTTCCCCCAGAAAAAGAATAAATTATTAAAATCTACCGATTAGACCTTAGATATAAATTTAACAGTCTAGGGTAATTGGCCAAATACTTGCAACTAGGCAG
The DNA here is from genome assembly GCF_000956105.1 of Propithecus coquereli. NCBI lineage: Eukaryota > Metazoa > Chordata > Mammalia > Primates > Indriidae > Propithecus > Propithecus coquereli. The sequence goes on from NW_012138302.1 coordinate 7,905,684, forward strand.
AGACTAATCAAGATATAAATATGTAACTCAGCTAAAGTAAAGCCTTGGTTCTGACCTCATGTCATAAACAACATTTTCCCCACTGGATGTCCACATGCCCCTATCATATACTTTGTGGCTACGACTTCCTGGTCCTCTTTGCCTCAGACTAATATCTCATGCACTTTAGGAATAATATTCTGAGTCTTGTCAGTATACAGGGACCCTAATTTTATAAATCACCAAGGCTGGAAATTCCAACTCAGGTGTGAGCTCCAAAATAAGTCCTCTGTTTGGTGGAAATTATTAATACTTACTCATTGTTTATGTGACCAATCAAAGCAACATCCCAATGTGAGAATCATACAAATAGAAAATACTGTAAGAAGCTTATCGCTAACTCTTGTAGGAGTTATTAACAGTACCACTCTTGCCTTAGATAAAATACAAATCAGTCTCAATTTGTTGGCAGGAGTAATGATGGACAATTGCATTGCTCTAGATTTCTTGTTTGCTAGTTATGGTGGTGTTTGTACCATTGTTAATACTTCTTACTTACTCAGATGAATGAAGCAGGTAAAGTAGAGTAAGGCTACACTTAAAGAAAAAGTGACTTGGTTCTCTAAGGTGGATCCATATGGCCTCGGGCATTTGTTCTTTCCTGGGTTGGGCAATTGGGGTCCCTGGTCTCAACCATCTTAATGGGACTATTACTTGTTTTTTGTTTTTGTCATAGTGGTTATAATGCTTGCTCATTACATTCTATCCAGAGTCTTAAATGCTTCTGTGTAGCAACACTCTAATGAGATGATTGTCATGATGATACAACAATAAAAAGATCAAGATGATCTTGTGATACGGCCGACTATGGAGACAAGTGGACAATCTCCCATTAGTGAACATCTGAATCTCTAGCCTTCTTTGAATTGACCAACCTCTTGCAAGTGGGAGAATGACTGAAAGTGGGGACTGAGGGACATTGCCCATTCAGGTGGGCAATGACCAGATCATATATGACAATAAAACACTGACCCACAACCTCTGCAGCCATTGATCTAGGATGGCAAATGACAACCTTTGCAATAATTGCCCCAAACAATCAGGACTTAGTCAATGACTTCCAGCTTTCCTATTTTTCTGTCCCTCAATTCTAACTCAGGACCAATCAGAGAAAGCCAAATACATTCTCCTCAAAAATCACGTAATGTGTCCTCCTTTTAGTAGTTTGCCTCCAGCTTCTCCCATGCCAACAACCTTCAGTTAGAGCACACTTGAAGCCTTCCCTGTTTTTTTTTTTTTCCCCACCGTAAAGCCTTCCCGCTTTCCTGCCTGGCTTTGAGTGTCTACCAGATGCAAGTGATGGTGGCTAATTCCCTTGTTATAGCAAGCTCTGAATAAATAGCCTGTATTTGTTCCCATTTTAGTGGTCTTAGTTTATTTCTATAAGGAAAAAATAGTAAAACTCTCTTGAAATTGTATAAAATAACCCCAAAAGGCTTAAAATCTCAGAAAACTTCTACAACTACTCCATAGAAGAATTGAGGTATTATTAAGTTAATATCAAGTAAATGATTTTGCTTCACAATGATATGTTAAGACTAAGGTCAGGGCCGGGCGCAGTGGCTCACGCCTGTAATCCTAGCTCTCTGGGAGGCCGAGGCGGGCGGATTGTTTGAGCTCAGGAGTTCGAAACCAGCCTGAGCAAGAGCGAGACCCCGTCTCTACTAAAAATAGAAAGAAATTAATTGGAAAACTAAAAATATGTAGAAAATATTAGCCGGGCATGGTGGCGCATGCCTGTAGTCCCAGCTACTCGGGAGGCTGAGGCAGGAGGATCGCTTTAGCCCAGGAGTTTGAGGTTGCTGTGAGCTAGGATGACGCCACGGCACTCTAGCCCGGACAACACGGTGAGACTCTGTCTCAAAAAAAAAAAAAAAAAAAAAAAGACTAAGGTCAGATTATGTGTTGTTATCAGGGCTTTGTAAAAGAAGGGCCCTGAGCATCCGAAAGTAGAGAGAAGTTTCTCTCTAAAATGCATGGAAAGAAAAAATGAAATCTGAGAAGAGAAGGGAGTGGGTTGCAGTGTATATATGTAAGATATAAGCCACTCTGGACCCCACAGCACTAGCTATAGACTGAAGAATTTCTTGACATTTGTACACAAAGAAAGCTATGTTGGGTTCATCCACAGGTGGTGTGCAACTCAAATTTGTTCCATCTGGCCATCTCTGAGATTAAACTCTTGTTTGCAGTAAATAGATGCCTATATCTTCACCTGAGACACCAATGTCAAATTTTTGTTTCTTATATCTTATTTATATATTTTTAGGTAAAAAAGTTATTATGCTGAAAAAAAGGAGACGCTGTATGATAAAGGATATGTAATTTTTCAAGAGCCATTACGACCAAATGTTAACACTGCAGTCATTAAGTTAGGTAAGTTTGCAACTCATCTAAGGTTACATAGCTGGTAAGTGACAGATCCTGGATTTGAATGACACTTTGTCTGTGCTGTTAACCATACTGTAGAATGTCTCCTCTACTGCTCAGTAGGGGACATTCATTAGTTTTCCTTTTGCTTGGTAAATACCCTTGTGACCTTAGGCAAATTATTTGATTATCTTAAATTTATGTTTTGAAAATTGTAAATATGAAGATTGGACTTGCCTAGCTTATCCTGGGTCAGCAAACTTCTTCTATAAAAAACTAGATGGTAAATATTTTAGACTTTTCACGTTATGTGATCTCTTTAACAACTAAAGCAGCCACAGATAATAGTAAACAAATGGATATGACTGTGTACCAATAAAACTTTATTTAAAAAACAGGTGGCAGGCTCATTTTGCCTACTGGCTGTAGTTGCCAACCCTTGGTTTCTCTCTCTGTAGGAAAGCCTCTCCCTTTGATAAACAGGGGGAAAGAGACGGAAATTAGCATTGACTGAGTTTGTACTAGGAACTAGGCATGGTACTCAGAGATTTTACAATTAAAACATTTAACCCTCACAATTTAATCCCTACGTAACAGATAAGACGGTGGAGTTTCAGAAAGCTGAAAGAGCGTGTCCACAGTCACATGGCTGGTGGAAAGCAGAGCCTTCTGGCAGTGCAGCTTCCCTTATCTGCTGTCCATTTGTATGCCTTCCCCAGCACTTCTGGCCATGCTTGCATCTGACTCATAATAATGTTGACAAAGAAATAATAACAATAGCAGCTGACTTATGTTGCGAAAGTACTTGAGACACACAGGGCTTTTTGGACCCACCTCCACTTTACAACCCGTCCCCTCCAGAAAATCCTCCCTGCCTCTGGCTTTCTAATAATACATTGTCTCAGGGTCTGCCGTGGGGACCTTAATTACCCAGACCTTATCTATTAACCTCTCCAAGCCATTTGTACCAGAGAAATGCTTTAGCCTGGAAAAACCCAAACAAACAGAAATCCTTTCTCAAATTGGCTCAAGCAATTAGGAGATACATTGTCTCACACATCCACAAGTTCAGAGGGAGGGGAGACTTCAGAGGTGTTTGCTCTACTCGGGCTCATTCTCTCTCCCTTTTATGCCAGATGCAGGATCTGCTTCATCCCTTCTTACCTTAGTCGCAGGAAGGCTTTCAGAGGTAATACTTCCTCCTCAGGCGCAAAAGGAGAGGGCAAGAAAGGGAGAGCCCCTCCCATTCGAGAAATAAGAGCCTCAGTCGGGTGTGATTGGGTTAAGTTAGGTCATGTGGACACCCTTCACTAGTGAATGTCACCTGGGGAAATACACTGATTGACTTAAATTTAGATTACTGAAAATATAAAGCACCTGGAATGGAATTACTATTTTTTTATATATATGTTACTTAGTCTCCATGAGAATATATGTATTCTTATGCCTCCTCAAAATCTCACGAAGCATATTTTCCCCATTCCACAGAAGGGGAATACCAAGTCACAAAATGAAATTGGCACGTCTAGGACAAGAACCCCCATTTCCTAACTCCTAATTCCCTAACCAGGACTTTATTTCCTCGTCCACATTTGTTTAATTAACACAGGAGAACATTTTCCTTTCTCTCAACCTATCTAAATATAGCTGCCAAGTCTATTCCGACCAACAGAAGTAGCTGAGACTGGATTAATGGTTTTGCAGGGAATATCAAATTCAATGCAGCAAAATCCTGTTAAAGCAATAAGGATTGGCGTCTAGGAAATATCAGGAACTCTTGTGCTTTGTCAACAACGTGGCTAGCAGGCTGAAGGCCACCTGAATTCCTCTTTAAGGAGTTCCCCACATGAAAAATGGCTTCTCAGAACCCTTAGACGGCTCAAAGTTCTGGGCAGGAAGAAGCCACTGTCTTTGGCTGACAGTTTCCAAAATATAAATACAGAGGCTCAAGGATTGGAAATTTTTTTTTTTTAAGGCTATGTATTGAAAGAAAGAGAATTTAGGATTCTTCCCAGGTGACACTATCGGAAACTCTTCAGCTTTTACCTTTTGCAGCCCCGTTGGAGGCAGTTTTCTGCTTGGATGTGAAGAGAGCTTCTGAAGGAGAACAAGCATGCCTGTCTCCCAGTTTCTCATTTGTGGCCTGGGCCTCTTATGGTTCTGGCCTGTAAGCAGCAGAAACTAGCTCAGGCTGATAAAGCAGAGATTATTAGAAGGCATTGGGTAGCTCATAGAATTGTTGGGAGGCTGCAGAACAGGCATCAGGTGAAGCTTTCAGTGGAACAGGCTGGGGAGGAAACTGCTATCGGAGTCCCCTCTGACAGGGTCTGACATTGCAACCTCAGACCTGGGGTTGGGGGCGGGAGGAGAGGAGAGAAGAGAGAAGAGGAGAGGAGAGAAGAGAAGAGAGGAGAGGAGAGAAGAGGAGAGGAGAGGAGAAGAAAGGAGAGGAGAGGAGACGAGAAGAGAGAAGAGGAGAGGAGAGGAGAAGAGAGAAGA
>NW_012138302.1:7910791-7918979 GCF_000956105.1 Propithecus coquereli
TCCTAACATTCAGTTCTGTGCCTTAGATGCAAATAAGCCTGGGAAAGCAAGTAGCTAGCATTTCTGCCCCTTTAAGGAGAAGCAATTTTATCCTCCAAGATTCATACTGGGTACCTAACATAAATGACTAATGTCCATGATAGTTGCCTTCCCTGAAGCCTTGGCCTTCACCAAATCTTGGTTTTGAAGGAATCCTCTAGCAGCATGCCCTCTGGAGGACACTGAGCTGTGAGCCTTTCCCTCTTGTCTTCTGACCCTCAGAGCTGTTCTCTCTCACAGTGGGGTTAATGGGTCATCCACAGAATCCTAGCATCTCTGTTGCAGAAGCACCTGAATGGTCATCTAGGACGATGTTTTCAGACATGCTCTAGGGAGCCACAGAGTTTCCTCAGAAACCCCACAGGAGTAGAGTTCTTTCCTCCCTTCTCCTCCCTCCCCCTCCACACACAGCCTGTTCCACTTTGGAGCAGGTCAGCCTTGAACTGTTTTGCATATTGGACTTTTGTTCTTCAAAGGACAATTCCAAGGATAAAATACCTTTTGATAGTCACTGGTGTAGCCGAAGCCCCTCTACATGTCTTGTTCATCTTTGTAACCCTGCGCCTACCACAGGACCTGGCACAGCAGAGGCACTTAACAAGTATTTATGGATGGAAATATTTTATTCATTCATCCGTTCACTTATTCACTGGAGAAACAATTGTGCAACTCCTGCTGGCTTGTGAGGACCCTTCACCCACCACTTCCCTTGTCAGTCTTGAGTTAGCCAGTGTATGTGACTAGAAAGTGTCCCTTTCTCCCCTCAGTGTGCCATCTCTGTGCAACCCATGCCTAATCCCAGGCCACATCAGCCTGAGGGTTAAAAGTGGGTCTTGTTAACAGTAACAGACATTATTATTATTATTATTTTGCTTTACTTCCAATCTGCTATTGCACATTTTCTCTAGTTTGCTGATCTCATTTCTCTTGGAGACATGCTCTGCTGTAAGCCTTGTCTCCTTACTAAGACACAAGATAGAAGTGGTGGGAAGAGCCATTTGCTGCAAAGATTATGGAGCTTTAATAGAACATGTATCCAAAAGTGCTTTGAGCAAAGGAACCTACTCCTCAAGGGTCAGAGGTTGTTATTAAATTGTGCTGCTTGTCAGCCAGCTGGGTACTTGTGAGAAATTTAGGATGCCAGGGAAAAGATACTCACCCAGAATAATTTATGCTGTTGTTAAGAAGGCACTTTGCAGTCAAGTCTCAGTCAAATCTTAGTCTTCCTCATGGGGAAAAGCTACTGCCTTTTGGTAACTTTATTTGGAGCTAGAAGCACTATGCCAGCTACTGGAACTAGACTGTGGCCCTTTGCTTCTTTCAGCTAACATTTAATAAGTATCTTTTAATGTTTCATTCATCCATCCATTCACCCATTCTTTCGTTCACTGACACATTCGACAAATACTTATTGAGTTCCCATTATGTGCTAAGGATTAGAAATAAACAGTCGAGAATCCTTGCCTTTTTGGCATTTACGTCCTAGTGGTGGTGACACATAAGTGAAAATCGACATTAAAATGTAGAAATGTATGGCACGTCAGCTGGTGATAAGTGCTAAGGAGAAAAATAAAAGCAGAGAAGAGAGCTAGGGAGTGTTGGGAGTGGGACTACAATTTTAGCTAACATGGCCCAGATAGGAAAAAACATCACTCACTCTATGAGGTGACAGCAACTCTATGAGTTAGGTGTTAGCTCCATTTGATAGATGAAGCACCTTGACACAGAGAGGTGAAGGGACTTGGTTGAGGTCACACGGAGAATTAGTGGCTGAGTAGGTATTTGAACCCAGATATGTATGACCTTGAATAGCTAGGCTCTTTCTATAATGCTATACTGTGCACGTATTTTCATCTGCAAAACATGGGACTGGCAAAGCCAAGACACACAGAGTCCTTCCTTTCTGACTTTAACATGCCTTGTGCCAGTGGTCTTTTCCGAGGGCTGCAGAAGAATCTTAACAGCTATCAGCGATATCAGAGATGACTGACATATTACCTCCCTTCCTGCTCACTTTGGAGTAATTGTTTCTGGCTGCGGGAAAGTGGAAATGGAAGAGACTCCCTGTTGCTGCATGATGCTGCTGAAGTTTGCCAATGTTTGGAGGCATCAGTGTTATTTATGGTAATACATTATTTAGATTTTTAAACAATATTCATGAAGATCCTAGAAAAATAATGTTAAAGAAGTCTAAATACATGAGATGTGAGGGAGAATTCAGGTTGTGGGTGGGGTGTGAGGGTTCTTGGGGCCAATGGATCCCATGGGATGTGATGTAAGAGACATACTGCTGGCTTGAAGTGCCTTGAAGTCAGAGCCTCCAGAATCTAAGCTGGATCTGGTAGCGAAATTCCAACCATGAATGCAGGAATTGCCTTTTCATTGTCCTATATCTGTAAGGCAGGCACAGTGCCTGGCACTTACTTAGTGTTTGAATAGATGTTAGATGAATGAATGAGCATATGATGACAAGAGGCCTGAAATAATAGAATGCAAGGGATGGAGGGTGGAATTAGGAATATACACTGCTTTTTCCAAATTCTCTCATCTACTTCCAAACTTTACTCTTGCTCGCTAGGATTACCTCCTAAACGAATTACTTAAAAGTCCTTCTCTCAGTTCTACTTTGCAAGGAAACATAGCTAAGATAAGGCACTATATAATCTCTCTCTCCCCTTCTCTTACCTTGGTCTGTCTATCTATCTATCTGTCTATCTATCCATCTATCTAATTGGGCTGTGTGTGTGTGTGTGTGTGTGTGTGTGAAATTGCATCCAAATAGTACATCTTGTCATCTTTTCAAGCAATTTCTATTAGAAAAATTGTACTGGTGTCTGAGAAGGAATAGACCTTTCTTTCATGCCTGATGTTTGAGCAGCCTTAATTGTCTAGTACTTTTGACAATGCTCTGCTGATTCCTGAGTTGTCATGTGCTATGTAAGCCCCATTCAGGGCTATACAAACTGCTTTTGTGCTTTCTCACATTTAAGTGACTATGTCTTGATTGATGGAAAAGTAAGCACACCTTGATTGCTTATGTGATTTTGAATTAATTACATTACTTCCAGATTTGTATGTTATTGAGGAAGGTGCTTATCGGCTGATTCTAATTAATGTATAACAACTTTATGATATACATAGAAGCTTTAAACACTTAAGATATTGCAGACCCCAAGGTTCAAATCATTCATTTGTTCACTTATTCATTCATTTGACAAATATTTATGGAAGTTTTAATGTGCAGACGGGGCTTTGGGAGTTGATGTGGTAATGTAGAGAGTGCATAACACTTGGCACTGCATCCTAAAGTGGGAGTGAAAGGCGTACAAATAACCACGAGGTGAAATGGCGATAGAGTGGCTCTGGTTTTCTGTTGTCATCTTAGTGTGCACCAGTCCACTGAGAAAATAACTACTGTGAAGGAATTTAATGCAGGGGATTGGTAACACAGGTGATGGCAAAGAGGAGAAGCTGATGAAGGCCAGTAGGGCCACAGCAGGACGTCACTACCTCCCACAGTCTAGAGGGACCAAAGGAAGAGTGTTTTTGGAGCCCCAGGGCAGAGGTCACCAGGGAAAGCCGGACCATGACAGGCCTGCCAGATGGGAGCTGGAGCTGTGGAACTAGTGTGGCTCTGGAGCACAGAGATGGGATGAGGGATGCTTTGAGTTTCCCCCTCCTCTTGCCCCTCAGTCTCTGCAGTACGTCTCCTGGGAGTGGCCGCCTGCGGTGGTGAGCCCCCTGTGGTACAGAGCAGGGGGAGGGGGAGGAATGGAGTTGAAGGCAAACCGGCCTGAGACTTGCACAGAACTCTAGGATTCATCACTGCCTCGTACACGTTACACTTAAATGTGGAAAAAGTGTGTACATCATACAGAAACGACATGTAACATCCGCTGTCACCCGAGGGAACTCTCAGTCTGTGTGCGTCTGTGTGTGTGTCTGGTGTGCACACTTGGGGGTGGGGTGGGAGTGAGATGGAATAGACCACTTGTCTGGAAGAAAAGGGAAAAACAGATTCCTCCCAAGTGGTAGATGAAATGGGGTGCATGCTTGCTATGAGCTGTTGGCCATCAAGGTATGATATTTGGAAAGGGAGAATAAAGGATTAAAACTCACTTCATGACTGAGCCAAAATGAGGATCCAGTGATTTAGAGGGTGTAAAAATGTAGCCTTACTAGTAGGGAAGTACATAGCAGTTGCTTAATCCATTAACTAATAATTAAATCAACAAACACCTATTAAAAACTATTGACTGTGGACCAGGTGCAGTATCAGGTGCTGGTAATAACATGATGAGCAAAAATAGACTTGCTTCTGGCCCCATGGATTTTATATAGCCTAATGGGTGAGAAAGATATTATTTTTCAAGTAATCACCAACGTGAATAAGTACAAACTGTGATACGTACAATAAAGGAAGAGTGCAGGGAGCTAAAATGGTATACTGTAGGGAGATACTGATCTAGCCTGGGCGTCAGGGAAGACTTCCCAGAGGAACAGGCAAGTCATCTGTGATTTTTAAGTATTTTAGGAATAAGAGCAGGAACTTGGAAGAGAAGGGAGTGAGGAAGAATGTTTCAGGGACAGAAGAGCCATGCAAAGGCCCTGAGGTGGGAGCAAACATTCCAGTGGGGCAGGCTGTGGTGGGAAGTAGAATCTTTCAGTGGAGTTTTTCAAACAGTTTAATCAAGCGTAGTTGAAGGGACTCGTATCACACCTTTCAGAAAACTTCCAACCCTAAAATTATATAATTTATAGCATTTAGTTACTTGCTGACATTGGGTTTAATGCAAGGAGGGGTGCTTTGAGAGATAAAAGAACAGTGTGAGACAAGGTGCTTTGGGGAGTAAAACATAACATGCCAGCAAGTTGAGTAACCACATACGACAGCATATGATTAAATACTGCAAAGAGAGGCCCATATGACCGGGAGGCTTGAAGGTCAGGGAAAAAGTGGAATACCCCATCGGCTTCCCTGTGTCTCATCTCCCGATCAGACAGCTGGAGTTCAGTGCTCTGCGGGAGGGGGTCTGACTGAGGAGAGTTCTTGGCAGCCAGTGGGTAATCCATACATCAGCTGTCAGCTGTGCAACTGCCAGGAACGAGCAAGGACACGGGGGTCCCACTGCTGCTTCGTGCTAGGTGCTTCCCATGTCTCAGTCTTCAAACCAACTGTATGAAATAGTATTATTCCCATTTTGCAGACAAGGAAACTAAGATTTAGCGACTTGGATAATACGCCCATGGTCACACAATTAGACAGTGGCTGACCTGCGATTAGAACCCAGTTCTCTCTAGCTCTAAACTCAACGCTCCTACCACAGCCCTAGGATTTTTTTTTTTAATTGCAGTTTGTTTGTGTGTTTGTGTTTGTATGTGTTCTTGCTTCATCTCCTGTACTACAGAGTGTATTCCTAATGAAGGAGGGAGATCAAAGAGCAGGGCAAGGAAGTAATTTTTTTTTTAAAAATCTGCTATACACCAAGCAATATTTTTGTTAATTACATACACTATTTTGCTTAACATTCACCACAAACTTCATGCTATATGTTATTCTTTCCATTTTACAGATGAGGAATCTGAATTCAGTATTGGGTCTAAGATCTTTCATCTACCAGGGGAACAGAACTGGGATTAGATCCTAGGGACACTTGAGTACAAATTCCAAGTTCTTTCTAGTCGGTCACATTAGTTTCTTGGACCCTCTAAGTTAGTGTTGTATCCTGCACAGTGTTCTGGGCCTCCTAATGTTCAGTAAATATTTTTTCATTTATTACTCATTTAAAAATATTGTTTGTGCATCTGTTTTGTGCTGGACACTGTAGTAAGCACAGAGAGTGAGAGTGGAAAAGAATTGTTTTAATTCCTTTTTTCACTTACAGTTAGTACCACACCATGTGACAGTTAATTATACTCATATTGTTTCTTGGATTTTACTCCAAGGATATTAGAGCTTAAAGGGATCTTAAAGATCATCTAGTCAATGTTTCCACACTAAAAAAATTACTGTAATCAAGATGCAAACATTTCAAATAAAATACTAGCTAACAGAATCCAGCAGCATATTAAAGAATACTACATCATGGGGAAGAAGAGTTATTCCAGGAATATACGGATGAATCAATATAAAAATATGTATTAATAAAATTCTTCATATTAATAGATCTAATGACAAAATCTCTATGAACATTCTCTAGAAGCAACTAATGCAACATCACATTTATCTTATATACCTATTAATTAAATGTAACATTTTACATGTATAAATGCAATCACATACACACATACATTCATGCACTGCACAAGAATATTTTGGTCAATGATATATTACATATTTGACAGTCTACATATACTATGGTGGTCCCATAAGATTATAATACCATATTTTTACTGTACCCTTTCTATGTGTAGATATATTTAGCTGGACAAATACTTACCATTGTCTTATAATTGCCTATAGTATTCAGTACAGTAACATGCTGTACAAGTTTATAGCCTAGGAGCAATAGGCTGTACTATATAACCTAGGTGTGTAGTAGGCTATACCATCTAATTTGTGTAAGTATACTCTATGATGTTCTTACAGTGATGAAGTTGCCTAATGCCACATTTCTCCGAATGTATCCCTGTTATTGAGTGACATATATATGACTGTCTGTGCACATGTCCATGTGTGTTTAACACAAACACACACATACACACATTCATGAAATTAAACAAAATAAGATCTGAATAAATCGAAAGCATATACCAAGTTCTTAGATAGGAAGACTCAACTTAATAAAGATGTAATTTTTCCCTAAATTAATTTATAAGTTGAATATAATTCTAATAAAAATACCAAAAGTCTTTTAAACAAGTTTTATGGAAAAAGAAGCAAATAAGAATAGCCAGAAAACCCAGAAAAAGAAGAGCAAAAGGAAGTACCTGTTCTGTGAAATATTGAAACAAATAAAATTTTAATAAAACAGTGAGATATTGGTTGATAAAATCAATGGAACAGAATAAAAAACCTAAATATATATGGAACTCAAATATATATAGAAATTGGTATGTAACAAAATTAGAGGCTCAAATCAGTGTGTATGTGTGTGTGTGTGTGTGTGTGTGTGTGTGGAGAAGGGGTGAGGGAATAGACTAGTACATAATAGTAATAGCTGGGTAGCCATTTGGAAAAAAAATTGGATTCATATTCACACTGTACACCAAGAAGAATTCCAAATGTATCAAATATTTAAAAGTGAAAAATGAAATCATAAAAGTAGTAGAAGAAAACTTGTGAGAATTATTTTATTAGCTAGGAAAGTGTAAAATCTTTTCAATATTATACAAAATGCAATAGCCAGAAGAGAAAAAATTTTATAAATCTTGCTTTATGTATCTAAGGTATCTGCATGCAAGAAGTGCTATAAGCAGAGTCAAAAGACAAATGACCTTAGGCAATATATCTGCAGTTTATCACAAAGGCTTATATCGCTAATATATAAATAGCTTCTGCAAGTCAACATGGAAAAGATCATCAATCCACTAGAAAAATGGGCAAAGGATATACATAGATGGGCCAGAGAAAAGGAAAATTTAAAAATATATGCTCTTATAAAAAGGGAAAGGCACTTTTTGCATAACTAGGGAAATTAAAATTAAAATTACACTCATAATACTATTTTCACCTATCAAATTGGCAAAAAATTCAAACATTTGATGAAACCTCATGTTGCCAAGACTGTGTGGAAACATTTTTATAGGATACTGGTGGGTGGTAAATTAATACAATTTAAACAGTATCAAACAAAATTAAAAATGCATCTATTCTTTAATCCTACAATTCCACTTCTAGGAAATTATACTATCAATATATTTGCCTGCGTGAAAAATGACATATGCAACATTATTCTTCACAGCAAAGGATTGGCAATTACCTAAATATTCATCATCAGAGGACTGGTTAAGTGGAATTATGCAGTCGAGCTTTTTTTAGGAACTGATACAGGGAGATCTCCAAGTTGCATTTTTAAGTGAAAAATCACGATGTAGAACAGTGTATATGGAATGGAAGGAAGATGGAACAAAAGAATAAATACTCATATTTGTTTCTATATCATTAAAAATATCTCTGAAAGGGCAACCATGGAATTAATTATAGTGG
>NW_012138302.1:7919528-7958528 GCF_000956105.1 Propithecus coquereli
GTAGAGACGGGGTCTCACTCTTGCTCAGGCTGATCTTGAACTCCTGAGCTCAAATGATCTGCCTGACTCGGCCTCCCAAAGTGCTAGGATTACAGGCGTGAGCCACCACACTCGGCCGAAAACCAACTCTTAATGTCGAAGAGTTCGTACACATAGTGCATCTATAAAAGGCCTGGCATATGTAATAATTATCTTGGCACATGTTAGCTATTATTTTTATTTTTCTACTCTTTAAGTGGGCAAATTGAGTCACACAGACAGTCAGAAATAGTGAGATTTTAATATCCTTTTTTTATGGTTCTCATATGGTGCTCATCAGTGTCTTGACACATAGCAGACAGTCAACAAGCACACGGTGACTGATGACCTCAGTGGTATTGCCAGTGACTAATAAAGGTAATATTGTTAGTGAAGACCTGCAGGGATCAGGGTAATAAATATCAAAATATGGTAACTTGCCCTGCTTTGGGCCTGAGGGTCTCTACCTCCTGAGAGAAGAGTGTTCAGCCGACAAATTTAAATTTCAAATCACAATCTATGGAGGTAACATGGCACAGTGGAAAGCACATGGAAGTTGAAGTCGAAAGACCTAGTTCAGATTCTTAATTCAACCACAGAGTAGCCTAGCAGACGGGGAGCAGGTCTTTTCACCGATATCAATCAATCCTCAGCTGCATCCCTTACAATATCTGTGCTCCTCTCCTTGTAGACTGTTATAAAGCTCCAAAGACCTAACTGGATTTTAAAGCATTTCAGAATTATAAAGTACGTAGGCATACGCAGCACAGAACACATGACGATTTCATGATAATGCCAGGCCTGTTGGCAGAGGATTTGCGGCTGGTGAGGACAGTGTTAAATTCACAGAGCAACCCAAGGAGAGACTCGCTTGCCATAAGGGGAGACCCAGGACTGATGGTAGGCACTTAACAGCATGTTCCAATTACAGCATTTAAATCTAATTGCATACTCTGTTAATCTCTGTCAGTGTGGCATCATTTAATATCATTGCGGCAGCCTCTAATATCATGAGCAACGTGAGCCGAGCTAAGACTATTGAAAAAGTTCAGTCCCAGGTCTTCATATTCCCTTTAATTCTCTCTGTCAATTATGCTGCAGCCAAGAGTTCAAATAAAGGTCTTGGGATCTGGGGTTGGAGCTACCTTTTTGAAGCGAAGCCTCCTATAAATATACAGATTATATCAGGAGCCTCCAATTCCTTGCCCTGGTTATTTTTGATGGGTTAGTTGCAGTGACTAGTCCCTGGGGTATAACTTACTAGAGGTTTATTTTAAACAAATATTGCAAACGCAATCTGTTCCATAGTTTCTAGTTTTGGAAATAATGTGATATCACTTGCACATGTATTTCCCTCCTCCCCCTACCCAACAATTCCCCTGGCTCAAATAAGGTTGGTGGTGAAAAAAGCAGTCACCTCCTTAGCCCAGTTCTTTGCACATAGCAAGCTTTTTATCTTTGTTTATTCTTATTATAAATGACAGTCGATGAGCGTGAAAGATCTGGTCACAGACCTAGATTTTAAAATGTAACTTCTAAATCATACAAAAACAAATTGAGGAATGCCAACAACTCTATTTAAATCCTGTATAGGATTCCATGAATTATTGGCTCATTTACTGTTCATGGACCTATATTTAGATACCATTATTACCCCCATTTTACAGTTGAGGAGATTGAAGCACAGAAAAATCAAGCATTTTGCCCATGGTCTCATAGCTGGCAAGTAGGGAACAGGAGTTTAAACCCAAGCAATGAGAATTTGTGGGTGTGTTCTTAAGACAGACTCCATGCCCTCAAGGACTTTTCTTCCAATCTTGCTGGGGAGATGAGTCTTACCAAAAAGAATAATTGATTAGCCAACCCAGCTATGCGTGATTAAATGCCCAAGAGATTGGTAACAACACACGGTGTTAGAAAAGTCCAGAAAAGTCAAAGTTTACTGAGTGCTGAAATTGGAGAGAAGAGATGGGACCTGAACCAAATGTGGAAGGATGGGTAGGATTTAGAATACAACAGAGAAAGAGAGAGGGCAAGTCAGGGGAGGGCATTTTAGAGACAAGGGGACTGGGCATGCTTCCTTGCAAGGCTGTGAGGCAAGGTGTGTTAGGGAACAGGCTGATCTGCTCTGACAAAGAGATCCCAAATCACATGATGTAAATAAGATAGAAATGTGTTTCTCTTAAGAAGTTGTTCAGAGATACCTGGTCGTAGGCTCCTCATTTCACCTGCCATCCTCAGATGAGGGTTGGGTTCCAGGCTTGAGTTCTTCATACCTGGGTAACACAATGGGATGAAGCCTCTGATACTTTCTTCCTGTGGGATCTTGGGCAGGGTATTTACTCTCTCTGCTGAAGTTTTCTCATCTAAAAAATTGTTGTAATAATATGGTTAGTGGTAAAAGTGAAAAAGTGTTTAGAATGGTGCCTGGCACAAAGTGATAACTATTATGTGTGTTACCATCATTTGCATATTGGTGGCTCTCAGTTTGTGCCCATCAGTTCTTCTTGGGATGGGTGTCCCCTTTCCAGGAGATGTCTGAGGAGAGGTTACTCACTTGAAATAAATGAGGTTTGTAATCTCCTCCACTTGGAATTATAGAGATAGGGAGACCCAGATGGAGACTAGGGGAGATAGAGACAGAAGGATAAGCCCACAATGTAAAGAGCTTAGGGCAGGCTTGAGTGTCTGCAGGGGAAAGGTTAGGGGTAAGTGATGGGACACCTGGCCACCCGTAGTAGAGGGGAAGGTTCCCGTCTCTGCCCTTCCTTTCACCACTCCCGAAGAGATGAACTCAGATTTTGGTCAAGGACGTGCCATGGACCATGGAACTAGGCAGGGATGCTTTAGCATCCTGGACAGTCTTTATTTTGGTGACCCTACCTAAGATTATTTCAAATGTATTAAAATGTAACCACATCTCTATCTGATGTAATTATGAATAACCATATGAGTTGAATTGCAGTGTTATAGTTGACAAAATGTTACATTTGTGTAGATATTTAATTCAACATTCATTCATTTTTATTTTAAGTTTTTATTTCTTATTTTAGAACCTATAAATATATATTTTTATGCATGCAAGTCTCAGGCCCTGAGCTCATAGTGCCAAAGGGATTAAGTGGTCTTGGCAGTGGTGGTTTGGAGCAGATGATTTGGTCAAAACAAAAATATTGGTTGAAATGATGATTTTGCTTTTCACTGATTTCTTTTTGGAAATTTCACCTAGAACCTTTGTGGTTAGAATCTCTTATGGAGGGGAGGGGGAAAAGAGGTTATAAGCTCTTGATTTTCTACTTCTTTTGGCATTGTTTCTTCACTCTTGTATGGTGAGGTAAGATTGTCTCGGGTTTCCTCTTAATGAGGAGGTGGGGCCTGACCTCTGAAATCATTGTAGTTTCAGAATAGGGCTCAGTCAGAGAAATCTGGAAGTGGCTGATTAGGTCTGATCCAAGTGAGGAGAAAAGATTCTGGAAATATCACATGCGTCTTAATCTGGATAGTTGGCAGAGGAAGAGCTGCTCTAATAATGGTGCACATGAACTTCAGTAGGAGTTAGTGAGAGTCATGGTGGGGGCAGAGTTGGAAGCTGTGGGACCAGGGAATCCCAGCTGTAAATCTAACAAACTCCAGTGCCTCTCATTGATATGACTGGTAGAAGGTTTTGCAAAGGTATCTTTCTTTGTTCAGTGGGGACCCAGCACCTTCTGGGAGGTTGGTATGAGCTACTTAATTGCATTGTGGAAGCCAAGACCTTTCCTGGGGTAGGGTTGGGAGGATTTCCATGAGCTGACCACTTATCTTACCTTAAGTAGGTGAGGGCAAGCCCTACAGGAGATTGATAAATGCCTTATCATTTTAATCTTCATACTGTTTGCTATTTTGGTGACCCCTTGTCTGCCTCTTGGCACTGATGAGCACTAAAAACCCTTCTAATAAAAAGATCTAATGAGCTTGCCTTCCAGGCAGCAACATACAGTTAAAACAATCCTTAATAATATAACCCAAGTAAGCAGTACTTATGGCAAAGCAGATGTGGATCCACAGATGGGGGTAGATTTAGGGTGGCAGGTTTAAGATGGTGGAAGAGAGTAGTGGTGAAGAATCCAGGATTCTTTAAACCAACTTGTGCTTGAATTTTACTTTGGACCTTATTAGTTGTGTGATGTTGAGCAAATGATTTAACCTTTATGAAAATCAATGTCCCCATTTGCAATAAGGGTCTCATTATTGTTGTGATATAATCCCTAAAAAATGCTTGTCGTAGTGCTTAGCACACATAGAAATATAATATGAAGAAGTAAAATAGTGTGGAGGCAGCTCACAGCTGGAAACAAAAGCTACTGGTGCTTCGTCCACTAAAGTCAAAGAAACACCTGCTATAATGCTCAGCACCAGACACCCTGACCCCCACTGTCTAAACAAATAATGCCGTGGGTGTGTGTGGGTGAGGAAGTTACTTTGGAGAAGGAGTTTAATGGAAAGTGTTGAAGTTAGTTTCCTTTCCCTTTCTCTACTTGAGTTCTTCAAGTTTCTACAAGAAGGGAAAACTGGTAGCTCATTTTCTAGATGGATGTTTGCTAGGTTTAAGGCAAAGCCCTAGGATCCTGGAGTTTGGAGAGAGAAGTGGTGCAGAACGTTGGAAAGGGGCAAAGACCATCCCACCTATTATCATGGGTTCTGTAGGAACAGTGGAAAATTCCACCTGCTTCCATTGGCAAGGGGATTTTACAATTTGTCAGAGTCTACGTGGATATCAAAGAATATGCACTGGAGTCAGACTGAAGACGTTCCCAAGCATCTCAGGCATCACCTGCATTGGGCCATGCCCACACTGGTTAAAGCAATTGGTGCCTACCTACCCTGGGTGAACATATAGACCATGAGGTGATAGGCAATGAGAGAGAAATGACAAAGGTTACCAGAACTCATAAATATGCCTTCACAGGCTCCTGGGAAACAGATTTCTCCCTTACCCACCCAATCACCCTGCTAATATTAGAGGTGGAGAAGAAAGTAAAGCATAAGAACATGACAGTGAATGGTCAAAGGGGAGTAGGCTACCCTCCTCTCCTCTCTTCACAGCCCTGGCAGTAAGTTTATGAAGGATGCAGGGATGGAAGATGATAATCCCTGCATGGGATGGAATGTTTACCTGAAATGAATTTGAGGCTATAATATTAATATTATCACTGATCAGTCCACAAATTGCTGGACCAGGTTGAATTATTGGAAGGACTACGATATTGTCAAGTGGTTATTTGGCAACTTTAAGGTATCACCAAACCATTCCCTCAACTCCACCCCTCTACTAGCAAGTGATGGTGGTGGTGGTTGTTGAAAAAGAAATTGCCATCATTAGAAAAAATAAAAACAGCCTCACTCTGTATTTTCTTGAACAGATACTTCTTAGTTAAGGTATTTAGTAAGTACTAATTAAATTTTAGCTATATTTTATGATTATTATTATTTGTCCTTTCCATATTTACTGAGCACCTAGTATTTGTTAGGAACTTTGTTATATGCTAGGAAAAGAGAAAGAGATACAGAATTTTTGCCTTTAATAGACACCTAACAGGTATGTATAATCAGCATAGAAACAAAAGATTATAAAGGAATGGGAAAATAGTGTGGTAGAGGTTAAGTAGGGGATGCTATAAAGGTATGCATGCTGAAAGTGAGGAACTAAGCCCATGGGGTGTGTGTGCACAGTGGTATAAATATCTAATAATGGTTCTCTGGAGAGAAAAGCCCTGATTTGTAGCATTTGCCAATTTCTGTGGTGTAAATACTCCTACTGTAGCTATCAAAAGGATGTTACAAAATAAGGAGTTTAGGAGAAATGTGCACAATCAGCTCTAGTGAGCTCCTTCTAGCCACCTCCAGCACACGTGTGTGTGTGTGTGTGTGTGTCTGTGTGTATGCATGTATATGTGTAAGCATGTCAGAGAAGGTTTTCTGGGAGAAGGAACCCCTGACATGAGTCTGAAAGGATGAGCAAGAAATAGCTAGGCCAAGAAAGGTAGGAAGGACATCCCAGGCAGGAATACAGCCTGAGCAAAGGAAGGAGGCCTAACACAGCAGGATTTATGAGGATAGGAGGAGAGCAGCATTTAGTACACTAGATGGTGATTGCCGATGGTCAACATGTGTTGAATTATGGGGGTTTTTTTTTTTGGTTATAAGTGAATATATGTTAACTTAAATTATTGTCACGCTTAAATCTATTCATTGTATTGATTAATCATTATTCATTTGTCAAACACAATAAACATTTACGAGAGCCTACTTTGTGTTTATTAGGAACTAAAGATTTAAAGATGAGTAGAACATGATCTCTGTCCTGAAAACACTTGCAGTTGGGAGCAGAACATTGACACACACACACACACACACACACACACACACATACACACACAGAGAACATGGTGAGTGTAATAGTTAAAATATGCATATGTTAATGTTATTAGGGGTTGTGGTAGGCTAAGAGACCCCAAAGATGTTCACATCTCTGGAACCTGTGAATATGTTATCTTACATGGCAAAAGAGACTTTGAAGATGCGATTGAGTTAAGAACATTGAAAAGGGTGGGTTATCCTGGATAATATGTCTGTGCCCTTAATGTACTCACAGGGATCCTTATAAAAGACAATGAAGATATAAGGATGGGACTGGAGGGGAGAAGATGCTACACTGCTGGCTTTGAGGATAGAGAAAGGGGCCGAAATCCAAGGAATGCTGGCAGCCTCTAGAATCTGGAAGACACAAGAAAACAGATTCTACAGAGCCTCCAGAAGAAACATCTTGATTCTAGCTCAGGGAGACTAATTTTGGACTTCTGACCTCCATACTGTAAGATGACAGATTCATGTTGTTTTCAGCCGCCATATTTGTGGTAATCTGTTACGGCAGCTGTGGGAAGCTAGCACAGGGGTATTAAAAGGAAGCAATGGAACATGATTACGAATCTTGATTTGCGAGTTACACTGCCTCTTTATAATCATGTCCTTATCTTTTTGTAGTTCCTTAACTTTGGACAAGTTACTGCCTCAGCTTACTTATCTGCAAAATGAGATAATTATACTGACTTCAGGTGTTTAGCATGTGGATTTTGTGAAATTATATGCATATTATACTGAATATATGGCAAGCGATCTGTAAATGTTAGCTATGTTTTTCTTTTAGATTATTATTAAGTTTCTTCTTTCTCTCTGCTCCCTGATCTAGGTCCTCATTTCTCAGGTTGATGAGTATAATTAAATACATTGAGAATTAAACTGGCTTTTATAGTCTCACCTGGACAAATGGCTATCATTGCCACTGTAGTTTTTATGGGCAAATGTGATCTCAGTTGGGAAAACTCAAGAGCTACAGAACAATTTGAATTCTGAGTACTGTCTCTTCTCTCTTGAAAATAAACTGCCACATTGATCAAGCCAATGAAAGGGTTAAAAGTTTTGTATGTGTCCCATCTCTCTGCCCCTGTTCCCCACCTCCTGACCATAAAATCCCTTTTTTGTGTACCCTCTCTTTGGCTAGAGTGTTATTCTTTGCTCCATGATTTGGAGTCAGCCTGTCTGTCCCCTTATGGAGCAGAAGCAGCTGAACAGCTGCGAAAACAATGGAGAAGCCGAGGATCGCTGTGATTAGTGGGGGATGCTGGGGCAATCTGGGACCCACCAGGCCTGTTCCCATGTCAGTGCACAGCCTATGGAGTCTGGGTGTCACATGGCCAGGCTCAGCCTGGGGCGGCCTGCTCCCAGGCTGGGGCTGCTCAGCACTTATTCTGGCAGTCCCTCTCTCCAGAAACAGGTTTTTCTTTTTTTTTTTTTTTCCCCTCTTCGTTCCTCCATGTCCAGAACTGTTGCATAAACATAGTGTTGCTAGGCAGCCCTAAAGCCTCTTTTCATCCTGGATCTTAGGAAATTCGGTCCAGGCAAAATCACTGGAGGGTACTTACAGCTGGTGTTGTCCACTGAGCCAGCTCTCCTTTCTGGCCCCCAGGTTTCCCCGCCAGAAATTCCCAGCATCTGCCTTGTTTATGTGATTTCCTAGATACGGATAATATAATATTTAGGTGGGTTTAGAGATCTTCCCTCCCCTCCATTAAATGTCCCTTACTCTGGGGCCTGTGAATACAAATGTTTAACTTAATCATATCCTTTTGCAAGTCAAATCCCAGATTACTAGAGAACAAAGAATTTTGCTTACTGCTCCACTGAAACACCCAGTGACCTTCTAACAGTGCTCTCAATTTCACCCCACTTTTTCCTTTCAGCTGCAGAGCTTACCAGTCACATTAAAAAAAAAAAAAAACCCATGTTTTAAATTCAAGCACTTTAAGTATATTTACAGAGTCATGTAACCATAATCACAGTCTAATTTTATCTATTTAAAAAATTTTAAACTTACTTTCATTTCAATTGATAAATAATAATCATGTATATTTACGAAGTACATTGTGATGTTTTGATCTATATATACGTGGTAGAAAGATTCACTGAAGCTAATTAACATATCTCTCACTTCACCAATTTATCACTTTTTTGTGGCCATTTTTAAAAGCTTCTTCCTGCCACAGCTCTCTCTTGGTTTTCCTTTCGACTATGTAACAGTGACAGTCTTGTTAGGCCCTGTGTCCCTTCCTACACGATGGCAGTATGGCATTTATCTCTGTGCCTTCAGCAACCAGCACAGAACCCGGTCCTCATTTGCTTCAGTAAGCATTTGCAGGGTGACGAAATAATGCAATCACTTAAATGTACTTATTCCTTACTTGTGTTTTTTTTTTTTTTCTTTTTGAAACAATTTAAAAAGGTCTTGCTACCATTCTGATTTAGGTTTAATATTCTCTCTTCCGGATTAAGTTATCACTCTAATTATTTTTAGTTCCCATTTGATCGAAAAATCTACATAACATGAAAAATGTTGACAAATAATTATTAGACATAAAATTAGAATTTTACTGAAAAGTCCTCTCTCAATGAGATGAATGGATTTTTTTCATGTAGTTTATGTATCTACCGATGAATACTATTTATTCTTAGACTGACCAAGGCTTCCACATTAATTCTATTCTAATTTTATGCTTTTTAAAAATATCTTATATTATGGAAATTTCAAATATACACTAAGTAGAGAGATTATTACAATACAATTACCATTTGCTACTTTTTATTCTTGTCTATAAATTGTACTGTTTAGCGATATATGAACTAACTATTTAGCTTGTGTAAGTCTTTGTTAGGCAACTTTTATTGAGTGAGTGATATAAACATCTGTCCTTACTTGACTTCTCTAATTGCTATATACAAAATGTCACTCTTACTTTTATTAGACTGTTGGAATGTTGACTATATGACTATCTGTATGACGATTACAGGCTATATATATAGTCTGTACAGCTTCATTCTTCCTTGGGGACTGTGGGAGATTTACTGATCGATCAGAGAATGGTTTTCTGCTGATTCTTGATGCAGCTCAAAATCTTTTTTAACATGGTGCTCCAGGCAACCATCTCAAACAAACCAGAGTGAGTATGACAGCCAAAATCAATTCTATTTTGATAAATTTATATACAAATCTTTTTTAAATAATGTATTTCTTTTCTGCAATATGGTACGTGCTAAGAATAAAAATCAAGTGGTAGTGAAAAGTCCATAGAAAAAAGTAAAATCTTAACCCAAACTCATCCTCCCAGATATTAGTGTAGTTTTTTACAGAGTATTGTTTTGTATATCTCTCTTTGAACAGAGATAAAGCTAAGAACAAGTAATTTTATGAAATGATATCTTTTATATGCATATCATTGTAAATAAAAATATATTTTTTTCTTGAATCTAATGGAAGGAGAAAAACAGAGGGTATTGCTGAACCTCAGATTATTTCTTTACAACAAGAGATATTCATTCTTAAAAGATACCTCAAAGGCTAAGAAAAACATGAAATACGTGAATAGGATGGGGAAAATTGTTTTTAAATGATGTTTCAAATTGGGCAATACCTATCAACAGTAGGATTGTTTCCTAAAATATTAGAATACTAGGTTGTCTGTGTCTTCACATCCCCTGCTCACACACACCTTCTGGGTTTTTTGTTTTTTTTTTTTTTTGTAAAATTGTTTTACGTTGCTGGACTTTGTAACATTTGTGTTCTATTCTGTAACCATTTCTCACGCTTGTTTAACCTTAATTCAACATTGAAATTTATTTAGTTCTTATAACCAGCCTTTTTACTATGGCTTTTCCATTGAGTTCTTTTATTTCAAAGCATCGTCAATTTGCTGGATTTTGTTATTAGGTACTTTCTTCTAGAAAGGTTCTTAGTTATTGTGTTTTTAGTTTTGAATGTGCTTGAGAACGTTCTCCTCTTTACACTCAAAGGAAAGGTAATTAAATTGTCCTTATGAGTCTGTGATCTAGACAACAAAAGGATGAGACTATTTCCCTTCCAAATGACTTAAGAATGACCCCCATTCCAAGCTTTTAGGTGTTTCTTGGAATCCTGCCTGAGGTCTAAAGGGGATAAACCCTTTGCTTCTAGTGAGTCTGGGCTACACCACGAGGCCCCTTTGGTGTTCCCCGTGTTACTCCATCTCTCTCCAATCCCCTTCTGCTCTTGGCCCAAATACCTTTTCCTTCTTTACCATGTGAATCATAATTCTGGCCTTGGTCCATCCTCTGTGAGATTTAATTTCTTTAGCACCTACTCTGGAAAGATTTTGTTTCTCACAAAATTTCGTCTTCCTCACTCACAAGGAAAATGCATTCTGTCCTTGGCACCTCTTAACATTGAAGTAAATGATTACTCTAAGCCTTTCTGCAGGTTTTGCTACTTTTTCCATTAAGATTTTACTCGTCCTCTTTCTTTCTCTTTTTTTAGGCACTTCCTCAGTTTAGGATTTAGAGCAGATCTTTATTATATCTAAAAATGAACTGTTCGTCAGAAACTTGTTTGCCTACAGCTCTGGGATGCTCAGTGGTTCAAAGTCTCATAACTAATCAGTGACATCTAACTTCGTTTCTACCTTGGTCTCTTGCCCACTGCTAAACAACAGAGGCCACTATAAAAACCTTTTATTAGCATGATACGAAGTCAAAGTCAAAATAGTTTTACTAATTTGGGGTGATTACTGCTTTGTGATTATCACGGGAAAGACAGAGAAAGCAACACACATAACTTGAGTATTACTTTGGGAGAGAGGAGGGAAGGTGGGAGAAGATGATCTAAATCTGCTTAGGGGCTTCAGAGAAGACTGTACAAAGTTCTGGCATTTAAAGGGAGACTTGAAGATCAAGACTGAGTTCATCAGGAAGTTAAGTACAACAAAGAACACAGAATGCACAAAGAAACCTTGGAAAGGAAAAGCACGGTGGGCTGTGGGAACGAGAAGTAGCTTAGCATGGGCTGGAGGGAGGAGAGTTGGGGTCTAGGGCTGAAGAGGTAAGCAGAGCTGTCTATACCATGTAAAAGAGTTTCAATTTTGTTGTGCAGGTAAAGGAAAGACAGGGAGTAATGTCGAAAGGGGAATTTGATATAATCGAATTTGCATGCAGTGGCGGTCACTCTGGCAGGAGTGGGGACTGTTGTCAGAAGGTGAGCCTGCAAGCAGAGAGACAAAAGGCTACTGTAAGCATGCAGGTGAAAGATGACAGCCATGACCTGGGCCTGATTGAAGGGGAAGGCAGTGGACGTGGGGGTGAAGAAGGGGCCACCGTGAGAGAGATTTCTTAGATGATTGCAAAGACTGAGTCTTTAGAGGAAAGATCAACGGCCCTGGATTTATCTGATCTGTGTGCAATATTGCCTCTGTCCCTTACTGTCTATATGATCATGGGAGAGTCACTAAACCACCTTTTTCTCAATTTCTTCATCAGCACATGGAGACAAAAATGCTCAACTCAAAATTGTTGTAATTGATACACGTAAAGCCCCTGGGAGATTGCCTTCCCAGTGACCCTTCAAAATGAGCTAGCTCCACCCAACCTGACGCTCCTGGCCATATAAGGTTCTCTGTCTCTGGGAACAGTTATGTTGTCAGCTCTCTCAACAGTGGAATGAAAATTCTGTATTCTGGGCTACCTAGCACCCACCTTATACAGTATTACTAAATAGTTTAGTGAGTCAGGAGTATAAATCAATCAAACCCTGGCTGAGTATATTTCGCATAACACATCTTATTAGTCACGGGATGAGTAGCTACTTCAAACAACCTCTGTTTGCCGTTTCTCAGGGCTGGAATCCATGTGGAGGGAAGAGTAGAGAGGAAGTACTGTCACTTCTATTAATACTGTCATTGTTATTACCACTATTTATTCACTACTTGAATTTCGTAGGTCACTGCAATTTTAAGAGACATTTTGGAAACACAGAGTTTTCATCCTATTTTTTTTTCATTTTAAACTGCTTAATTTATCTTTGATTTTTTATTGTTAAAAATGATGTCACAACATCCTTGTACTTATCTTACTATGTACATATGTAAGGCTTTTATCTAAGATTTATACCCGGAAGTAGAATTTATCGGGCATGCAATTTAGTTGTTTAATGTTGCCGCTTTTATGAACTGAGGATCTAATATGTACTAGGCACTGTGTACTTGATATTTTAATTACATTATATCACTGTTATCACAATGAACTGATGAAGTAGGAATTGTTCATCTATTTTAAAGAGAAAGGTATTGAAGCTAAAACACTGTAAATAGCTTAATCAAGGTTTCTTGAATTACTAGAAAATACAAACTCTGGAATAAAGGGAACGGTATCAGTTAGCTTCTGCTGCTGATAAAGTGTAGTGGATTCAAATAACTACCATTTATTATTACTCATGAGTTAAGGGCCAGTTGTGTGTTTTTCCAATGGTCTGAGCTAGGCTTGGGTGACACTTTTTTTTATTTCAGGGTATTATGAGGGTACAAACATTATGGTTACACTTTATGTCTTTGCCTCACCCAAGCGCGGATTAAAGGCATGCCCTTCCCCCTTACAATGCTCCCCGTGTCCTTTAGTTGCGGATTTACCCCCCCAAATTCCCCTAATCCTTGGACACTATTGCTGCCATCACCCTGGTGTTGATCAGTTAGTACCAATTTGATGGTGAGTACAAGTGGAGCCCATTCTTCTGCTCTTGTGGTGCCTCACTTTGGATAATGGGCTTAAGTTTAATCCAGGAAAGTATAAGAGGTTCTAGATTACTGTCGTTTCTTATGATTGAGTAATATTTCATTGTATACATATACCAAATTTTAATAATCCACTCATGGATTGATGGGCACTTGGGTTGTTTCCACATCCTTGCAATAGTGAATTGTGCTGCCATAAACATTCGGGTGCAGATGTCTTTATCATAGAATGTTTAGTGCTCTTTTGGGTAGATGCCTAATAGTGCTATCGCTGGATCGAATGGTATTTCTATTTTTAGCTCTCTGAGGTATCTCCAAATTCTTTTCCACAGAGGTTGTACTAATTTGCAATCCCACCAGCAATGTAAGAGTGTTCCTGTGTCTCCACATCCTCGTCAGCATTTGATGTTTTGGGATGATATTAACTGGGCTTCTCCTGCATGTGTAGTCAGTTGGAGGCCTTGCTGAGACTGGCTGATCTTGAATGGCCTCTCTGGCTGTTGGCCAGCTATGGACTGGAGCAGTGGGAGGGACTGGGTTTTATTAAGTAGCAGGCCAGCCTGAGATTGTTCACATGGCAGACAGGGAGTGTTCCAAGACCAACAGCAAATGAGCACTTGAGGCCCAGGCTCAGTATGTTGCTTCTGCTACTTTTTTTTTAAGCAAAGCAACACAGTCTAATACAGACGTAAAGGATATAGAAGTAGATTCCACCTTTTGGTAGAAGTAGCATAATGAATTTTGTTGTCAATCACACAAGCCTATGTGTTTTGGGCTTCTCCAAAGCCTGTGATCTGGCAGTGCAGGATTTCATTTTGATCTTTATATTAAGGATGAAAAAACTGGGGTTCAAACTTTTAAGCAATTTGCTCAAAGTCTCTTGGCTGGTGAGTAGCTGAACCATGACGTGAAGCCAGGCATTTATGACTTCAACCAGTGAATTTCTGCTGAGCCTGGTCACTGAAACTTGGAGTTCAGAGTCTATGAGATGCAGAGTCATTCACTCTTGGGAGTAGAGAGAACCTCACAGATTGCCTGGTCCATTAGCTGATGGACTTTTGAATTTTATAGGTTACTATAATTTTAAAAGACATTTTGGCAACCAGCACAGAGTTGTCAACCTATTATTATTATTTTTTGAACCAGGTCAAGGCACTAAAGAAACCTATCTCCTATCATTCTCATTTCATTAGAAAAAAGAAATTTAACACCGAAAAGCATAATTTTGGAATAAAGGACAATAATTTAAGTTGAATCACTGCAGTATTGTGAAAATCTTGCGACTTTGTCAATATTTGTGCTTATTTTGCTGTGGTAGATTTATATTGGTCCAAAGACCAGCATTTAGGAGCCACATGAATCTAGACTACTCTCTTCATCTGTCCGTCTTCTCTCTTCATCAAATCTTCTTTTCAGCATTCCTAACGTGGTCTTTCATCCATTGCCTGCTTAATTCTAGTGACAGAGAGCTCACTATTATCTGAAGCAGCTCACTCCATGTTCGGACAGCTGTACAAAAGAATATATTTTTATTGTGTAAACCAAAATACTTCTCCCAGTGACATCTATCCATTAGCTGAAGTTCACCTTTTGGTGCTCAACTAGAAAAGTTGAATGCACTGAGCTGTTTGAAAATAGCCATCACGTGTTCGAGTTGTCATTAACCTTCTGTCTCTGCTCACGTGGTGTTGGCTTTGAGCACCATCTACTCTCATCCTGCTCTCAGGCTCCATCCAGTCTAACTCCATCTCCCTTCATGTGGATGTAGAACTCAGTTTAAGTGTTTGGGCTTCGCCTGACTAACTGTAGTAGATTAAGTCATTCATTTTCTCTTTATACATATGATTCTCCTATGATTGAAGTTTAAGATCATATCAGCTTCTGCAAGAAGTCTCATCAAGCTGTTGATTCAAGGCTCAAGTTTAAACCTAGTTTCTATGTGAATGAAATGAGAGTAGTATAGAGCTATTTTAAAGCCTTAGTAGGTATTTATCAAAACCCAAGATAACTTTAATAGTATTTATAGAATATCTGTAATGGACTAGGCCTTGTGATAGGTGCTGGGAATCTATAAAAGAAAGATTCTTAAGGAAGTCCAGAAAGTAAAAAAAAAAAAATGCAAAAACAATAAAGCAACAAGATTATCAAATATTTTGGTGGTGTGTACCAAGTGAGATGGGAGAATAGGAAAAGCAGCATCAATGCCTTCCTGGGGTTCAAGGAAGACTTTGTAGAGTATGTAGTATCTGAACCAAAAGCTGGAGATGATGTAAGATTGGCCACATGGGCCTGGTTTCTCTACCTCTCGGGGAGGTAATACATCAGAGATTCAGGAGCTCTGTAACCAGACGGGATTCCAGTCTTGGCCCTGCCATTTCTCACAGGTTAAGCCCCCTATATCTCAGCTTCCTTCCCAAGGACATTATTGCTCTCCTCTCAGTGTTATGAGGATTAAATGAGATAATATGCATGAAGTTGTTAGTATAATTCTGGTGCACAATGTGAAAGTTATTCTTACTCCAAGTGACATAAGGTGACTCAGGTTCCAAACAGTTCTAGCCTGATTGAGGACACCCTTTAACTTCCTTTGCCGTGCCCTCTGTGCGCTGAATGAAGCTTGCACCCAGGATGCATCCCTTATCTGTCAGATCTTAAGAGAATGGCTTTAGGAGGAGCCCACGTGTGGCCTAAGAGCGCTGCAGTTAGAGGTGCTGATATTCACTGGAGCACAGCCTGAGCAATTGGGTTCACACTGCTCTCCTGAAATGTAATCACTGAAAACCCAATATTAAAAATCAGCCTTTAAAAAAATTGAAAATAACTTCGAACTTGAAGAAAAATCACAGAATAAGAACAGTGTAAAAGATAGTCATGTGCCCTTTACTCAGATTTTCTTATTTTTAACATTTTTGCCCCATTTGTTTTACCATTTCTTCCCTCTTTCCCACACATATGTGCACATAAACACACATGCACATACACAGAATTTTTTCTGAACCATTTGACGGTTAGTTGCCTATATTATATCCTTCACCCTAAATATTACAGTGCCTACTTGTTAGGAATAATGCTATTTTCTTCCATAACCACAATATGGTTATTAATTTTAGTAAATGCTTATGTAATATTTTGACAACCTACTATTATCATTCCAATTTTGTCAGTTGACCCAATAAAAACCTTTATAGCATATTTTTTACCTCCGTTATAGGATCCTGTCAAGGTCAAGTATTGCATTTAGTTGCTGTGTATCTTTAGTCTCCTTAAATCTGAAACATTTCCATAAGCTTTCTTTGTCTTTTATGATATTGACATTTAAAAAATATACAGCCTCCTTCCCCCTTAGAATAGAACATACCTAATTTGGGGGATGGCTGATTTTATATTTCCTAATAATTAGCTTTAATTTATGCAGTCCAGGCCACATAAGTGATGTAGTGTCCTTCTCAGGGCACTGCGTTTGGAAGTACATGATGTCCATCTGCCCCTCATTGGTGATGTTAACTTCGATCACCCAGTCAAGTTCATGTCTGACTTGTCTACTGTGTAGTTACGATTTCCCCCCTTTTCTTGCTAATTAGAAAAATGGGGGGGGGACAATTTAAGACCATGCAAATTTGTATTCTTCTCCTTATCAAAATTTCCCCATAGATTTAGATTTATTCAGGATTCTTCAGGATTCTTTGCCTGAACCAATCTTATTATGATAGTTACAAAATGATGACTTTTCCAATTTCAGAACTTCTTCCATATTTACCATTCATCACTTAGCAATTCATGACCTCCCTTTCTCTGTTGTCTATCTATAGATTTATTATCAAAATGGACCCATAGTTTCCAATTTTAAAATATTCTATAATTCATCACTGCCATTAATTAGTTGGATGCCCAAATAACCTCATATTTGGTCAGTGGGAGCCCCTTCAAGCTGGCTCCTATTTACTTGTAACATGTTCTCAACCACTTTTTGAGTACTACCTTACTTTCTGGCACAACTAATTACATTCAGTTGCCATGTATCTTTAGTCTCCTGAAATCTGAAATATTTCCATAGATTTTCTTTGTTTTTCCAGACTCATACACATCTTGCCCCAGCTCTCAAACCAGTCATTTCTCTGTGGTGTCCTGATTCATTCCATTGGGGAATGGCATTAGAGACCAAACTTGGGGAGCTGAGTATGCTAATTGCTACTTGGGTTTCTTTGCTTCTAGACCCTTTCAGCAGACAGATCTAGGAAAGATATGTGTGCACATACACATATGTATTTGAAACCCTGGATTCATACTAATAACCTCCAATTCCAATTCTATCCCATAGGATTCTTTAATTCCTTCTTCCATTCCATATTTGCACATCTCTTCTTCCACAATGAAAACCCTGGACCCCATTAACATCAAAACTTTTAATTAATGCTCACTCCTATAATGTACCTAAAATAGGTTCAGAATTGCTTCACCTAAACCACTGCAAAAAACAAACTTACTAAAAAGAGTTCAGAATTTATAGTTTTCCCCTCTCTACCTTTCCTAAAACTGAGCATATATATAGTTAAATGCAGTGTTCATGTTGCTTGGATTATACTTTTGTACTTTTTTTCTCCCTTCAGTAAGGTTATACAATTCATTTGAAGCACACTCGAGTTGATTTTTATGGTTTGCTTTCAGAATTTTTTGCCCTTCCCATCTCTGCTGGTTACATTTTATTTTCCAGAATATGTAGAACATTAACATGCTTCCAAAAGTCAAAACTCTATAAGCAGCTCTACTCAGAGGAGTGTTACTCTCTCCTGTATCTCTTCCTCCCTGTTCCCTTACCCTTGTAGTTAACCAACTTATTGTTTTTTGGTTTAGCCTTTCCTTCCTATTTTTTTCTTTCTTTTCTTTCTTTTTTTGGGTGAAGATAAGCAGAGACTTTTATGTTTTCTTATTTCCTCTCTTATTTTGCACAAAAGACATCCTTCTATATGTGGCACTTTGCATTTTGCTTTTGACACTTAAAAATATGTCCTGAAAATTACTCCATGTTAGTGTGTAGAGACCATCATTCTCTTTGACAGCAGTATAGTACTCCACTGTGTGTATATGTGTGTGTGTGTGTGTGTGTGTGTGTGTGTGTGTGTGTGTACATACTGTGGTTTATTTGACCAGTCTCCTATTCTTGGATGTGCATAGGTGGTTTCCAATATTTTTCAAATAAAAATGATGCTGCACTAGATAACCTTATGTATATATAGTTTAATGTTATTAGAGGTATATATTCAGGGTTCTTAGAAGTACTATTGCTAGGTTGAAGGGTAAATATGTATGTAGTTTTTAAAATATATTGCCAGATTATCCCCCACAAGGGTTATGCCATTTTGCATTCCCACTAGTAGGAAAGTGCCTGGGAAACCTAACATTTTGACTCTTATCCTCATGTGATGATAAATCAGAAGGGATTCAGGAGCCAGAACAGAATGAAGATCAAATGTGAGGTGTAGAAGTGAGTAGGGAAAATGATACTTATACAAAACTAATTCACAACATTAGTGAATTTCAGATGCTTGGACACTATCTGTTTGAGGGCAGGGAAGTCTTATTTAATCTTTCTCTCTAGAGATATGCATGTCTTAGCAAGATGCCTACCATATAGTAGGTGATCTATAGATATCGACTACTTAAATGAATTAAAGAATAAAGTGGAAAAAACCTGGCATTGCCCATGGGAATAAACAAACCTGGCTAGGAGATTATTTTGAAGGGACACATTGCACCTCCTTTCTCCTTTTCCCTCCTAGACAGACACTTCCTTGTTTCTGGGGACTGAGCAGTTTGAAGTTTCCAAAGCTGAAAACATGTAAGTAGTCCTTGCATTAGGAGATGGGGCTGCACAGAGGCCTATTGTTTGCAGGGACACTGAGACCTCTGTGGTGAAAGGGGAGTGTCCTCAACTGCAGCCTGGTCTTTTTAGCCTGAGCATTGCCTTTTCTCTCTGGAATGTAATATTCTACTCATGCCCTCTGAGTGGCATTGTGCAGTAGCAGGGTCAGGAATGGGGTGGGGTGCAGGTGGGGAAATGATCTCTGTACAGGCAACCCAATAATTCAGAGGCAGAATCAGAGGGCATGGCCAGGGCTGGGTCTCTGAATGAGTGCTTTGTGCAGGTCTTGGTGGCAGTGGTTGGAGAAGCACCTTCTTCTTGCAGCTTACCTGGTGGCTGAACAAAGCTGCCTTCCAGGGCTCAGGCCCCATGGCAAACATTGTGCAGCTAATCGACCTGCTTTCCTGCCCTGCAATGACTCAAGGATTGCATTTCTGCTGGCATTTCTTGTGGGTCACCACTAGGGCCCGATCTCCTTCCAGGATTGTGGGGTAATGGTGACAATGGCCTGTGAGGAGATGGGGCACTTCTTTTGAGGCCCCATCTGGGTTACTGGAACTCTGAGGACATTTTTTTCAGTCACAGAGAGCAGGCACAGCTAATTCAAATTTCTGCTGATTGTTGGCATGGTCCACACCACACTAGCAAGCACTCTTTGCCTAGCCCCCAGCATTTACAAAATCCCTTTTCTCATTTAATCTCCGTGATAGTCTTGGGAGGTCCATAGGACAACTTGTACACAAGATAGAATGGAGCCATGAGTACTGAAGGGGGTCCATGATGATGGAGCCTTCTGACTCACAATGCAGAGTTTTTTTGCTGGACACCATTATCCAGAGTATCATGGGAATTAGTGTGATGGTGGGGGAAAAATAATATGCTGTAACATTATTTTGGGTTTGGTTCTGGCTACTCTAAGAGATTTGAAAGGACAAGAGGTGTTTTCCTCTTCCTTGCCATAATGAAAGAGCTGCATCTCTCCATTCTGAGTTTGGGTTCCTTGTCTAAGGGATTGTTAATAGTTTGTATGTGTCAAGGTTAAAAATAGAAATCATGAAGCACCTGAAGAAACACAGGCACAATTCTATTTGGGCTTATAAACTCATGGAGATAGGCTGGTGCTGTGGTTCCAGGAAATAGAAAGGGTTCATCCAGAGGTGAAAGGATGGATTTCCCTTTCCCTTTTCTCTGGGTGAGATAGGGTTAGGTAGTGTTTTTGGCATTTCCATGAGTGGTGGAGACCCATGACCTATGTGTATGAAGCGTCAAACATGGGACGTTGTCTGTGAGAGGATTGTGGAGGCCTGTGGCTAACCCTGAGGCTTTGGGAGCAGGCATCGGTTCTGTGTCTGGGCCTTAGGTGAATGGAGAGGACTGCTGGATAGTATCTCTGTGCTCACCTGGAGTATCGTTACCTGCTAGATGGTGAAGAACCAGTTTGCCCAGCAACATTATGCATAGAACAGCCAAATGTAAGGATGGTGACATCATGGAGCAATCTCTCATTTTTTTGGCCAGCACATAAACCTCCAACATTGTATTTAAAACACTAGGAAGGGAAGAAAATCCTCTTAAAAAGTGACTGAAAGTGAATCCTCCCTACCCTTAAAGAAAATGAAACCATTCACCCAATCATTCATTCATTCAACAATATTAATTTAGTTGTTTCTATGAGTCAATATGACCTCAAAGAATGCCAGTACGTCCTTCTCTAGGTACTCTGACATCACACTTTGATTAAAATGGATTCATTTGATATTTGGTCTCTATAATGATTCTGTTTTCTCTGTCATGCTTCCTCTTCATGAGTTATTACCATGATGTTTGCATAAATCTGACTCTTCCTTCAAGATGTGGTTCAAATATTTCCTATTTTTGCAGATGCATTTTTATCCTACCCAACCCATAAATTAAGGTGTGTCCAGGTCTCAGTTAGAGCATGAGCTATGTCTGCTCACAGGTCCAGGCATGTCTGAGAATGTTGGGAAAACTTCAGGCATGGACCTGATGGAACTCTATTTTGGGGCACATTGAGGATCCTCCTGCGGAAGAAATCATGGTGTTTCCACTTGTGGGATCCAGACAGACACATTTGGGCATGTCTGCAGAACTAGCAGAGTGGCCTCAGGTTTTGGGAGGGGATAGCAGACTCCTAAGAAAACCTTCTGCTCTGGCTGCCATGTGGGGTTGTCTCCTAGCCTGCCCTAGGCTTTTTTGAAAGCTGGGTCTTAGGGGGTACAGAGCTACCATACATAAAAATGAAAAAAGCTACTTTGTTTAAATTTCTGCAAACTTTGGGTACTCCTTCCCCCATTCTTAGAGGTTTACATAAAAGGAATATTCTTCTCCATTTGGCCATACTATTGCCAAATTTTTGAGTCTTTGGTACCTTGAAGCCATTGGGTCATTGCAGATGATGCTTGGCAGAGCAGAGGCAAAACAGCCATGGAACCTTGGTCTAGGGCTTGGCTGGGTGCTGCAGAGGAGCAGGAGCACCTTGATGCTGATGAGATACTGCCTGTGGAAGTCCAGGAATTATTTGGTGGAGAAATCTTGAAGATGATTGAAATTCCTGTGTTAGTCCAGTGGGCACAAAATGCCACACCATTTTTGGTAGTTTGGGTTAATGTGACCCAGAAGCAGAAAGTGTGGGTGGAGGGAAGATGGAAACAAAGCTGAGGAAGACAACAGGGAAAGACACAGGCAACTTGTAGCACGTCCAAAGGAGCTTGAATTTATCATGAAAACTAGGAGTGTATTGTGTTTTTAGAAGATAATTCTGGTGGCCAGTAGATAGGAATGGGTAAAACTGAAGGAGGAAAAGTGGATAACTTGACCTATTTCTTAATACTTCTGGGGCTGCTCTTGACCACAGGATATGCCCAGTTCAGGAAGTTGCTGCATTTTCTCCCTCGGGATCTCTACTTGGGTGGGCAAACTGTCTGGAGAATAAAGTGAATAGTTAGTTTTTATCCTGAATTCTCTTTTGATGGCTCTGTTTTCTAGTTATTGAAGAGTACTTTAACTTAGAGGCATTTGTTGATAATCCTTCCTTTTATGAGTCTTCTCGATAATCAAAGAATTTGTCTCAAGAACTAATTTCTGCCTATATTTTAGATTTCTAGAAGATCTGAACATTCTGGGACAGTAGTTAAAAACAAATAATAAATGAAATATAATCCTTCCAATTGGATTCTCAATGTAGCAATGTTTTCTCCATTTTGTGCTAATATCATAAGGATACTCCCTTGCTTAAAACTTCTGTTTGCTTTTTAGTGCATCTAGTAATATTTATCACACTTCAGCACTCCCCTGACCCAAACACACAGACGTGTGTGCACACACACACACACACACACTCACACACCACCCGAGGGCCTTGACCCTCTGCCATCAGAAACAGTGGCTTACTATGGCTAAAGATCAGGGACTTTGAAGTGGTGACAAGCCATGTAGTTTGAAAAACTATAGCTAGAAATGTTGCCGTTTTTAGAAGAGCTGAGAATCACTAGCTTTACAGGATGGAAGTCTATTGACCCTTATGTCGTTTACACCTATGTTCAATATCCAGCTTTATTGGCCTTTAAAAAAGCAAAATATTTATTTAATTATCTTGTATGTACTACACAT
Organism: Propithecus coquereli; assembly: GCF_000956105.1. Lineage (NCBI taxonomy): Eukaryota > Metazoa > Chordata > Mammalia > Primates > Indriidae > Propithecus > Propithecus coquereli. The sequence continues at coordinate 7,942,161 of NW_012138302.1, forward strand.
AGGAATTCTGCATGTGTGACAATGAAAGATAATTTACACTTGAGTCCAAACTCAGGAAGAAACCAGAAAAGGGAATTATTGTAAACAAATTTATAATTGTTGTTATACTTTCATCCACTTAAAATGTCATTGGAATCATCAGAGGATGCTCTCCTGTGGTGCATGGTGAAGATCCACAGGGCTGTGAGGATGTGCTGACTAATCATATGGACAGGGTGGGAGGGCAGATGGCCATGCATGATCGTAGTGACATAATGGAGCACATTACAGCAGCTGATGGATATATTATACTCCTTAGCTGTTTACATGTTTTTATGACAACTATTTTAAGATATTAAATTGAAATCTGGCTATTATATTATAATCTTCTAAAAATAATTGAGCTCATTAATAATTTGGCTATCTAAACATTAAGAACTAGATCATTTCTGTTAAATGCATTTGTTCTTTTTTTTAATATGCTCTGTTCCAGAAAGCATTTAAGAGAAACTTAAAGTTAATTTATTATCTTAGTTCATTTGTGTTGCTATAAAGGAATACCTGAGACTAGGTAATTTATTAAAAAAAAAAAAGAGGTTGAATTAGCTCACAGTTCTGCAGGCTATACAAGAAGCATGGTGCCCACATCTTCTCAGCTTCTGGTGGAGGCTTCAGGCTGCTTCCACTCATGGTGGAAGGTAAAGCGGAACCAGTGTGTGCAGAGATCACATGGTGAGAGAGAGAGAGAGAGATAGAGTGGAGGTGCCAGGATCCTTTTAACGAGCAGCTCTCATGAGAACTAACAGAGCAAAAACTCACCCACTACTGCAAGAATGGCACCAAGCCCTTCATAAATGATCTGCCTGCAGGACCAAAACACCACTAGACCCCACCTTCCAACACTACTGTATGGGGGATTAAATTTCAACACAAGATTGGAGGGGATAAACATTCAAGCTATAGCACATACTTTATTAATTTGCTCGACAAAACTATGAAATATGCAATTTTATTCCTCATATTAGAGTTTGTCAAAATGGCCAACTTTTTCTGTCTCTTTAAAAGTTACTTTAAATAGTAGAAATTAAATTAACAAAAGGAATAAACATGGAAATCCAATTAGCTGATTTGCAGTCATATGATTTTCAGAAATATTTTCTCCAACCAGGATTGCATAGGTAAAGGAAATCACAAACTTTCTATAGAGCTTGAAATCCTCTTCTACCCAAGTACCTTATTTCCTCAGAAATGGCTTAACATTTCTTCATCAAGCCATAGTCAGTCCTAGAAAAGAACCCTCTCTGTCTCGTTTTTGTTTGTACAAAAAATGGTTAAAATGTGACAGTGCCATTTTTTTTTTACTCTGAATGGTGACTGCCAACTATTAAAATGCTAATTTTAAAAAAATACAAAAACACTAAATACAGAAGCCGAAGACAGCCAGGAAACAAGAGGAAGGAAGTCCACCAAGTGATTAATCATTTGATTAACCAGGTAAGTCTCTGGCACATTACTAATTAGCTCACTTACAAAGCCCTGGATGGAGAAGCCCTGGTTTGATTAAAGAGGTGCCGAGCCATTCAAACCCTGATGCTTGAGCTTCTTTTATAAAACAAAATGTGACTTTCATGCTAAACTCATCTCCGTAATCCAGCTGTGACTTCTCAGGCCTCTGACACTCACACCTAGGCAAAGAAATCAAAGAGCAGAAAACAGTTCATGCGAATGTTCAGAGAATATAATTTATATTTTAAAACTCTTTATATTAAGTTAAAAAGGAGATGGTCTAATTTCTGAGGTTACAGTAACAACTACCTGTTGATTGTCATAGAACTACTGCTTTTGATGACCCATTCGTTGGCTTATCTGCAGGCATCAGCAGAAGGCGGAAGACTCTGCCTTCTTAGGAGGGTATAAATCTGTTCTCATTCCACTTTATTCCTCTGGTAGGATTTATGTATCTGAAAAAAATATCTGGCATTAATAATAAAGATTGTCTCAACTTTACTATGGAGTTTGCCTTTAAAATATACTTGAAGTTTATTTCTTCTTGGTTAAGTATTTCTATTCTTAGTCATTTTAATGGCTCTTTTTTCCCCTACATGGAAAAATCTGTCTTTTTGGTGGTACTAATTTAGAGTGATTCTGACTGCCTACAGAATTAAGGAGATACAGTAGGCTCTTTCTGCTTCCATGATTCTACTTTGGATCCTCATACAGAATCTTTGCTTCTTTATTTTTAAGCTTGCCTAAAATCACTGAATTCTTTTTCAGGCTATGCACTGTACCAATGAGTTCAGCACCTCCACTGTAGTTTTCTTTGTGATTGTTGCAGGAATAAGGAAACCAATAGAAATGTTGGCTGGTCAGCTGAAGTACAGTGTTAAGGTCAAAGCCAAATTCTCATCGTATCATATTCCAGGTTGATCACATCATGGCTGAATATCGTCTCCATTCTGGGCGCCATATTTCAAAGGGGTATTGAAAAAACAGAGCTCATCTAGTGATAGTCATGTTAGGAAATCTTGTCATGGGGAAATAGCTAAAGAACTGAAGAAGAGACCAGAGTGGATATGGACATGGCACCATATCTTTTCTGGTCTTTAAATATCTGAAAGATGGGATGAAATGTATTCTTGATTACTAATTATATTCCCAACATGTAGCACAGTGCCTGGAAAGAGCAACATTAAACAACAGTGATCATGATTTTTTGAGCACATATTATGTACCAGTCATTGTAATGCTGTTTTGGTTACCTTATCTTAGTTAGAAATTATTATTAGTCCCGATGTATAAGTGAGGAAACTCAGGGTCAGAAAGATTAAGAAACTTGTCCAAAGTTGCACAATAAATATCTAAGCTAGTAGTCTGCCCCTGGGGCCTGCCTCTTCCCATGGCAGCCTGGCTCTCATGACACCTGTCGTCATACCATAATGAGTATCATGGCCATTGGGGGTCTGGGGTGGGGCTTGTTGATCAAGTTTTATCATTTTTTTTCTTTTCCCTTATGGGTGAGGAATTGAAGTTTGGGGAACTAAGGTTATACAGCCAGTATGTCCCAGAAACAGGATTAAAACCCGAGTCTGTCTTTGTACAAAACCCAACCTCTTGATCACTATGTTCTATTGCCCCTCTGGTACAACTGAACTCAATACATGCTTGTCTCAAATTTGACCTGGACAAAATACTGCTATTCTAAGTCTGAATCTCGTTTATATCTACCTTCTTTTGCTTAACTTCTGAAAAGTGGGAATTCCCTTGGCCTTGGTACCTAAATTCCTGCTTTGTCCTTACCTGGTGCTCAGTTGCTCCCTGGATTCTCCATCTGCCCTGCTCAAGCCAAACTTCGTCCCTGTTGGTGATGAGGTTAATTACCCTCTAAGCTTACCAAGTGTTTTGTGTCATGTCAAGGTATCAGACTGGTACAGTACTAAGTGCTTATCCTCCTCACATTTAGATATTCCTTGTAACAGTCTCATGAATAGAATTATTATTGTCTACATTTTACAGATTATCAGTCAGAGTCTCAGAGCAGTTAAGTGTTTCCCCGAGGTCACACAGCTAGTTAATTAATGGGCCATTCAGATTAATAATAATAATAATAATAATATATGTTCTTTCTACTATGCACATGCTACTAGGTTCCTTTCATACTTCCCCTCTTCACTTGTCAAACTTTTTCCTTCTTGCCTTGCAAAGAACATAAAAAGCCTCTAATTCACCGGAGTATCACCAGGGAAGTATCATCATCTTCATCATCATCAATTTAAGTAAAAGAACTACAGAAAGATGTAATTAAAAATTTGTAACTAGATTCTTAGAGATAAGGATGAATTACTAAGTAAGGAAACCGAGGCTTACAGAAATGAAGTGACTTTGTCATGGTCATTTAGCTGATCATGAGAAGGCTATGCCTTAAAGGTTGGAGGGCATATATTTTTAATGAGGAACAAATGGATAATCTAGATGTTAGTGAGGAAAGAATAGAAAATGATGGAAAAATGTTCGTGGAATCTAAAAAAGGTGGTAAAGGTCATAAAAATGTCATGGGAGTCTTAGGCTTACATTAAAACTTTTAGTGACATTAAGCCATCGATATAGCTATGTTTGGGTTGACAAAGCAGCCCTTTTTAGTTCAGAGATTTAGTTAAGTGTCTCCTCCTGATTAAGGAAATGTAAAAATTAAGGTGAATATGCATCTATGATCCTAGAAAAAGCATATAACTGGATTTGTGTACACCGGACACATGTATTAAACTTAGCAAAAGCTGTGCTCCTTAGTCCTTTGACATGTGGAGTGTTCAGGTGGGGATAGACCAGTTTGCCTTCTGAGATAGAAGAGTAGATATCCAGACATTCCATGGTGTGAAGTTATGGAACCTGGCTGAGTGAGCTGGACCTGACCAAAATGTGCTGGCAATAAGGGGTCCCAGAGAACCCAATGACCCGTAAAGAGTAATTCATTTGGAGGGAAGAGAAACCCGATGACTTCCATATTTATATCTCCAGCCTGTATCTCTTTCCTGAAGCCCAGACTTGTATATCCAGCCTGATATCTCCATTAAATAGGTCCAAAAAATCATCTCCTGATTCTCTCTGCTGAAACCTTCCACGAGTTTCCCATTCTGTACAGAGTAAAAGCCTAAGTCTTTACATGGCCTCCAAGGTCCTCTGTGATCTTGGCCTCTACTTACCTGTCATTCCTTATTGCTACTATTCCCTACTCGGTGCTGCTTGCTCCAGCCACACTGGCCTTTTTGGTGTTTCTTAGCCATGGCAGGCATGCGCTGACCTCAGGGCTTTTGCATCTGCTGTCCTCTCTGCTTCAACTTCTCATTCCCTGGTATTCACAATGCTTGTTTGCTTGCTACATTCGGATCTGAGATAGCACCTCACCAGCAAGGCCTCCCGTAAGCCACCCACCTAGAATAGCCAGGACTCGCCCTGAGCCCCTCCTCTGTTTGATAGTTTATCTCTGTACCTTGTCTTGTTTTTCTTTCTTGTACCGATTGCTATCTGACATATTATGTATGTATTTGTTCATTTGCTTGTCTGGTTCCCCAAGACATAGTGGCTTATATTCCCAGAAAACATGGTAGATACCTAATAGGCACTTGCAAATATCGTTAAATGAATGAATAAAACAGGGTATTGAGTATCTGACCTTGGTCCACCTGAGGGACTAAGCAACTGTGATGACTCCTGCCTGAGAAGTGGTAGAGGGCTGGAGTGGACCAGAGCCTGTGAGATATCACAGGCCCAGCCTTCAATAGTGACACCTTGTGGCGTGAGAGACAATGTTAGAAGAGGGCTGACTTTAGACCCTCTAGTTTTCTCTGGGCCTGGCATTTGTAAGCAGCACTGAGTAAGCCCAAGAGGTCTTGGACAATTCTAGGTGGTGTGTTTTTAATTCGTTGTATGTTTTGGTAAGGTAATATATTCACATAATTTAAAATGCAAAAGTAACAAGTGGTATATGGCGAGTTTCCCTCATCCCAGCCCCTAGCCATCCAGAAGGGATGCAACCAGTGTTATCAGTCTTTGTGGAGCCTTCTGGAGATATTCTATGTCTATATAAACAAATGCATGCAGAGACATATTGTCTCTCTCTCTCTTTTTTTTTATTTTCACAAAGTATAGACTGTTATACATAATGTTCTGCATCTTGCTTGTATATTTGTTTTTTAAATAAGAGGCCACGTATAGTAAAGTGTAGAAGTTTCGTGTATGGAGTGGTGAATTTTTATTCAAGTATATGCCCATGAATCAAGGTATGTATTTCTAGCACCCCAATGTCTCTCTTGCACCTCTCCCTCTTCTCTCCACAGATTATCGTTATTCTCAATTTTATCACCATATTTTAGTTTCTCCTTGTCTTGAATGCCTTATAAATAGAGTCAAATACTATGTGCTGTTGTGTTTCTGTTTCAATCAAAATTGTGTACTTTTTAATATACACTTACATCTTGATGACTGTATCTCATAAAGATAAAGGATAAAGAACTCTGTCATCTTGTTTTACGATTATATGGTATTCCATTGTGAAAATGTATTATACCAGGCCTTATTTAACCACTCCCTCCTAATGTGGAGGGGGCTTGCAAGAAAACAAGCACAAGTACATGCACAAGTGTATCTCTTGATTGAGAACAAGGATGTGGAATTACTAGGTCAAACGTTATGTACCTGTGTAATTTTGATAGGTGTTTCCAATTTGTCCTCCGGTAGCACTTATAGCAAGGTACAATCAGAAATATACGAGAGTATTTGTTTCCCACGCCTTCATCATCTGAGTGTATTTTCAAACTTTGGATCATTGCTCATTTTTAACAGCGAAATGGCATCTCAGTATATTTTCTCATTATGGGTGAGATTGAACATCATTTCTTATTTTAAAGGCCCATTTGTATTTTTCCATAAACTATGTACATATAATTTGACCATTTTCAAATGTGTTAGTGATGTTTGCTATTATTGGTCTCTGAGCACTCTTTATGCATTAGGAAAATGTATTCCTTTCATGTGATATGAGTTGCAAATATATTTTGCAAATGTATCATTTATCTCGTGACTATTTTTTAGCCTTTCATAAATGGCTAAAATGGTTTTATTTTTATGTGGTCAAATATCACTATATTTAAAGTTTCAGGATTTTGTATTATTCTTTGGAAGCCCTTCCTTACTCCTAGATTGTTTAAATAAATCACATATTTTCTTCTCGATTTTTTATAGTTTACTTTTAAATTATTAACAGTTTTGGGACTTTTTAAATCATTTTGGTGTAAGGTATAGAGATTCATCTTTTTCCCCCCCAAATTGCATATATCAGCACTAATTCTGTTTATTCACTGGTTCATTTCTTTCCCAACCTAAATACCTCTTATCATGTACTAAATTCCTTATGCATTTGAGTTTTTTTTCATGATTTGACACTATTCTATTTGTATGTGTACCACTTTAAATTATTGTAGATTTGCTATGTTTTCATATCTGGAAGGCTTATAACTAGGGATATATTAAATATTAATATGGAGCTACTGTTTTTCCTTGTAATAATAGTAGTGGACTCCATAGCAAGACATAGCTATATTTGGATATCAAATTTGGGGAGCAGAGCACAGTGGCTAGAGAAGAATAAAATGTAGCAATGAGAGAGATCTTAGACTATGGTTCTAGTACATTTCTATCATGCTCCTCTGCTTTCCCCCTCCCTCAGCACATACGTGCATGCATGCATCCATGCACACACACATACACACACACGCTGTCTCAGCAGATTGATGACCAGGAGCAGACAGAACAGTTTGCCTAGTGGTTTGGTGTATGATAACATGAAAGTAATAGATTAGGGCTTGATTGTGGAGGATCTCCCTCTACCCCCAGTCCTTTATTATAAATAATGGATTTTATAACTCTACTTTCTTAATGATTTAGATTTTATTTCATTTTAATTAATGACTTTAAAAATTATTGAAAAAATATTTATTGACTACACACCTTTTAGAATGGCCAAAATCCAAAACACTGGGAACACCAAATGCTGGTGAGGTTGGGGAGTAACAGGAATTCTCATTAATTGCAAAATGGTACAGCCACTTGGGAAGATAGTTTGGCAATTTCTTATAAAACTAAACATACTCTTATCACATGATGCAGCAGTTGTGCTCTTTGAGCTATAAATGAGCTGAAAACTTTTGTCCTTGCCAAAACCTGTACATAGATGTTTACAGTAGCTTTATTTGTAATTGTCAAAATTTTGAAGCAACCAAGATGTCCTTTGGTGGGTGAATGAATAAATAAATAATGGTACATCCTGACAATGGAATATTGTTTGGCACTAGAAAGAAATTGGCTATTAAGCCATGAAAAGACATGAAGCAACCTTAAATGAATATTACTAAGTGAAAGTAGCAAATCTGAGAAAGCTATTTATTATTCCAACAATATGACATTCTAGAAAAGGCAAAGCTATGGAGACAGTAAAAGGATCAGTAGTTGCCAGGGGTTGGGGGAGTGAGGGATGAATAGACAAAACAGATACATGTCATTATATATTTGTCCAAACACATAGAATGTACAACACCAAGAGTTAACCCTAATGTTAACTATGGACTTTGGATAATAATGATGTGTCAATGTAAATTCATTGATTGGAACAAATGTTCCACTCTGACGTGGGATGTTGGTAGTGGGGGAGACTATGCTCATGTAGGGGAAGGGGATATATGGAAACTTTTTGCACCTTCCACTCAATTTAGTTGTGATGAACTTAAAACTGTCCTTGAAAATATGGTATATTAAAGATTAAAAAACAATGTATTGAGCATTCATCATATTTTAAGTACTGCCAAATGTAGTTGGGATCAAATGGTAAACAAGACTGGGATAGTCTGTGCCCTTGTGGAGCTTGTGAGAGCCAACCTAAAGGTTACGTGATGTCTGATCAAAGAGTCCTAAAAATTCTCAGAGGGAAGCAAACAAGAATGGAAAGGTATTCAGTGGTAGTCAGGTGTGGATTCAAATTCTAAGTGTGAGCTCACAAGCCTGACTTCCGGCATAGTTCTGAGACTCATTTGCTTAATTGTAGGAAAGAGAGAAAAATATTTCCCTTGTAATATTACTGTGAAGATTAAATGATAAATGTAAAGGACCTGGAGCAGCACCAGATACAGTTGGTGCTTACTAGATAGTGGGTCCTCTCTTCTGCTTTTGTGTGCCACCTGGGCAAACCAGAGGGCAACCTCACTCAAGAGAGTGCCGATCGATGCTTTCTAAATCTGTAACATGCCTAGTGTTGGCGATTCCCCCAGATTGTACATGTTCTTGCAGACTATCAGACACAGACTAAACATTCCACCTCTGCTTCCATCCACCTTTCCTTCGCCTTCTGATGTTTACTCTCTCCTCTTCTTGGCTGAAATTTTGGCTTTGTAAGAAATTTCCCACATGAAATGCCTTTGTTTTAAACCAAGAAAGTGGATGCTTTTGACAACTGCATGTCATTACATCTATACTACATATAGTATTCCTAACATCTGCTTCTTTGTCAGTTTTCCAAGGCCTAAATGACTGATAATATGACAGACTGATACAAAATCAACTGTGTTGCTTTGATGCACAGCTCTGCTTTCAGAGGAGGGACTGGAGGCAAGACCTGAGTATTCATTTTAGTGTTAGCATGAACAAAGACTGAATTATGTAACCTAGATGGGAAATGCATGCCATTCTCTGATAACTGGGATTAATTCTATTCCCTTCTTTTTTGTTCCCATAGCACCTGTGTTTGCCCTTGGCGAGGTAGTACGGGCAGTGATTAGATCCTGTGGGCTCTGGAATCTGCTTATTTCAGAGCCACATACTACCATAAAGACACTCTGATCTATTAAATTGCTTATCTTCTCTGTGCCCTGGTTTTCTAGTCTGTAAAATGGGTTTATAACAGTATTTACTTTGTATGGTGGATGTGAGGGTTCAATAAATTGATGCATAAGAAGCACTTGTTATGAGGTAGATTAAATGGTGGGACACACCCATTCATTGCTTTCTTCTATTACATTCACTCTTATTTTCTCTTCTATCCTTCCATTCTCCTTGCCTCCCTCCTTTCCTTCTTCTCATACAAAATATTTGACACAAAGAAAAAAGAAGAAAAGAAAAGGAAGGAAGAAGGAACAGCACAAGCTCTATCTATATAAAATCTAGTAAGACAAGAGTTTGGCACAAGAAAATAGTGTATTCCTAACCAGCAGTTCTTCTTATATCTACTAAAGTGGTGATATTTTACTACTGTCATTTACTATTATTATTATCTTCAGTGTTGATTATTCTTTATGCAGTGATGGTTTATGTATTTTGGGGTCTATGTATACACACATATACACACTTTTATAAAGGTGAAATGTCAAAAATATATTCATGAAATGATGAAACCAGGATTTTGAGTGGTGGTAGTATGGGCAAAAGTATATTAATAATAAAAATATATGTCTAATAAGTATTGTTTAAAAAGAAGCACTTGTACTTGGTACTAAGTGCTTTCTATGCATTAATTCATTCAATCCTCACAGCAACTATATGAAGTAAATGCTATTATTTAATATTAAAATGCTCAAAATGTTTAATATGTTTTTAAATATCCAAACTGTTATTTCATTGAATTGTAAATGTATGTTTACTTGTCTGCCTATCGCACTAATCCATGAGGTTCCCCCAGCTTTACTGAGGTTTGATTAACAATTTAAAAATTGTATATATTTAAGTTGTACAATGTAGTGTTGATATAAGTATACCTTGTCTTATGATTTTCACAATTAAGCTAACATATCCATCACCTCACACAGTTATCATTTTTTTTGTGATGTGAACACTTAAGATCTGCTCTCTTAGTAAATTTTAAGTATACAAATCATTATTATTAACTATAGTTACCATACTGTACATTAGATCTCTAGAATTTCTTCATCTTACAAATGAAAGTTTGTACCCTTTGATCAGCATTTTCTCGTTTCCTCCATACCCCAGTCACTGACAATTACCATTCTACTCTCTGTTTCCCTAAGTTTTACTTTTTTTTAGATTCCACGTATTAGTGATATCATGCCATATTTATCTTTCTGTTTCTGGCTTATTTCACTTCACATAATGCTCTCCAAGTTCATCCATGTAGTCACAAATGTCAGGATTTCTTTCTGTCTTTAAGGTTGAATAATATTCTATTGTATCTCTCTCACACAATTTCTTTATTCATTTGTTAATGGACACTTAGGTTGTTTCCATATCTTGGCTGTTTTGGATAACTTTGCAATGAACATGGGAGTGCAGATCTCTCTTTGAGACCCTGATTTTATTTCCTTTTGCTAAAATCAGAAGCAGGATTGCTGGATATGTAGAAATTCTATTTTTAATTTTTTGAGGAACATTCATACTATTTCCATAATGGTTGCGTCAGTTTACAGAGTACAAGTGTTCCCTTTTCTCCGCATCCTTACCAACACTTATTGCTAATAGTGTGTGAGGTGATAGCTCATTATGGTTTTGGTTTGTGTTTCTCTGATGATTAGTGATGTTGAGCACTTTTTCATAAACCTATTGCCCATTTGTATGTCTTCTTTGGAAAAATGTCTATTGAGATCTTTTGCCCATTTTGAAATTGTATTATTTGTGTTTTTTGTGTGTGTGTGTGCTAGGGAGTTGTATGAGTTCTTTATATATTTTATGTACTAAGGGTTTATCGGATATATGGTTTGCAAATGTTTTCTCCCATTGTATTAGTTGTCTTTTCATTTTATTGATCATTTCCTTTGCTGTGCAGAAGTTTTTTACTTTGACATAATCCCACATGTTTATCATAGAAATAGAGAAAACTTTCTTAAAATTTGTGTGGAGTCACAAAAGACCCCAAATAGCTAAAGCAATTTGGAGGAAGAACAAAGCTAGAGGCATCACATTTCCTGGTTCCTGACTATATTACCAAGCTATAGTAATCAAAACAGTAGAGGACTGGCTAAAAAACAGACACATAGACCAATGGAACAGAAATATAAATCTGTGCATATACAGTCAACCAATCTTTGACAAGAGCACCAAGAATATACACTGGGTGAAAGCACAGTCTCTTTGATAAATGGTGCTGGGAAAACTGAACATCCACATGCAAAAAAATGAAATTGGGCCCTTATCTTATATCATACACAAAAATAAGTGCAAAATGGATTAAAGACTTAAACATAAGACCTAAAATTGTAAAACTTCTAGAAGAAAATGTAAGGAATAAGCTCCTTAATGGTGGTCCTGACAATGATTTTTTGGATTTGACACCAAAAGCACAAGCAACCTGGGAGGTTTCGAGGGCAGGAAATGTGCCTTGTTCATTGTTTGCATACTCAGAACCTAGCACTGGACTTGCACATAGTGTGTGTTCAGTATTTGTTTTAAAATGAATTAATGGGTAATATATCACTCTGCGATTCATTGACTCAATAATTGTATGGGAATTGAGTTAGTATGGTGTAACTAGGCAGAAAATATATGGCTATAGATGCCACGTGGGTTGTGCACTGTACAACCAAGGGGGTACTGTTTACATAAACTGTACAAAGCTGTGGCTCAGAAAAAGACATTTTTGGAAACTATAAAGAAATAGGTTTTTTTTCCCCACATGAATGGTCGTTTATTCTTAAAAGTTGATTTCAATAACTAAAACCATTGAAATACTTGAATTTTTTTTTAAAAAACAAGTTATAGTTTAGATAGAACTCAACAATATGTGTGTGACATTTCTTCTTTTTCTTAATCATCTAAAATTTAAAATAGGACTTAGGGGACATGCTGTAATGGTGGGATGTGTCTAAGTGGGCAAACCAAACTTTAATAATGACACTCCTCCCTGTCTGACCTTTTACTCCCTACATTCAGGGATGAGATAAGAATTGTCCTTGTGACATCAAAAAGATAACGTTATTAGGGAGGCTGGATGGGTAATTTACTAGCTACCTGATTTTGGGAAAGTCACTTAATTCTTTGTGTCTTATTTTGTCCTCAAGGGCTCTTGTGAAGTTCAAGGGAAATAATGAATGTTAAAATGCTTAAGGAATGTCAGGAGCTATTTGAATGTATGGTTTTATACTTATTGTGTATGTTGCACACGGTGGTGGTGGGGTGGGCCGTGTCTTGCCTCCTCTCCCATGTTTTTGCTCTTTTCTGCAGAGAAAGTCATATCTTAGACTGTCTCCCTGTCTCTTCCAAGATCCCTTTATGTTGGTAGGGGAGGAAGATTTTCTGATCAGATATGTCCACAATCTTGGTGGGCAGGATTTACAGTTCCCTAAAGGGAAAGGACTCAGTCTCTATTTGCCGCCTTGCATTTTCTGCTGTCATTGGACATCACGCTCTCACAGAGCCTGTTCCAAACAGTCAGGCTGGTTGTCTTCTCGCTCAGTATCTTCTTGATGTCGGGTTGGTTCCACTTTGCAGTTTGACCATCTTAGATATGGTCAGAAGAAGTGGCAAGCCCATATTACATCTCCCAGCCTCACCCCGACTTACTGGAGAAATCCTGAATTGGACAATCACTTACTTGGATTTTCGTTTTCTGTAATTTTTCTTTGTGTGACCAGCTTCCTTCATTAAGAATCCTAAAGTGGGAGAGGGCTGCATGTTAAAATTGAAGAAATGCAACCCTACCCTAAGACTGCCAGATGTCAGCATCCTTGAGGTGTTAGGAGAGACTGAATTCAGTGAAGTTAAAAGCTCAGGTTCTGGGATCAGAAAGACCTGCATTGAGTCCTGGCTTAGTTACTCTGTGGCTTGGAAATGTGTCTGGCCTGAATTTCTTCCTTGTGAGAAGGGAAGCACATGTGCACCTACCACACAGGGTGCTTGTGTAGATTCTGCGTGAAAATATATTCAAAACACTCACTACAATGGGTGCCTGTAGGGAGTGGACAATAAATGCTAAATAAAATCACCTTACTTAATTCCCTGTTTTGAAAATTATCAGGAGCATCTGCAGCCATGCAGCATATTTTTCTTAAAATGATACTTAAATTCAATTAATGATAGTTTTCTCCTAAAACAGAGCATTGAATTACATGTGGATTTTAATATCACCTCTTTCTTTTCAAATGCGGACCATCTCTATATATCTAATTTTATTTCCTACTGCTTTTTGTCACATATATTTCTGCCCTTTCCCATGAATATGTTATGCTTACTCATTGCTCTATTGCCTTAATATTAATAAAGCATTTCTACTCTTTGGGTTCCCCTGCCCTTTTTCCTCCATTTCACCTTCCCAAAATTTTCCGGGAAGCCTTCTGCACTCCCTTTCCTCTTGATCCTTTCAGCACCTCTTCCAGTATTGCATAATTGATTCTATAGTATCTGACATCATTTGGCAATTACAAACATGTTTAGTTGTTTACTTAATGAGTATAGGAATCATGATTATTTCTTTTTCATTATCTGAAGGAAGACACTGTAGTGTTTGGAAGCAGCCTGGGATTTGGAAGTAGAAAGCAGGGATTCTTTTAATGACTTATCATTGGTAATAACTAGCATATAGCCACATTTTCTTTACATTAGGGCTTAATCTCTCTGTGTGCTGCTCTGTGGTGCCCTAGAGATAAAGTAACGACCCTTTCTCTGTAGAACAGAAATCTTTAACCCAGCATGCAACCATTTTATAGTCTCTAGTTTGGAAAACTTGTTAAGCCTTAACTGTGAAACTAAAGATTTTTCATTCTTAAAAAGATATGTTCTTACTGTATAACCAGATTTTATTTCGTAGAATTACTTCTCATGGAATAAGGAAGCCTAGCTAGGAGTAGATGCTGAAAGCTAAGGAAAGCAAAGGACAACGAATGACCTTTTTGTAATATGGGCACAAAAACATTCAGTACTGCTCTTTTTGGCTGGACAGTTGTGCTTCAGATAGAAATATGGACATTTATGATTTGGTCCAGTGGCAAAACCTATGCATTTAAGTGGATCCAGCAGTGAATAGTCTGAAGGGCTTTCCTAAGATGAGAAACTGCAATAGAACACTCAGGACAACAAATGTTTATGTTGCTTATTGCAGGTCAAAATCAACTTTGCACTTACCTTACTCATAGCCCTCTTTGAATGTGTGCACCCTTTCATTTCACAGTGATTGACCCTCTCCATTTTGGGAACTTGGATGGGGCTCCTGAGGTTCTTTGTGGATGGACACATCTAAAATGGTGAGATTGTCTCAGACTTAACGAGTTCAAGATCAAGACCATGCCTGATCCCCCACAATTTTATCTCTAGTTGGGAGAAAATTCTAGAGTCCCAGAGATAAGCTTATGGAAAAATGCAGATCACACAGAGACTACCTTATACTGCTGAATATTATTTTATTCAAAAATACCAGGTACTATACCCACATGTTAAAAAAAAAACAGCAAAAAAAACCATGATCAGAGGTCAGTGTGCTTTCTGCCTTCATAGCATCAACACTTGAAAGCCATGAGGGTGCACCTAGGATGGCCAGCTAAATCAGACTTTTGGGTCAGGAAAGGTTACCAGAGAAAACAGCATATAAACTGAAATGCAAAGGGCAAATAAGAGTTAGCTAAAAGCAATTTGGGGGTGGAGGATCCTGGCCAACTTGTACATCACTGAGAGAAGAGAGACAGTTGGAGAGTTGAGGGATTTGCAAGTCATTTGTTATGACTGGGGTTGAGGAAGAGAAAAGAGTGTCTTTAGATGAGTATCTAGTCATTGGCAGGGGTTAGAACGTAGAGGGTTTTGCTAGTGATTATGAGAGTGGTTTTTTTTTTTTTTTTGAGACGGAGTCTCACTCTGTTGCCCAGACTAGAGTGCCCGGGCATCAGCTTAGCCTACAGCAACCTCAAACTCCTGGGCTTAAGCAATCCTCCTGCCTCAGCCTCCTGAGTAGCTGGAACTACAGGTGGGTGCACCACAGCTGGGTAATTTTTTCTATTTTTAGTTGCCTGGCTAATTTTCTTTTCTATTTTTAGTAGAGACAGGGTCTCACTTTTGCTCAGGCTGGTCTTGAACTCCTGACCTCAAGTGATCTTCCCACCTTGGCCTCCCAGACTGCTAGAATTACAGGTGTGAGCCACCGCGCCTGGCCCAAGAGAGTGGGCTTTTTAATAAGGGCAATGCAGAGTCACTGAGGAGTTTTTAATAAGGGTAGCGATATGAGAAAATGTGTCCTTTCTGACTGTAGTGTGAAAAATGGGTAAAGAAAGAAAGACAAGAGGCAGTGAGACCACTTAAGAAGTTATTGCTATGAAGTTGGCAAGAGATGGTGATGGCTCACATAAGCACAATGCTATTAGGGATAGAGAAAAGTAGATGGATTCTAGATATATTTTAGAGATTTAATGTATATAGCCTCATGTTTTATTGGATACAAGGAATGAAAAAGAGGTAGTACATCCAGGGTTAAGCAATTGGGTGATGTGGGTGTCATTAATTAAGGTAAGAGGAAAGGAGCATGTTTTGCAGGAAAGAAAATAAATTCAGTGTGAACACAGTCTATCCAAGCAAGAATGGAAACCAGGAGATAATAACATAGAAGCCAAGGAAGAAAGCTTTTCTAGAAGGAGGGAATTAATAATATAATGCTACCAAGAAGTTAATTAAAAAAGTAACACACTCGAAAGTCTACCAAAGAGATTCAAGTTTTAGTTAGGATAAAAACCAAAAAAAGGTTAAAGATGTATGAGGATGAGGTTCCCATGGAAAAGGGTGTCTAGTGTGGAGGTGTAGGGGAGAGGAAAGCAGCAAAAACTGAATCTGTGGAAAGTAAAACGGCAGCATCGTTCATATTTATGGAGTGCTCACTATGTATCTTGGACAGTGCTTTACCAATATTACTGCTTTTTTTTTTTTTTT
>NW_012138302.1:7959423-7968521 GCF_000956105.1 Propithecus coquereli
TTGTGCTGCCATAAACATTCGGGTGCAGATGTCCTTGAGGTCTGTGTTCAAATTTGCCACATACTGGCTGTGTGATCTTTGGTAAATTGACTTAAGCTGACAGAGGAACATAAAGCTTAAGTCAGTTTACCAAAGATCACACAGCCAGTATGTGGCAAATTTGAACACAGACCTCAGAATCCTGCCTGTACAGACCAGCGGTGCTGCTGCCTGGATATCGTGCACTAACACTGCAAAGAGCAGAATGTAGGGAAGAGCAGAGCACACAGACTTGTGTCTTTGAGAGTTTGATCCTCTGAATTGCATCGTCTGAATCCCTTGCTGATTGTCTTCTGATTGGGTTCAGTCGGTGGGAGATTGGTGGACAGAAGGAGAGAGAAGTCTCCCATGTCCTGGTGCCCGTATCTGGTAATAGCTGCACCCCTCCTCTATCAGGGCTCCAGCCTTCACTGAGCACTGGTAAAGCTTTCCTCTTTGTCCCTACAGCCACAGGGGGTAGTAACTGCTTCCAGCTGTTGCTGGCCTCTTGGTTCTACACCATCCCTTGTTTATTTCTTAACTCTGCCCATACCTCTCTAAGTAGGGGCTTCATTAAAGTCTCCCCATTTGAGCCACCTGGAAATGAATTATGTCTCCTGCTGTGATCCTGAGTAACAGAGACAGTAGCTAAGGGGCACTGGGGACACTGAGACTGACAGATTTAACTGGCAGCAAAGCCTGTAGACTCCATCACTATAAATAATAATTATGAGAGTTATAGCATTCACAGTTGTTGGCACTTTACGATTTATAAAGTGCTTTCACATAAGTTATATCATTTGAGTCAAGAAATAATCCCAAACAGTGGGTCCTATTATTTACATTTTAGACAAGCAGACTGAGTTTCAGAAAAGTTAATTTGCCCAAGGTCTCCCAGGTGACAGGGCTGAGCTTCCAAACCCAGGTCTCCTGAGACCCTGACCGGCATTCTCCCCGCCGCCTCATCTGCCTCCTACTTGTTAGGGAGATGACAGGATGCCTTTTCTGTAAAGCCTCTTGCAGTGGGCAGTCAAAGAATGTCTAAATCATGTCAGAAATCCCCAGGGACTCGATGTGTTTCACACTGTAGGTAGATTCACATGAAACAAAACTTCCCTCAACCTCCTGGGGCCTGTCTCCCTGTGTGTAGGTTGGAGAAGACTAAGAAAGCATGTCAACTTCACGAACAGTATCAGTATAAAATGTGACCTGATAAAAGGTCTCCAGAGGCTGAAAATAACTGGAAAAAGTGCTAAACGAGCCCTTCACAGTGCCAAGACATCTTGCTTATGATTTCCTTGAGCTTATTCCTTGGGCCTCCAGCCCTTTCCAACATGTTGGATATTTCCTATATGAATTGTGCTTATTTCTTAAGATCAATACTAGCTGAATATAGATTGACATTCAATAGCATCTTTTGAAGGCCTACTCTGTGCCAGATATTTTCACATGCACCATTTCGTTCTAATTTTCATAGTGTCTTGGAGAGGTAAGATGTCTTTCTTCAAGGCCACAGGGCTGGTGAGTGAGGGTAGAATGAAACTCAGGTGTCCTGTTTCCTTTTGGAAGTCAAAGGCCTTGATTTTGCTGCCCGGGCTTGGGAGGAATTTCTTTAACCCAGAATTTCTTCTCCTTCCTTTCCCTTTTCTTTGATATACCTAGTGGAAACTTACAGAGGAATCTGTTCATGGAGTTGAATCTGTTGATTCGGTCTAGGTCTGTGTGGAAGGGGCTCTGCCTAATAAATAGGGAATAGGGCTGGTGGCATGGAGATTTACACAGTCCAAAAACCAGATCTTCCTCTTGTCTTTCCCTAGATGCTTAGAGGGAAAGGAGGGACCTGAACTTGTTTGCTGGTTTCTGAAGCAATAGGCCTGGCCAACCCCCTCACCAAAAGTGGCCCTTGAACAGTTGCATTTTAATCCAGTGTTCCAGCCTGTGCAGGATATCTCTCTAGGAGTGACTCTTGACAGTGATGAGCAGTATAGATTAACTATCGTTCTTATTATTGTTTATTGCCTAAATGATCAGAATAGCATACCAGCCTCAGGGTTTATGTCCTTCTTGACAACTAATGGCTCATGCACACAGTCATTTTTGATGGGAATCTTCAATCTCCCAGTGTGACAATAATTGAATGGAGATGCAGAGAAGAGAACCATTGAATAAACTCCTAGACATTTATCATGGAGTCCAAGACTTCTCAGTTTGACCCAAACTTACTCTCTTGCCATATAAACTGCCTCTGATTCCCCTCCTTGCACCTGAGGTACAGTTGCACCAAACTGCTCAAGCTCTTTGAGCACACCATAGCTTCCTGCCTCTGTGGATTACTCCTGCAGTGAACTTCCATGTTTCTCCATTTGAACAGTGTCTGCATTTATTTTAGGACCTAATTCAAATATTATCTTCTCTCTGAAGCCTTCCCTGATCCTGCTCATTGTCCCTACTGCTCTAGATCTGATCACTTTTTTCTGTGCTTTGTAAGAAATGACTTCTTCCCTTTAGTGTGGTGCTTATCATTTTATAGAAAGCAAGCTATGTGTATTCCTGGAATCCTGATAAACTGTGGCTGTTCAAAGTAGACACTCAGTGGAAGTTATTGCCTGGGTAAGGGATTGAATTCCCATCCTATGAGTTGAGGGCTCTAGGATTCAATCATTCTCTGATCTTCACAAAGCATTCCAGGCTGTGGTTACACAAAGGTAATTTATATCTTTGCTCTCAGATAGGACCAAGCTTTGGCTGAATGCCCAACCATATAGTGGACATAAATTAACAGGGAGCAATTTACAGTCTGTCATGTCTTATTGCTTAATGAATTTGTCAAAAATCATATTACTCTGAAAATTATGGCAAGGAGGGTCTATGGGGCTTATGTCTTTAAGAGTGAGATTGTTCCAGCCTCACCCAAGCAAAACTGCCGCACTGCTTTCCTCTTTTTAATGCAGACACCAGAATCTCTGAGTACTTCTGTTTGTTTATCAGATCTCTATTGACCTTCATTTTGCATTAGGACTACCAGGGATGACCTTGGCCAGTTTGCAAATGCCCAACAACAGTTCACCTGTCAGAGCCAAATAGGATTTAGGAGTCTTATCTCAAACTACTGATTCTGTGCTAATATGATGTCATACATTTCTGGCTATGCTCACCCCAGACTTTATTATTCACGTTTCAAACAAAGCCAAAGCCTGGTCCTCTATTATGAGGGCACCAGGCAGAACCCCCTTTTATCTCTGCCACAATTTCTGCCCCACTCTTCTTCTTCCCATTTTCTTCCTCTTTCCCCACCCATTTGCTCCCCAAACCTCTCCAAACCTTTATTCCCTTCTGTTTCTCAGGATACAAGTCCTCTCTGAGTGATGCTGTTCCACAAAATAAAGAGTCATACTTGGGTTTCTCTATGCATTACTTTCCTCATTTGTAAAATGGGATTAATAACAGCTAACTCACTGGGCTAGTGTGAGGATTAGTGTGCCTGGCATTCATTCACTTATCCATCATCCATTCATCCCTCTATCCATCCATGCAAAACTTATTCATTCATTTTGTAAATATTGTTGGAGTGCCTGAAATGGGTCAGGCCCAATGCTTGGCATTTAGGATATATAGCATTCAGGAACTGTAGACCCTGCTTTAAGAACCTTGGAGTCTGTTAGGGGAATGGACAAATTAAAAGATAGCCAAGAACAAATGTGGGAAGGTTAGTGATTGAGACATGCTCAGTCAGAGCAGAAGATGGGTTCAGAGAAATCTGCTCAGGGCTCCTAGGAGTGCATGGAGGGCTGCCAGGGCTCCATCCTGGGGACAGGGCTGCCCTTGGGTTTGAGGCCACAGTTGATATTCACAAATGATGATGGAGCTGCTAGTGGGAGCGGCAGTCCTGGAAATAGTAGTTCTGGTTATTATTATTTTTATTAGTCTATCTCTCTCTCTCTCTCTCTTTCTCTCTCTCTCTCTGCTTCTCTTTCAGTTTCTTTACAGCTCGTTATTCTTCCTTTTAGTCCTCTTTATCTTATAATTCTTTTGGGGACATGTGACTATAGATTAACTGATGGCTGATTAAAACACAATTGGATCTTTTTATTACATGTTTTTCCTAAGGAAAAATTGCCCCAGTGGCACCTGAACATATGGAAGAGCCATGGCTGGGTTGCAGACCAGTGGGGGCTGCCCCATGGAGGTGGCAGATGCCCCGGAGCAGCTCCCTGGCTCATCCTGCGATCTGTCTGGTTGGCCAAATGGAAGCAGGCCAGCCACCTAACAGTTAACTGTGACTCTTTTTTTCTCTCCATTTCATTTCAATCTCTTTGTTCCATGCAACCAAAGAGCTAATGGCTGGCGAATTTATTATGACCCATTGTTTGGCTTGTGGAATAAACCGATTCTTCCCCTTTCTATGTTCCGACTCCCCCTTTTGTCTGCAATTTTATTTTACGGTTCTTTTTGTACACATCCAACACATGCTGAGGTTATTGAAAAGCACAAATTACACAGAATTCAATTTGCATATCTATTGAGGGTCCAATCCCAGAGTCCTCAGTCAGGCAAAATGCCCACTGACTCTTACCTCCTTTACTCTGCTCCTCCTTGGCACCAAAACCCCAGGCTACCCCTCCACTGCTCCTAGCAGGCATGGCACAGGGCCTTCCTGAAGGGTTTCTGCAGAGTCACATCGTAGAGGACAACGCACTGGCCTTTAGCAAAGTTCCAACAAAGTCACCCAGAGTATCTGAGTGGGCAAGGTGGAGAAAGAGGCCAGATAACAGCAACACAAGGCCAATTTAGCACGGCTGTGCCTGAAAAAGTACAGGCGTTGGAATCAGACAGGGTTAGGTGTGAATCCCTGCTCTGCCAAATGCTTGCTTTTAAAAAAAAAATTAAACTTTTTATTTTGAGATAGTTGTGAGTTCACATGCAGTTGTAAGAAATAATACAGAGAGATCTCGTGGACCCTCCACCCGGTTTCCGTAGTCATTTGCCTTTTGTCCTTGGGACAGTTTCTTAATCTAGCTAAGTATCACTTACCTCATCTGTAAAGTAAGAATCATAACAATACATAACATATATGATTGTTTTTCAGATCACCTGAAATAACATCTATGAGAAAACCTATGAGCATAGTAATTGAACCCAGCCTGCCCTCAGTAGGCAGATCTTCTTCTCAGAACTAGTGAAATGATGATAGTCAAATAATTCTGATTCATGGAGGAATATTAATCTGGAGAGAGTCTCTAGCAGTATATTCATAGCTTTGATCTAAATCCTATCATGAAAAATAGAATATTTTGAAAAGTTTGATATAAAAATGATACTTTTTACAGAAAATTTAAAAAATAGGGAAACATAAAATACAAGCATACCTCCAAGATATTGTGGGTTTGCTTCCAGACCACTGCAATAAAGCAGATATCTCAATAAAGCAAGTCACACAAATTTTTGGTTTCCAGGTACATATAAAAATTATGTTTATACTATACTGTTGTCTAATAAGTGTAAAATATAGCATTATGTTTAAAAAGTAGTGTATATACTTTCTGTAAAAAATACTTTATTGCTGAAAAATGTTAACGATCACCTGATCCTTCAGTGAGTTATAATCTTTTTGCTGGTGGAGGGTCTTGCCTTGATGTTGATGGTTACTGACTGGTCAGGGTGGTGGTTGCTCTGGCAATTTCTTAAAATAAGACAACAATGAAGTTTGCTGCGTTGATTGACTTTTCCTTCATGAAAGATTTCTCTGTAGTATGCAGTGCTGTTTGATAGCATTTTACTCACAGTAGAACTTCTTTCACATTTGGACTCAATCCTCTCAAACCCTGCTGTTGCTTTATAAACTAAGTTTGTGTAATATTCTCAATCTTTTTTTGTCTTTTCAACAATGTCTGCAGCATTTTCTTTTTTTTTTATTTCATTATATTATGGGAGTACAAATGTTTAGGTTATGTATATTGCCCCTGCCCCACCAGAGTCAGAGCCTTAAGCATGTCCATCCCCAAGATGGTGCGCACCACACCCATTAGGTGTGTATATACCCATCCCCTCCACCCCCCTCCCATTTGCCCAGAACCCGATGAATGTTATTACTCTATGTGCACTTAAGTGTTGATCAGTTAATACCAATTTGATGGTGAGTATAAGTGGTGCTTGTTTTTCTATTCTTGGGATACTTCACTTAGTAGAATGGGTTGCAGCGCTATCCAGGATAATACAAGAGGTGCTAGATCACCATTGTTTTTTGTGGGTGAGTAGAACTCCATAGTATACATATACCACATTTTATTAATCCACTCCTGTATTGATGGGCACTTGGGTTGTTTCCACATTTTTGCAATTGTGAATTGTGCTGCTATAAACATTCGAGTGCAGATGTCATTTTCACCAGACATAAATTCCATCTCAAGAAATCACTTTCTTTGCTCATCCATCCATCAGAAGCAAATCCTCATATGTTATTAATAAAATTTTATCATGAGATTACAGCAATTCAGTCACATATACGGGCTCCACTTCTAATTCTAGTTCTTTTGCTATTTCTACCACATCTGTGGTTACTTTCTCCAGTGAAGCCATGAACACTTCAAAATCATTCATGAGAGTTGGAATCAACTTCTTCCAAACTGCTGTTTGTATTATTTATTTTTGTAGACCTGGGCTCTCAGTATGTACCCAGGCTGGTCTCGAACTCCTGGCCTCAAGCAATCCTCCCACGTCA
Organism: Propithecus coquereli; assembly: GCF_000956105.1. NCBI lineage: Eukaryota > Metazoa > Chordata > Mammalia > Primates > Indriidae > Propithecus > Propithecus coquereli. The sequence continues at coordinate 7,966,160 of NW_012138302.1, forward strand.
GCCTCCTAAAGTGTAGGAATTACAGGTGTGAGCCACCGTTCCCAGGCTAATGCTGATATTTTGACCAACTCCCATGAATCACAAATGTTCTTAATGCATCTTTAATGGTGAAGCCTTTCCAGAAGGTTTTCAATTTACTTTGCTCAGATCCTCAGAGGAATCACTGTGGCATTGATAGCCTTATGAAATGTACTTCTTAAATAAGACTTGAAAGTTGGAATTACTGCTTGATTCAGGGGCTGAAGAATGGATTGTGTGTTCACAGGCATGGAAACAACATTAGTCTCCTTGCACATCTCCATTAGATCTCTTGAGTGATTAGGTACATTGTCAATGAGCAGCAAAATTTTGAAAGAAATCTTTTCTGAGCAGAAGTTGTCAACATTGGGCTGAGAATATTTGGTAAGCCATGCTATAAACAAACATGCTGTCATCCAGGCTTTGTTGTTCCATTTATAAAGCACAGGCAGAGTAGATATAGCATAATTCTTAAGGGCCCTAGGATATTTGGAATGGTAAATGAGCATTGGCATCAACTTGAAGTCACTAACATTAGCTTCCAACAAGAGAGTCAGCCTGTCCTTTCAAGCTTTGAAGCCAGGCATTGACTTCTCTTCTCTAGCTATGAAAGTCCTAGATGACATCTTTTTCCAATAGAAGGTTGTTTGGTCTACATTGAAAATCTATTTCTTAGTGTAGCCACCTTCATCAATGATCTTAGCTAGATCTTCTGGATAACTTGCTGCAGCTTCTACATCACTATGTGCTGCTTCACCTTGCACTTTTATGTTATGGAGACAGCTTCTATCCTAAAACCTCATGAACGAACCTCTGCTAGCTTCAAACTTTTCTTCTGAAGCTTCCTCACCTTTCTCAGCCTTCATAGAATTGAAAAGAATTAGGGCCTTCCTCTGGATTAGGCTTTGACTTAAGGGAATGTTATGGCTAGTTTGATCTATCCAGACCACCAAAACTTTCTCTAATCAGCAATAAAAATGTTTCACTTTCTTATCATTCATGTGTTCGCGGTAGTAGCACTTTTAATTTCCTTCAAGAACTTTTCCTTTGCACTGAAAACTTGGCTAACTCCTTGGCGCAAGGGGCCTAGCTTTCAGCCTATCTCAGCTTTCTACTTGCCTTCCTCACTAAGATTCAACATTTCTAGCTTTTTTTTTTCTTTTTTTTTTTTTATTTCAGCATATTATGGGGGTAACAAGTGTTTCTTGAATGCTCACTATGTGTTAAGTGCTGCAATGAACCATGCTGATAAAATCTCCGTTTTCATTCTACTGAAGGGAGATAGACAAAAAATAGAGAAAGAAAACATTAGATGGCAATTGTGCCATGCACGTTAGCTAATGCAGTTCCTTCTCGGACAGAACGGAGAGTGAGTGGAGAAGAGGGGACCAATCCTGTAGTCCAAGAAGGCCTTTCTGGGGAAGTGACATTTAAGGTGAGGCCTAAATAACAGTTGCTAGTCCAAATATTCACGGACAGGAAAAGGCTCCCTGTGCTCATAGAAATGAAAGAAAGCCCGTGTGGCTAAAATGCACGGGCAAGGGGAAAAATTGTAGGAGAGAAGATTGGGCTGGTAGCGATCAGGGCAATTAAATAGGGCTTGTAGACTAAGGCAATGAGTTGGGTGTTTTTCTAAGTGGAATAATCTATAGTAGAATAACGAAAGGAAACCACTGAAGCTTTTAAGCAGAGGAGTAATATGTAATTTACATTTTTATAAGATCGCTGCCTGCTGTGTGGGGAAAAAGGTGCAAATGGGAAAATAAGGAAAATATTTAGGAAATTCTTCTGGTAGCCTAGGCAAGTAGAGTTTTCCTGGGACTAGAGTTAACAGAGGTGGCGGTGCTGAGAAGTAGATGAACTCAGCGTAAGTTGTGTAGATTTTGTAGTTTACAGTCCTTGTGCATGGATTGGATATAGAGGATCAGGAAAAGAGAGAAATCTAGGAAAATGTCCAGAAATTTAGCTTAAGCAATGAGTGAACTAGAATTGAGAAATACAGGAGAAGAAAAAATTTGAGGGATGATTAAGTGTTCTATTCTTAGACATAAAACCAATAATTTTTTTTTTTATTTCAGAGTAGTACAGGGGTACAAAGGCTTTAGTTATATAAATTCCCTTTGCACAGCCTAAGTCAGAGCTACAAGCATGCCCATCCCCCAGGCAGTGTGCACTGCACCACATCCATTAGGTGTGAATTTACCCATCCCCGCCTCCACCCTTCCACCTGCCCCACACCCTATGAATGTTACTTCCATATGTGCACATTAGTGTTGATTGATGATACCAATTTAATGGTGAGTACATGTGGTGTTTGTTTTTCCATTCTTGTGATGCTTCACTC
>NW_012138302.1:7968571-7997391 GCF_000956105.1 Propithecus coquereli
GTTATTCTTATATGTGCACTTATGTGTTGATCAGTTAATACCAATTTGATGGTGAGTACATGTGGTGCTTGTCTTTCCATTCTTGGGATATTTCACTTAGTAGAATGCGTTCCAGCTCTATCCAGGAGTATACAAGAGGTGCTATATCACCATTGTTTCTTAAAACATTTCTGCCTTTTGATTTAAGTGTGACTCTTCCTTTCACTTGAGCACTAAGGGGCCATTGTAGGGTTGTTAATTGGCCTAATTCAATATTGCTGTATTTCAGGGAATAAGGAGGAATGGCCATTTGGTAGAGTGGTCAGAACACACACAACATTTACTGATAAAGTTTGCTGTCTTATATGGGCACAGTTCATAGTGGCCCCAAATGTGTACGATAGTAACGTCAAAGTTCACTGATCGCAGATCACCATAACAGATACAATAATAATGAAAAAATCTGAAATATTGTGATTATTACCAAAATGTGACACAGAGACAAAATGGGCACATGTTGTTGGGAAAATCGTGCTGATACGGTTAAGGCAGGATTGCCACAAACCTTCAATTTGTGAAAACCTGAGTATCTGGGAAGCACAGAAAATCAAAGTACAATAAAATGAGGCATACCTGTAAATTAAAGTAACCTGTACTGTAACCCTAACACGTAGTTAAAATTATTGCTAATGTTTTATTATATATCTCTCATAGTTATATTTTTAAATAACAAGAATGTAATCATGCCTCTTACACTCTTTTGTGATCATTATAAAAATGTAGCAGTCTATTTTAGGACTGCATAATATTGTGCAGGAGGGAGTACCACATTTTTTTTTCATTTTTTATGGTGCCCACTATGTTGCTGCTGAGCAGTTTCTTTCCTTTCTTCTCTTCCTTCTCCTTCAATTCCTCCTCCAACTCATTCCTCTCCTCTTTTTCTACTCAGAAAGAGATATGTATTAAACATCCTTGTAAACAAATCTTCACACTCATCTATGATTATTTCCTCGGGGTCCATTTCTGAGAGTGAGTATTTATGGCTTAAAGGGTCTTTTATGGTTTTTGATACGTAGTAAACCACATTATTACCAATTACTTAGATCAGGGATTCTTTAATCAAGGCCTATATCAGAATCATCCGGGGAACTCTTTAAGCCTATACTTCCCCAGCCTAGACCTCTGGAGATTTTTATTCCAAGGATCTGGCACAAGCCTCAGCACCTGCACTTTTAAAATTCTCCCCAGGGGATTCCAGTATACACATCTAGTTGAGTACCACTGGCTGAGAGGAAGACAGAGGTAAAATGCCAACAAAAATTTTCAAAGGATAGAAGGCTGGAAAGAAAATTAGTTGGGTGATATCATCAGGTTCCCCAAATATGTCCATTTGCTGGGATAATGGAGGAATGAGCTGAGACTTAATATATATTGAGCACCTTCCACAAGCCAGACACTATGTTGTCACAGAACATACATTATCTTAATGGTCACAACAACTCCAGGCAGGAATGTGGTCTATTTTACAGATGAGGGAATAAAACTCAGGGTGTTAACTTGTTTGTTCAAGGCCAGGTTTTGAACACAAGTCGTCTTATCTCTAAAGTCTATGCTTTTTTATGCCCCCCCCACCACATACCACAAATGTCCATTGGTGAATTTAAGAGGGATCAATGCAATGTAATGAACTTGGACCCTCAAATTCAAGTACACAAAGAATACCACTAGGAGCTGTAGTTTATCTAAACCATCTCTGAGAAAGATTTAAAGCAGTGTTCTCAAAGTGGACTCCAAGCATCATTAACCTAAAATTATTGAAAAAGGGGGGAAATGATAAAAATGTAGATTCTTGAGCCCCACCATAAATCAACTGAATTAGGATCTCTAAGATGGGACCAAGAAATCTGGATTTCTAACAAATACCCAGCTGCTTCTCATGTACACCACTGTTTGAGAATCAATGGTTAAGAGTTTAATTAAACTTGGGTTTAATGTAAATCGACAAGGTAATGCATCTGAAAAGAAAAAGAAATTTTAATGTGAACCTAATTTACATTGGTCAAGGGGCAAACACATCTGCATTGTTATGGTCACTTTTGAGCAACTCATCCTTAAGTGTATTTAAAATCGTCAGTGCACAGAGAAGAGTAACCAGCATGGTGGGCATACTTGATGCAGTTGAAGGAATTGGAATAGAGAAGACTTGAAGGAGATAGAACAGGTGCTAAGATGGGGTGTCAGGGCTTCCTTCTTACCCTCCCCTGCAGGCCCTGGCAATGCAGGTAGAAAGCCTAGAACTGGGGGTTGCATGTTCTGTTTAGCAGGGTAGAAGATTTCATCTCTGACATGTCTATGGAAGTCTTTCTCTAGCAGGAAGATAGGCTGTCATTGTAACATGGAATTCATGGCAGGTCCCCTCCCCTGTTCACTGGAAGCTGAAGATTTCAACTGCCAGGCTGTCCTTGCACTGTGCTTTTGTAATTATAGATAATTTCATGGTGATAGAGAATGGCCCCTGATGTGGATACCTTCTGGGAGATACAGCTGTGTTCATTACCTCCTTTCTCTTTAGTGACAATGTAGGGTAAGAGATGGAACCTGGGCTTCAGTGACAGGGGAGCTAGCTTTGGTCCCAGGTTTGCAATTAATGAGTCAGTTAAGGCAGAACCCCCAGTCTCTCTGTAGTGTTTGTTCATCTGCAAAATGGCTATCACTGTGGCTACCCAGCTTCATCATGGTATTGCTGAGAGGACCAGGAAAAAGGTGATGACAATGGTATAGCCAGAAAACACTATACAAAGTCAGGTATTAATATAATTCCTACATCAGATTTTAAAAAATATATCTTAAATATATACTTGAACACCTATATTGTTTGAAAATTGAGAAAAAACATTGTGCATTAACCTAAAATCAACAATAATGGAACAAATTATGCTAAAGCAGGAAGGATTGGAAAAAATTATAATAACTACAGTACAATAAGAAGAGCTTATCACTTTACATCAAACTTTACTCCTGCCTTACAGGAGGGAAGAAGAATGGAAGTGAAGAGTAAAGGAGTGAGTATGTTGTATGTAAAGGAGGCCCTTGAACCTGCCAAACATGGTTTAAATGTGATGATCATTACATTTCTTACCACAATCCTTGAGGAGCAGCTATTGGAAGCCCCCTGTTTTACAGTTGAGGAAACTGAGGACCAGAAAGCTTAAGTGTGCTGCCTATAGCAGTCACTGGCAGATCCACATGAAGGGGACTGTTGACATTGGGCAGTGGTGTTGGGGGAGAGGATTGTTTTTTTGTGACATCATCAGTAAAAAAAAGGTGCCACAATTTAGGTCAGATGGAGAGTCAGGGAAGGTCTCAGGAGCAGAGAAATTGCTTGATAAATACCGTGGATCTAGGATGACCTTGTGGCAAGAGTTGCCTCATCTCACATCTCACGTGCATTTATGGAGCTCTGTTTTGGGTACACACTCCACTAGTCACTGGAGACACAGCCAGTAACACACGGCCCCTGCCATTACCATGCTCTCAGTTCTTGCATAAACTGTTTACATTGACACCTTCTTGCAGTAGCTTCTACTTCCTTCCTCCTCCCTCCTGTTCTCCCCTAAATTCTCAGCCAATAAAAACACTGCCAAAGTAGAGCATGGCTGCCCCTTCCTCTTCTCTCTCGTCTTTTTCCTTCCTCTTAGTAGCAATTTCTTATGTATTTATTATGTGCCAGAATTTGTGCTATGCACTTTAAATAGACTATCTAATTTAGTCCTCATGACAATGCCATGGGGTAAATTTTATTATCCCATTAAAAAATAGATATGGGATGTTAAGTAATTTCTTCAAAATAGCCTGTCATGGCCAGTAAATATCTGAGCCGCCTTTCACGCCTGGGTCTTTGGATTCCGAGTACATCACACTTAACATAATACAATAACGCTCTATTCAGCAAGCATATATGTTTGCTGTTGCATCGATCATCACTTTAGTAGAAGTTAAAAATAAAAGGTTAATAGATCTGGGAACCACAATTTAAGAGAGGAAATGTGCTATGTACATGAGCACTATAAGTAAATGTTACATGATTTGGAGTTATTTATCTTACAGGCAAAAATGGGAATGGCTACTTACATGCTTTCATCACTGTCGGCCGGTAGAATCAGGAAAATTGAATTTGAGTCCTGCCTCTACTGTTTAATTGATGTGGGACCCTGCAAGTTTTATTTAATTTTGGTTATTCTCAACTGTATAAGGGGAGTAATAATAGTGTCAAACATACGGTAATTATCAGGAGTTGAAGCACAGCATAATTTCTAGTGTATAGTAAGTACTCAAAATATTTTTGTAATAATTATGATTATAGTTATTGAGCCTTCAATGTTTTTTTCAGGTACTCTTAGGAGTTTTGTAGAGGATGCTGTCATTCTTCATTCATATAGGCTCAGTGAATGAAAATTTGGTGAATTATTTAACACTGTTAGAAGGGACCGCTTTTCCCCTATAGCTTGCCCTATGCACATTCTTAGTCTTTCTTATAGAATTGCTCTGTCCCAGTAGATGTGGCAAGAATTTATGAAAAAATTAGGCAAGAATAACCGTATGCTCTGTTTTTTTTCTCCTCTTGGGAAGGAACAGGTCCACTCTCCTGCCGCTAATTTCCCCTCTGCTTATCCATCCTGTGAGTGCCCCCCAAACAGACCTCTCCAGCTGTCCCTGCTGTAACTGAGCCTAACTTGCTGGGTTCTTGATTTTGGTGCTAGGAAAGCCATGTTGGCTCTCATCTTAGCGCACATCCTCCAACCTATCAGCACAGGCACTAAAGTTGATCTTTTGACCTTCATCTGCTACTGTTTTGCTTACTTCCCAATTCGTTCAGAACTCAGGACAAGAGTCTCGCTCTGTACTGCGGGCTCCACCAGAGACATCCAACAAGCAGTTTTCATTTAATTTGGCAATATTTACTAAACAACTTGAGTGAGACCGACATTGCAAGGGACTTGTAAGTCTAGGCTAAAAGGGGTTGAGGGGAAGGCAGGACTCACCCGTGGGAAGTCCACAGCCCCACATGACAATGTGGGTGGTGCAGCCAAATGAGGAAAAGGCAAAAAAAGGAGTCTGCATGGGCTGGAGTTGGTGGGGGAGATGGGACCTGTTATGTTGTCCGGAAGGATGGATAAAATTGGGTAGTAGAATACTTGGCAGGCCTTCCAGAGAGCAAGAGAAGCAGTACTGGTGTTGAGAAAATGGCTGGGCTCTGGAGTCTGAGGTTCTTTGAGTATTTCCTGAACCTAGTGTGGACTTTGTATAATGGTGGAGTTCTCAGTTTTGCTATTTATTCACTGAAAGGACTGTGACAAGTGGGTTCCCCTCTCTGGACTATGGTTTCATCATCCTTAGGATGAAGGCAATAATTTTGCCTTTGCCCTGAGTTGTGAGATCTTAATGAGACAATGGGTAGAAGGTATACTGCCCAATGGCCAGCACATAGTAAAGATATAATATGTTTATTTGTTAGGCCAAAGAGCAAACGGAGCTGCATGTGAATGAGGTGCTTGCCTGCAGCCAGTGAATCTTGTTGTTGCTTTCTATAATATCCTATCCAAATTATTTGAGCTCTGAAAATAAAGCAAAACAGTGTAATTTTTAAATTGATATAGTCATTATTTAGTAGACCAGTTTTCAACCTTTAACTTGTAGTTGCAAAATTTGTTAAGCTCTGCTTTTTCTTCAATTATTCATTTTCACTAAATTTTTAATGAAAGAAATGTAAATACAGAACCAGCATGACCAAATTAAAGGTCCAATGTTTTGTACCAATTATTACATTTAGGTTCTAAAATATTAAAGAGCAAGATTACTAAGCAGGACTTTATAAAATCAAGGCTTGTTAGAGGTTTCATCTACCTCAAATTCTTATTATAGTTTCTCTGTCAAAGTCTTATTTCCTGTCAGCAACTGAATTGCTTATGGTTTTTGTGTATTTTGGAATACTTCAAACATGACCATTGAGTGAAAATCGCCATGTTCTTTGACAAGAGTTAGTTTACAACTAGTAGAATAACAAACATTCCCTAGGAAGTAAGGAACAGCTCTGGACAAGCAATCAGAACCAGATGTGCAACATGAAGGACACCATCCTTCCATTTCACTCAGGCCACACTAGTGACAGTGGTGGGCAGTCTAGGCCATGCCCCTGGTAACCACTGCCATTTGTACATAGATGACTTCCAAATCTAAATCTCCAGCCTAAAATTCTCTTTGCTGCTCCCCTCCCACTTGACCAATTCCTGCTGGGCTTTTCCACCATGATATCACAGGTGCCTTGATTAACACACTGCCCCCAAAACTTGATTCTTTCTCCAGCATCCATTCTTTTCCCCGTAGGAAATAAATGACATGACCATCCATCTAGTGGGCAACTAAGCCAGAGACCTGGGAGTCACACTTAGCAGCATAGTGTGAGTGGCTGAGGACTCAGACTCAAGGGGAAGACTACCTGTTCACTAGCTATGGGACCTTGAGTGAATAGCCTCACCTTTCTATGTCTCAGTTATCTCCTCCATAATATGGGGATTACAGAAGTCCCAACTTCGTAGGTGTGGTGCAATGATTAAATGAGTTAATATTTCTAAGTGCTTAGAACAGTGCCTGGCGCATAGTAAAAGCTATGTAAATGTTTGCTGAATAACTAAATCACACATAATGTTTTCTGAAAGGCTATTAAATTCACACATTCCTCTTCATCTCCATAGATGCTGCCTTAGTTCAGCTTCTGTCTCCTCTGGAATAATGTAGTGCTTTTCATTTTCTCAGTGAGATCCTGCCTACTGTCTTGTCCCCCTCCAGTCTATAACCATCTATAGCAACCAGAGTGACGTTTACTGAATACAGAGCTGACCTCATTGCTCCCTTGTTTACAACTTTGAGCAGCTCTTCATTGTGTTAGCTGGGCTAACTTGGGTTTGTATGGTCTGGCTCCTGCTTGTATCTCTAACTGCCTGTCTCCCTTCTCATCTCTCTTGTTCTAATCATTAAAGATTCCCTCTGTTTCCCTGAACCTGTCCCCATTTGCTCTGCTCCCTGGTGATGGAATGCCTTCCTCTGCCTTACTCACTTTCAGATCCAGCTAAAAAACAGCTCTCCCTCTGAAGATTCCCTGACTCTTCCACCAGGAATAATTCTTTCTCCTATATTCTCCTAAGTATATATATACCAGGAAGAATTCTTACCCTTGTGTTCTTCTAAGTGTAGATGATTATCATTGCATGAAGATTCTTTACTGCATTTATGTGTTTGCACATCTCTCTCTCCAACCAAAATGTGAGCTCTAAGGGCATGGAGTGTGCTTGCAATCCTGTTCCCTCTCTCTGTCTCTTTCACATACACACACACACACACACACACACACACACACACACACACAATTTTAATTAACATTTTCTGTTCTATTCCAGTGCCTTTCACAATGTCTGACATAGGGCAAATGCTCAATCAATGTTCATTGAGTGAATGAAGAAATAATAAGCTGAAAGGCACTTTATTGATCATTTAGTTCAACCCTTAATTTTGTAGATGAGAAAACAGAGGCCCAGAGAAGTTAGTTAACTTGTTCTAGGTCACTCAGTTGGACAGCATTAGAATATAGATTGACAGTAACTTTTTGGCAACTGTCATGACTATATAATCTCCTTTATTAACTCCCTTTTGGATCAATTATACAATTTAAAATTCTAGATTGAGGAAGCTAAGTTCTCCCTGACCCCATTCTCCTAATCTATCCCCATTAGAAATCCCTTTCTCGATACTCTAAGACTGCATGATCAGAAACGTTACTGAATTCCCAAACCACTCAGGGTTTTTGGGGTAGGAGTTTGATTTGTCTAGCCTCCAGGTACTAGAAGTGACGTTTACTGTTTAGCAATTTTTTTTTTTTTTTATTTCAGGGTATTATGAGGGTACATACTGTTTAGCATTTTAATTGGAGTTGAGTTTGGGGAGGCAGGCCACTTTTTGAAATTTAATTGTGGGGACTCTTTGAAGAACAAATTATTTTGTCCCTAAGAAACTGTGTGTGTGTATGTGTCTGTGTGTGTGTTATGTGTGGTAAGCAAAGGAGATGATAGGTTACTTGAGCGAGTGGTTCCAAGGCAAAAACATGGGGATGCCCTGAGTTTTGGCATTCCAGTTGAAAAGCCATCAGAAAAGAGTAAGGTCAACTCTGAATTCTGCCAAGTTTTGCCTTTAGTGCTGCAGAATGAAATGAGGTAATGTACTTTATGAACTGTGAAGAGCTACAGAAATGTGAGGCGTTTTTAGAATCATTGATTTACAGAATCGGAAGGCCTTTATAAATGATGTAGTGGCCCCCCACTTTCTCATTTAACAGAGAAGTGACTCACCCAAGGTCATAGCTCATAGGCGGCAGAGCTGGCCCTGCTTCCTCTCTGGCCCATGGCTTAGCCCTCTCGGCAGGCCCCTCCACAATCTCATCAACTACTGTGGCACCTGAAGGTTCTGGGATCTTCCCTATGCCATTCCCTATGTTGAGATATCTTCTTTTAAGATGACCTGGAAGACGTCCTCTTTCTGTGAGATTGCTGCCTCATCTGACACCCCTCTAGTCTCTCAGCTCTTAACCCCCAGTGTCTGATCACAGTAGAAAACACGTAGAAGACACATCCCTTCCCTTAGAGAAATTTACGGTGAGCTTTGTCTGTTTCAAACGGTTCCCTCCTCTTGAGCACAATTTCTACCTATAGCTGTGAATACAACTGAAGATATCCTAGGTCGTGGGAGATGAATTGGGACAGAGAGAAGATCCTTTGGACATGCAATCCTGGTTCTCTCCAAATCACACCTCTAGGCCATGCCCTACTCTGCCAGTACTTAAAGTCAGGAAGTTTATATGAAGCAGTCATCTTGGGGCCCTGAAACACCCTGCAATATCTCTCAGGAGAATGTTTGCTTCTTCTTAGAGACAGAAGTTACAGGGAGGCAGATTTTGAATTAGCTCAGGGAAGCCCATCCTATCAGTAAAGGCTGAACAACCACAGAGGGGCCCACAGCCCCTCAGAAGAGGGAATCTCCTGTCCTTGACAGTGTCTCACAGAGCAGCCAGCAACATGCTGGCTGGAGCCATAAAGCCTCCATCCTTCCATCTGGCACTTGAGGCCCTTAACTCAGTGACAGTTTCCATCCATGTCCAGTATTGCGGTTTTGGGTCCTGATCCCACAAGGTGAAGGAGAGTTTTTTCCCATGGACCCTTCAGAGATGCATTTTTCTAATCAAGATTGGAATGACCAAGTGAAGGTTTCTTGAAATGTTAAAAGCAAAAAGTCGTAATTATGGCATGAGTGCGTATGCATGTGTGAGTATACAGAGAGCAACTATAGACATATCATTCAATTTTTCTTATCTCTCTCACCTTTTCCATTACGCTGGCTTGAAAACCCATTCATCCAACCCATTCACCAGATCCCTCATCTTTTCCACTCCATGGAAACCCACTCAACACACACATATCGAACATAGATTCTGTATCCCAGTGTCTCAGTTGGATGTTAGGGGTACAGATTAAAAGAGGAATAAAAGCTGGGCATTGTTCTCAATGTACTCAGCTCAGTGGGAAGAGAGAGATAGGAAGGAGTGCCTCCCCCTGTCCCTGGCTTAGCCCTCAGTTGGTTTAGCTTCTCAGTGTGTCCCTAACAATGTAAATGCTAGCCTAGAGGAAATATAATCACCCCCCACCCCGCTTTATTAATTTCCATGCCCATATATTTATTTGGAGTCCCTTTGTAGGACTTACAGAATATGTGTCTGTCAGGGTTCTAGAAGAAAATAAACGTCACACTCAAACTAAGTGATTAGAGAAGAATTGAATAAAGAATTCATTTATAAAGATGGGTAGGTTGTAGGAAACCACAAAGACAGTGCAATGCCCTTGGGCTAGTAACAGCTGCCTAATTTTAACCTTGTGTTTGAGAGATAAGGGGAGGGAGCAGTGGACAGAATCTAGAGACATAGAAAATGATATGGAGACAGTCCTTTGGCAGGAGCTGTGACCTGACGCCAAGGATGCAGCAGCCTGAGGTGACTGCAAAGGAGCGAGGTTGACTCCACTTCTTCTCTCTGATCCCCTGCAGTGCCCTCCATTGCTTGATTCAACTGGAAGTCAGGGAGAGAGCCTTTGATGGAGTCCAGACAGCTCAGGCTCCAAGGACACAGAGCTGGTGATGAGGGGTCAGGAATGGATCTGGAGGAACAAATGCAAAATAGACATTTGATTATAGTGGACAAAGTAAGCCTTCAGTTCTGCAAAGACAGGCCCAAGGTTCTCCTCTCTGACCCTCTGATCCACACGCTCACGTACCCATATGCATACCCCCACACCATTTATGAGAACAGACCGGTGCTAGAGATTGCAAGAAGCATATAACCTACTTTATTTTCTCATTTCACTTTCAAAATCAGGCCTCACAGTAGGTGAAGAGACAGACCAAAAATGAAAACAAAGTCTCTCTCACTCCAAAGTCCATGTGGCTGCTGAAGTCCTGGGCACTATTAGCATATCCACTTGGGCAGTTCATTGGGGCAGTATCTTCAGGAGGATGAACTTCCCTCTGCTTGGACACCCTTTGAAGCCCCATCTACTTGACTAGGCATGAGTCTTCACCTTTGACTCAGATTGGGTTTCTTTTCTGGAAAGCCTTTATAGAACCTCCCATCAGGTGGTGTGTCCCTTTCTTGCTCTTCTGTCACACTGTGTGGCATTACTGCTAATGAAGCACCAATCACATTGAATTTAATCATCTTTGTTGTTTTTCCTATGAGATTGTTAGGTCATTGAGATCAGGAACCAGTTCTTTTTTCATTTACATGCCTGTAAAACACACAGTGGCTGGAATGCACTAGGGCTTAGTAAGTATTTCTTAACCGAAAGATTGAAAAATAAGGATGACTTTGTCTATAACTAAAAAAGATCAGGTGGAGGGGAGGATAAAGGAAGATAAAGTACAGAATATCCTTTATTCCTCAATGTTTCAGGAACATTCAGTACTCAGGAAACCTAGTATGTTCTCTAACCAGATAGGCTAAAGTGATGTCGTGAAAATCCCACTGTTATCACCCACGTGAACACCATCTCATTGCAGTTAATGGAAATAAATGTACCATTCAGTACTTTAAATCATGAAGCAACATAACTGCCTTCTATTTGCAGTGACCTTCTGGTGCCCTCATTATTTTCTCACTGCGGATGTCTGTGCCTAATCTTGTTGATTCAGCACAAGGGGGTGCAGCATCCAAAAGGCATAGGTGAGGTGCAGAGAGGTGGGGGAGGGGAACAGGAATCTGGAGTCTCTTGAGGAGCAGAGAAGGACCACCCATGATTCCCTCACCCTTACCTTGTGACCCTCCTTCTCGACTCTTAGCCATTGCTTTGCAAATGTCCAGGATAGATCGTGAGCATACTGAGGGCTGGTATCACATTTAACTCATCTCTAGATCTTCAGTGCCAGGTATGGGATGTTGGACATAGGAAGTATTCAGTAAGTGACATAAATGACAAATGATTGAGTGAATAAATGATTAAAAGAAGGACTTTGTTTTTTTTCCGGCCTCTACCACTGATTCAGAATATTTGGCTGAAAGGGTGGACGAGGGAGTTAGGATTCGATGAAGACAACCGTGAAAACACTCCAAACAAACAGAACACCTTCTGTTCTTCTCCCAGTGTTCTCCCCTTTCTCCCTGGTAGTGCACATTCCCTTTGCTGTTGACATCCCTCACTGTTAAATCTGATGCTACAAGCACCGCAGCAGTTTGGTTCAATGTTATATTCTCAAATGTCTAGCACAGTGCTTGGCACACAGCTGTAGCTGTAGCACACAGCTGTAGCTGTAGCTTTATTTATTTTTAAATAAAGTTGAAATCTCTTTGTCTGGGCTTTTACTCCTTCTTTCACAGTCAGGCATCTTCCTTGCTTCCACTTTTAATGCTGAATATACACTCCATGCTGCCTTGTTGTTAAGCTTGGAGTCAGAAGTTTCAGGTTCAAGGCTGAGATCCGCCAACTACTAAGGGCAAAGTTATATTTTCCCCTAATTCAGCTTTGATTTCTATAAGCTTCTAATGAAGCTTGATAATATTGGTGGTGAGCAAGCTATTTTCTTCTAATGCTAATGCAAGAAATAAAAAAAAAATATTTAAGTGCCAGTTATTTTAAAAAATTTGAAGTGAAAATACCTTTTTAAGTTCTATGTGAAAAATTATATTCTTATAACCTATATTGCCTCCTTTTTAAATAGAAGATTTTCACCAAGATACTTGAAAGCTTTCTAAGCCACTAAAATTGTATTTTGGCATGCTTGAGAAATGGCAAGGCAGAGAAAAGTTTCTAATATTCCATCCTGAAATTGTGAAGTAATTTAGCATTCGCGTTCGTTCACACACATTATCTCTATTCCTTAGTAAAAATCCTGCAATGTGGGTGTAATTGATGGGGAGACTCAGAGAAGTACAGCAATTTTCTCCAAGTCATCCAGCAAGTTTGCCACAGAGCTGAAACTCCATGTAGTTAATTCCAGTTAATGTAATGTTTACTAACTGTATTAATGAAGGCAGACCCAGCAGCTGTAATAAATAAACCTCTAAATCTTAATGCTAACACTATACAAATTGTTTTTTCTTGCTAATCTAAGAGCCTAATGTGCATGCGTGTCAGTGGGTCTCTTCTGTGTGCAGTGATTCGGGGAGACTAGGCTCCTTTCATCTGTGGTTCTGCAATCTTAAACACGTGGCTCTCCTAGGTTACCTGGGAGTCCTTCCATTCCATTCAGCTGGAAAAGGAGAAGTATGTAGAAGGTTGCATGAGGAACATTTTCATGGAACACGTCTGGAAGTGACTCACACATGTCATTGGTTATCAGTCAGTCACAGGACCACTCCTAACCACAAGTGGGCTGGGAAATATACTCTACTGGGTGCCCAGTAAGGAAAAGGGCATGGAAATCTGCCACATTGCTATTGTGAGCACCTTGAGGACTGGGGCCAGGTCTTATTTCATCTTTCCATGATGCACATTATTTTTGCACGTGAATAATGTCTGTCCTGAACCTTGTCTCCTTCCTCCATGCGTATGGATGCAGTGAGGGTTGCCATGCTGAACATAACTTTGCTCCTCTAGGCACAGCTGACTGGTACAGGGTAGGCAGCACTCCAAGCTGACCAAATGAAATCGTTCATAGATGACTTCTCTGGGATTTTTCAAGCTATAACTGAGGAAATAAACTTAGTTCTTTGGAGGTGGAACCTGCAATATGAGGCTTGGGAGCTGTTGGTGCCATGTTTCCCACTTTGTGCCGAAGGCAGCCTGTAGGGATAGACAGGAAAACTGGCAGAGAAGTGCAGAAAAGGGATGGGGTAAGTCTTTACGGTTCATGATCCAGATTCCAATTGCTCCAAGGCCCACCCCTTCCTGAAGTTCGTTCAACACTATCTTAATCTATTCCAGCTGCTGTAACGAAATATCTCAGACTAGGAGGCTTATAAACCACAGAAATTTATTTCTCACAGTTCTGGAGGCTGGGGATTCCAAGATCAAGGTACTGGCAGATTCAGTGTCTGGTGAGGTTCCGCATTCTGGTTCATAGATGGCGCCTTCTTGCTGTGCCCTCATGTGGTAGAAGGGGAGAGACCCTTTTTAGGGGCACTAATCCCATTCATAAGGGCTCTGCCCTTATGACCTAATCACCTCCCAAAGGCTCTACCTCCCTTATGCCATCACCTTGGGAGCTATGATTTCAGCTATGAATTTTGAGGAGGGACACAAACATTCCAGTCATAGCAAACACTTCCACCTATGTGAAATAACCCAGTACCTTGCAGTAAGTTCCCCCTTTGCCTGACCTGGTCAGAGTTGGGTGTATGTCTAAAGCAATCACAAGAGACCCAGTTGTGCAATTCAACAGTGCAGGGTGACCAGAGCTGGACTCTGCTGCTCTCAAGAAAGGCTTTCTCACAGGACCTGTTTCTCACTCTGGTGGGCTATTGAGAGCTCATTCTCCACCCTGTAGACCTTCCCAGCCCCAGTGGCGAAGGCCCCAGTCATTCCTGCGGGACTCCCTTGGAAGGATATTTTGCCTGAGGATCCCTAAAAACTTATCTGTGGTTGTGTGCTTGGCTTTTCCTGTCCGTTTCGTCTGCCTTAGCTAACCTGAGTGGTTGTGTTTCATCCAAGATTGAATTCTTGTCTGGAGCTAAGGGGTTCCATGAGGTCCCAGTTCAGGGCTCACTCACATTCCCACCAGGTGATCTGTGAGGTCCCGTCCACCCTGAGCCTTGTACTAGTGTTACACGTGGGCTGAGGGTGGAAAACTTATTTCTGAAGTGCCTCTTCTTTTACGAAGCTACTCCCCCATACATTTCTCTCTAAGCTTAAAAAGGGATAAATGACTCCATCACACATAAGCCCGGTAGCCTAATGCCCTTTAGAATTTCTGTTTTCTCATTTGTAAAATTAGTTATTAGTGAAGCTTACATTACATTGCTGTATGCAAAACTCCCAGCACAGTGACAGGAACCTGCTAAGGGTTAGTTTCTCCGTCATACCATTATGCACACCTATCTCTACATCAGGGCTCTGAGCAGCAGAGGGGGCTTAAGACACAAGGGACTTAGTGGTTTTGTCCAAATATCTCAGGAACCACCACCCCATCACTCAACTTGCTCCACGTCCTTCCGTCCACCTCTGTTTCTTCTCTGCATTGCATTGTCCTTGTTTTCTCCCACAGGTCCCCTCCCCCCTCCCCTGCGCCTCTCTCCACCTCCTTCCGGCCCCAGCTGCTGGTGTGCCTGCCTGTTCTGATGCTATTGATTTTGCTCTATAAAAGATTGCTCAATTCATTTTCTCCACTGCAGCCCAGTGCCAGACCTCAGGATAGGCCCCACAATGACCGAGTTGATTATGTGTACCACTTCCCCTGAAGGACTGTAACTACATTCCCTCTCAATTCCCAGACAGGATAAGACAATGAAGGTGAACGTGATTCATAGACTCTAAAGAGCTAAACAGAGAGCAGTGGACCCTGTCTTCTCATCTCCATATTTACAAGGCCTAGCACAGGGCCTGCACTGAGTTGTCTTAATAATGTTTGCTGAAATTAAATGAATATCTTTTCTTAGCTTCACAGCATTCTGGGCACACAAGTAGAATCCTCATTGGCGTCTGATTGCCTATAGCAGTGGTTTGAAACCCTGGGTGCACATTAGCACCACCTGGGGAGATTTAAAAAATACCCATGGCTGGGTCTTGCCCCAGACCAGTTAGACTCGGCCCCTGAGCACTGGGGCCCTGTAAGAGCTTGACAGGTGACTCTGATTTGTGGCCACATTGGCCTGCAGAGTAAGACTAGTCCCCTAGCCTGGCCCACAAGGTCCTCCAGGTCTCAGCTCCTGCCCTGTCCAGCCTCACCTCCAACCCCCTTATTGGCCACATTCCAGCCATTATGACATTCTTCCTCTCCCCCTGAGCACCACCATTCCTCTGCCCATGCTGTTTCCCCTTCAAGGATTGCCCTTTCCTAAATTCTCCTCCTGGCAAGCTCCTACTCATATTTTAAGACCCAGGTCAAACGCCTCATCCTCTGAGAAGATGTTTTAGTCTTCTTAAGTTTCTGTTGCTCCAGATTTTCACCTCTGCTTGCATTCTTTTTTCTGAATGGGTTTTGCCTGCTATCTCCAACTTCTGGATTTAGTTCCTTCCACTTGGATTGTCCCCTCTGTCTGGCAGTCCAGGTGGATTTTTTACTTGGTTTTGTACTCCAGCTTTGTCCTTGGGCACAGATGTTTGGTGCCTTCTTTGGCTCAAAGCTCTGATGCCCACCAGCTAACCCCATTCTCCCATCCTTTCTGGGATTACAGAACTCCTTGCCTGGGTGCAGTGTCTGGGACGCTACATCCTGAGGGGAGGCATCTGGATACGAAATTGCATTGGGTAATAGTGGCCCACATTTATTGAATGTTCACTATGTGTCCTGTTCAAGTGCTTCATTGCATTATCTCACATAATCCTTTACTGATGAGTCACTGGGTCTTAGAGACCTTAAGTAAGTTATCCAAAGCTAAACAGGTAGTGAGAGGCAAAGCTGGGATTTCCACTGAGGCTAACAATCTCCAAAGTCCACTTGTTTCACGGATGCCTGTGCGATACTTTAATGGTCCCTTTCTGTGCATTTTGTTTGTAACTCTTTGATTATATTCTTAGTGTTGTGTCGTAATTTATTGGTTGGCGTGTCTCATCTACCCCACTAAACTGTGACTTTCTCAAGGACGGGGAATGAGGTATTGAAGTGTATATTCCCAGCACTTAGCAAATTGCCTGGCACATAACAGAGGCTCAATAAATGCTTGTGGCCTGAATAAATAAATGGCCACTATAGCCTTGAGCAAGACTGGTAGGGAAAAAAAGGCAGAACAAACTAGACTACAGTCTGATCAAAACAGCCACTCTCCTATGGCCCTGATGAGTGAGATCTCTGCTAAGCAGGGAAGGCAGATGGGCGGGGAGTAGGGGCAGCTGGCCTGAGGGTGCCTTTCCCTGGTTCTCTCAAAATCCAGCGTCTGTCCTGTCCTATCGCCCAGCAGCAAGAGAACGTTTGTTCCCTGAAGGGCCGGCGCTGTGCCAGCAGCAGGCGGTGGCCTGTCCACTGGGAGGGAGGCAGGCAGCAGGCAGGAGCACTGATGTGTGCCTGAGACAAGATGCTGCAAGTCTGCTCACGGCACGGTGGTGACAGCAGCTGAGCCAGGGTTGCGAGTCACCATTCCGTAACCATTAAAAACCAGTTGCTGTCGCTTTCACAATAATAAATTAAAATATCACTCCAAATTGTGCTGGTTTCAGAGAGCAAGAGGAAAAAAAAATACTCAAAAGCCAAAAACAAAACCAACCAAGCAACAAACAAAAACACACAAACCTACCGAACACTTTTGGGCCATGTGCTATCAGTTGGGGTGTCTAAAGAATTGATAGGTTTCTTGGTAATTACAGAAAAGCTTCGTGGCTGCTTTTCAAGACGCAATTTTTCATTTTCTTGCGGAAAAAAAAATGAAACAACAACCTGCAACCAACCACATACACATTTGGGAGCAAGAAGCTGGGAAGGAGAGTAGAGGCGATGCATTTCTGACTGCTTAGTTGTTTGCTGAAAGCACTTCAGTGTTATTACTAAACCAAGTCACCAGTGTCTCCTCTTCACGACTGTCTGAAAACATGCAGGCTTGATGTGAGCAGCCTCTGGATGGGTGCCTGCCAAGGTAACTTCAATGAACCCACGTGCTTTGGCATTCTATAGGCTGCTGTTTAATTCAATGGGCAGATGAAGTGGCTCGGAGCCCCTGTCCTATCTACAGTGCACAGGGCTGCGCCCTCACAAAGATCTAAGGGGATTCAGAGCATAGCTGTTTACGATCTCCTATAGCTTCCTGGTATGAATTTTGGCTTCTTGATCAACCAGCTCACACTTTTGCCACTCGTGGCTCCCCTCCTGTCTCTCCCCACTCTGTCCCATTTGTTGACAAGAATTTGCTTTGTCATTCTCCAAAGCATCACTGATGGAAGGCAGCTTTGTATATGTAATAGACTTTTACTAAAAACTTAGGCACGACTACAGGAATTACAGCACAGAACAGGAACCAACCTAAAATGGAAATTGGATTACTAGATGTCTCAAAAACTGCCAGCCTCCCTGGTAGGGAAATCTTTACTTGCTGTGTTCACATTTAGGTCCTGCTTACAGACATGTTTTGTTAGACCATGACTGCAAAATTCCTGTTACGTTATGTGCAAAACTTTTTTTTTGTGAGTTCTTACCCATCCAGAACAACACAGGAGGCCTTGCTGTATATAAACTTTTCATTTTTGTAAACAGTAAACAGTCTCTGAACTTTATTCTAAAATAAATAGGAATCTAGCTATCAAATTAAGAGAGGAAATCTGATCAGATAAGTTTGATAAATTATTACTATAAAATCTTACTCCTACTATTGCTATTAAATTACTATTATTATAAACATAAAATAATTGAACAATTTTGTGCCACATTACCTTAGGGGCTGTGTGCGTGTGCTCTGATCCCTGGTCTGAGCAGTCTAGGGTGGGGAACAGGGTGGCACTGTGGCTGTCACAGAAGTGTCATATACGGTAACCTATTTGGAGTGATTACCTTAGAAGGGGGATGTGAGTACGGCATATATTCAAATTTTCAGCGTGTTCTTTAGTAGGATAGAGCTAGTTTTCAAGTTAAGAGAATGCCACTGATATCCTGGCTGTAGGCTAAGTAGTTTGCTTAATAAATGGATGGAGAAAAACTACTTAGGGGCATAAAGGCCCTCATCCACACCTGAAATCATCCCAAATATGGGAGATTATTTGTGAAGTTGTGAAGACTTGTTCCTGATGGATCAAAATAAGTTCTCCAAGGTAGTGGTAGTAGACAACAGTGGTTTACATTCTCCATTTTGGAATCTTCCGTGGAGACTGGCAGAACACCTGGCACCTAGTGGGCACTTGACTTGCTAAATGAGGAAATGGAACAAATGGCATATCATGCCAAGGGCCCAGACATACGTTGTTTCTCTCTCTCTTTCTCTCTCTCTCTCTCTCTCACACACACACACACACACACACACACACACGCGTGTGTGTGCGTGCACGCCCATATATGCTGTGTCTGTCTCTCAACTTGGTGAATTCCTACTTATTTCTATACATCCTAGCCCTTTGTAATCTATGTCATAATACTTGTTACATTTGCCCCTTGTACTCTATGTTCTCATCACATTTGCAATTGTATTGTTTAAATTGTATTGTTTACGTTGTATTGCTTAAATATGTATTGTTGTGCACATGTTTGTGATTATTTGTTGAACTTCTGTATTCTTCTCTCTCTTTCAGGCTCCCTGAGGGGAGGCCACGTCTGTGTTAACTGCTGTC
Organism: Propithecus coquereli; assembly: GCF_000956105.1. Classification (NCBI taxonomy): domain Eukaryota; kingdom Metazoa; phylum Chordata; class Mammalia; order Primates; family Indriidae; genus Propithecus; species Propithecus coquereli. Next base: position 7,987,540 of record NW_012138302.1, read on the forward strand.
TTTCTAGTACTTGGCCCAAGGCCTGGAACACAGCAGGCACTTATGGAAGAGACAGAATAGCTTTCACCAAACCCATTTCCTCTTCTTCGTGGGCATGAGCCGGGCTACATTTCCTAGTCTCATTTGCTGCTAAGGATGGCCATTTCATGGAGTTCCAGCCAATGGAAGGTGAGTAGAAATAACATGAACCACTTCTCAGTCTTACCCTTTAAAACCTCCCATGTGGGATCTTCTGTGCTATTTCTTCTTTGTGAGAAACAAGCACAGTGATTTTCGAAGCCACAAATTGAAGGTGGGGGAGCCACAAGATGGAAGGAACCTGGGCCCTTGAATCATCACATTGAATAAAGCCATCACCAATCAAGATTGCCCGTGGTGGTTGATACTTAAAGGGGAAATGCTTATTGTATTTGCATTTGTTTTTTACAATGGCCAGCATTACCTCTATGGAGTACTGTATGAGTGTGTGTGTGTACCTATTAGATGTATCCAAAGAAACAGGTATCTAGGATACAGATTGTGTCATTAGAAATGTTGAGGCCTGCCATATTATGCCAATTTTCAAGGTACTAAAAGATAAATGATTCCATGAGTAAGAATGAGGTGATATCTCAGGTATCTAATGTTCCCTTGCATCCTTGAAATAAATCCTTTATACAGTAGTTGCCAGAAGTTTGTCCCCTTTGCACCCACAAAACTCTTCTCTTCTCCAAGACATCAAACTTTCCCAGTGCTCTCTATTCTAAAATGATCCTCTGTTCCTTCCTGTGCCATTGAAAAATCAACATTTTACCAGGCATTAATGATCTTTTGAAACCAAGTTGTATTGAGGAGTGAACTTTTGCTCTCTGTTTTGTTTTCACAAGGGAGGATATGCATTTTTAGGGAGAATGGCAAACATTGATCTCTAAATGCTGAAATTTCAGGAGTAGTTTAAAGTGAGGCAAAGATTATTAAGCAGTGACAGGCAGTTTACAGTCTAATCATCCTAAATCGTCTGCAATACTATTCTCAGAATGGCAGAGGACAATGATAGAGGGAGGCTGGGATATTGATGAAGACATAGAACGGCCTTGCCAGCCCCCAATATCAACTCCTGAACTTCTTTATTGAAGGAAAATGATTCCTGACTGAAATAGATGCCAATGTTTTCCCATAACAATGTGCTGCCTCCAGATTCATGGGTGTTAGAAGCATAAGAAGAGAGATTGGGAATTTAGATGTTATGGGGCCAGGAGGACTGGAGAAATACATTGTCATGGGTTAACCCTGACATAGCTATAAGAGACAAGGTGGTCTGGTAACTGAAAACAAGTCTACTCATCGAGAACCTGACTTCCTGGAGGGGTGGAAACTGCTGATGACACCGGACTTGATGGATGAGAAGAAGGTGCGATATCCTTGCCTACATCCCCTGTCCCCCAGTCTAAGAACTAAAGACTCAGCCCATCCAATGTATCAGAAAATTAAGGAACCATTTCTTGTCATGAATAAAGAGGTCTGCATAAAGTGTGTGACTTCCCAATCCAAGTTTAGTTAAGTCCTAGATGAATGTAGCACACCCTTACTGCCCCCAGGAGTGCTGGGCTGTCACCTCCCTGCCTCACCCTCACACCTGTGGCCTCACTGATAAAAGTTCTCACGCACACTTAGATTTAGCACCTAACTCTGCATTTCAAGACGGTTAGTTAGAAGCTGAGACCATCAGATCCTGAAAATCCTGCCATTCCCCCTTTCTATGAAGCTAGATTCAGACAGACCTCCTTGGTCCTTAAATGAGACCCCTACCTGAAAATGATTCATCCCTTCCCGAAGCCCCCAAATCTGTTCTCCACCTCTGAGACCCTTCTCCATCACTGTTTGTTTACACGGCCCTTCATGCACCCCTCCTTCCTGGTCTGGGTATGTCTTACTCATTTCCACATCCCCAGTGCTCAGCATGAAGCTTGGCACATAGAAGATGCTCAATATGTATATGTTGACTACATAAATGACTTGGTAATTTGTTGAACTGGCTCCATCTGGAGAAAAATACAACTCCTGCTGCTCTGATTAATTTTCCTACTCCTCATTGGCTCCATCTATGGCCACACAATCAAAGCCACCCAGGACTGGGCCAAGAGATAGCTGCAGATCTTCCCTACTGAGGGGATGAGAGGTTGGGAAATGTCAAACACAACAAAATGCAGAGGGAAAGAAACAAGAACCTGCTATTATTACCAAACGTTTTGGATAATAGATGTTTCTCCTAAAGGGAAACTGAGCTAGGAGAACTCTACGTTAGGAAGGTGAGATAGGTGTTTACATCAAAAAAGATTGAAGAGAGAAAAATAGATTGCTTTAAATCTAACATTCTGACATATTAATATTGATCAAAATGTGGGAAATAAATCCTAACCATATTTCAATAGTAATTACATCTATTATGATGACTACAACAATTATTACTATCACTACCTCCTTTGCCACCACTGTCATCACCATTTTTTGGACATCTGTTATCTGAACATGAGCTTGATGACTTTACCAATATTACCTCATTTGATCCACATTATAAACTTGGGGAGGGGGAGAAAGAGAGAGAGAGAGAGAGAGAGAATGAATCATTACCTCCATTGTATGGATCAAACTGAAGGCTAGAAAGATTAAATGTGGTGAAGACGACGCTATGTGCTCACCATGGCATTTCCTGAGCACACAGGAAGACTATACTTCTCAGCCTCCTTTACAGTCAGATTGGGTCATGAAACTGAGTTCTGGCCTGTGGAATGTAGGCAGAAGCATTGTAAGCTACTTCCAGGCCTGGCTTTTGAAAACGTCCTGCACAAGATTGCACCTTTTTTTTTTTTTTTTTTTTGCCCTTCTGTGGTGACCTTGGTGGCTTCTATCTAGGATGGTGTCAGTGCAAAATGGAGGAGGACATCCACTGAGTCTGGACTGAGGCATAAGCAAAAGTCATTTTTTCTAATCTTGAGCAACTGAGATTTGGGGATTTTTTTCTTTTTCCGTAACTTAGCCTGGACTATGCTAACGAATCGATTTAAGGAACTTGCCTGTATCACAAAAATTGGTAGAGCTGCTGTGTAATCTTTAAAAATCATTTGGGGTTTATCAGATGTTCTGCTAGACCAGTTTGTGAACTGCTCCATATCTTCTTGGCCATGGTTTTTTGCTCGATGCTACTGATGGGCCTCTAGGAAGATCCCCCGACAACAGTGGCATTCTTAAAGTCCGAAGAGGGGATGTTTTGATCTTGCTTTCTGTGGCCACCTTTGTGATAGGGACCAAGAGAAATAGATTGCTCTGAGGCGGAAAACACCACAGACTCCTGGTATCAGTGTGACACATGCCTGCTGGCTCATGTGGCTGTTTGGCAGGGCCACAGAACACACACATACATGCAAGGAGAGCCATAGGCTCACCCCTGCAGTGTGACTCACACCTCAGGTGCTGCCAGAGATCTTGCTTCAGGTACTCAGGGATCTGGCTTCCCTGAGGTGGCCAAGGGTCTGGGCAGTACAAGTTGATGGTTGAAGGAGTTGATGCCCCATGGATGGGCTTTACCAACGGGATAATTCTCCCTTTTCCTCCATGTTCAGCTTGTACAGAGAAGCAGCAGTTTCACAGGCTCTCTCAGGGGACATCCCATGGGACTGAGCTGGGACCAGCTTGGTGACGCCTTCCCTTATATTTAGTTTCCTTCCTTCCCCACCTCACTCCTTTCCCTCCCCTCCTCCTTCCCTGGTCCTATGCTCCCCAATACACTTCAGCATGAAAACTTTCCCTTCAGGATCTGTTTTCTAGGGAACCCAGCCTAAGATATCAAGCCTCATGTTACGCTGAGGGCTAAATTGGGATATCTGAACGGCCTGACAAAAAATGAATATAGTTATAAGGATAATGGGTTGAAAACTTTTTAATATTTACCTTTTTATTCAAATTATGAAAGTAATGTACATGTATTATAGAAAATTCAGAACATACAGCCTTTATTATTAATAAACTCTTCTCTGTCTTCCTCGCCACCTTTCCTCCCACAACTACCCACAAATCCAAGTACTTGGCTCCTTTTAACGAGGGAAGGGTTTGATAAATTCATTCCCAGTCACTGGGGAATTTCTGCATTGCCTTTACCGTAGAGGAGTTTAGTCTTTTATGAAAATACTGAACCCCCAAAGCAGAAGTGGAACTGACAGGAACTCGAGGAGGAAGAGATCTGCTAGTGGAGGAGATGGTTTGAATGGTGGCCTCCAAAATGCCCCTCAAGCTGTGTTGTCATGCTAACGGCCCACTCTGCCTGTGCTGCTGGCACCTTCCAGATGTTAGTGTACATGTGTGCACCTGCGAGTGTGTCTGGGCACTGGAGATGAGCGGTGAGGGGCAAACAGCAAGAGACAATAAGGCAATTTTGCTGAGTGGTCATTTCCGTGTGACAGTCTCCCTTATTTTCTGGAAATCTCCTGCTGAGGCGGAATCACAGGGATTTGGAAAACAGTGAGTTGCTAGCATCAGGCCTTCTAGCCCTGGCTGGCATCACAGCCACACTGAATCTCTTCTTTCAAAGCGTGCATGGGAACCCTTTGTCAGGGGAATTGGGTCAAAATGTGCTCATATTCTTACTTTTGCTAAGTGAAGCTTTTCATGACTACAGGGGCCTTTGAGGGATATGGTTTGAAAATGAATGGAGAAGTTTGGGGAAGCTGCAGGCACCCAGTGCTTCACCTTTTAAATCACATTAGTCGTAGGTGGTGTGTGTGGTTAGTGCACAAAATGCACTTGAAATGTCGCTGGGAAGGAAAAGTGAATCAAGATCCTGTTTCTCTCTGGTGGCTCGCACTGAAAGCAGGGATAGGAGGCCTTCTGTGGAGAGAGGGTCGAGTTGGGGTTGTAGTTGTAATAGCAGTGAACAGCAGCAAAAATCCATTTCTGATTTGTGGAGCTTGAATGTCTAGAAAGGTCGGATCAGATAAGTAGCAGGATTTCTAGATGGGGGGAAAATTTCCCATAGCCCAGCCACCCCGGGCTCCAAAGTGATTGAAATGGACTCTTGGGAGCTGGTGGAGGAGACATGAAGGAGGGGCTGGAGAGTAACCAGGGGAGAGATGGGTGGGTTGGCATCTGGGTTGGTGGGCTTAGCTTAAGGCCTCCAGACTTTGCACCTCATAATTTGACTTGTTTCCATCTTGCTCTTGGATTCAGAGACTTAAAGGTCTTTTATAGGGAAACCTCAAGATTGAGTGGCAGGAGGAGATTTTTTTCCCTGCTCTTTGGGTGGTAAGAAACAGAGTGTCACCTACATTACTTGAGGAAAAAGGTTTTCTTTAGGGACCCACTTGGATGGAAGCTGAGGAATTGTTGGGAAATAAGACAGCTCTACTCCTCCCGTCTCTTTCCTGGGCGTTGATGGCTCCCCAACCCCTCGGCATTCACTTTCTCCCTGAGCACATCTGCTCTAGTCTTCAGAAATTCCCCTGGATGTGTTTCTGTGCCCTGCATTTTGGCTTGCCCATGGCTCGTTGTGATTATTCCAACACAGACTCTACTGTTCCCAACATGAACTTAACTCATCTTTTTAGCATTCCTTATTTCGACTTTCCAAGAAAGGATGTCTGATCATCTACTTTTAGGTCCAGTCAGCTGTAGTGGAAGAGGACAGTCATGGAATATGAAGCATGGTCACGCAGGCAGCAGAGCTGTGGGCTGGACAGTTTCACTTGAAAGAGGATATGAGTGAGAAGGAACAGTAACTGATACCTCCAGCCCAGCAGCCCAGCTGGACTCTCAGTAGGAATGAGCATGAGCTGGTTTTGGATGAAGGTGTGATCAGACCAGATTCATCTTTGGATAACCAGCATGCTCTGGGTATGGGAATGGCAGAAACAGCATGAGCAGGTAGAAGGGAAGGCGCCAGTATGTGCCAATAACTATGAGCTGGGCACTTACAGTGATGACTGTAACAACTTTGTACTTAGATGGACCCACAGCATCTGCTTCTCTGGGGAAGTTATTGAAACTCACCAAGATTCAGTTTTCTCCACAGTAAAATAATAACACCTACTTCACCATGTGGACATTGGGATTCAATAAGAGAATATGTGTGAAAATATATGGTGTGTAGTAAGTGCTCACATGTTTCCTGGTGGAACAGCATGGTGTGGATTAAGAACATACATAGGCCCTGACATCAAGTGGAATTTAAATACTAGCAAGTTGGACAAACTTGAACAAGCTAGTTAAACCTTCTAGACCTCAGTTTTGTAGCAGTGAATGGTGTAAAGCACATTCTCAATAAATGCTTATTATTATAGTTATAATGTAATAATTAATAATACTATAACTATAATAATTACAAATATTATAACTGGTTCATGTTGAAATAATTATGTGTAGGAGTCTGTCAGGTAGAGAATGGGAGTAAGGGATTTCTTGGGTCATAGGAGCATGAGATATGGAAAATTCTGGAGAACAAAGAGGAGCCCAATGAAGTAGAGTGAACATATTGGGCAGGTGCCAAGATTGGCAAGGGCCATGCCATAAAAGGCTAGGGTACCAGCATTGACACCAAGTGAAGTGTCATGGATTGGGAAGAACTGTGGTCCCGAGTCACCCTGCAGAGGTCTGTCTCCCGACTTGCCATTTTCAATCCATAAATCTCAGATCTGAGCACAGAATTTCCCAAATAGAGCCCTCCATGGTTCCCAGTCCCTACAGAATAAAGTCCAAACCCCTTAACATGGCATTCAAGGCCCTCGTGGTCATTCCAGAACTCTATATGTGTATGCGGCACAGCTCTACCACAAAATAAACCAGTTTTTTCCCCCTCTCATTCATACTTTGTTTTTCCAGCTTTAGAGTCAAGGCCTTAGGAGCGTGGAAAGGACTGATGGAGACCAGGTTATGTGCTCACACCTCAGCTGCCAGGCAGCTGGGAAAGCAAATACCTTCATGTTCATGTTAGGAAGACTCGACACGTAAATCATTTTTCCCACATTCAAATATAAATGATGGCTTACCTTTCCAGGGATGTTTATACTTGAATGAAGCAGCAAGTTTCCATCACACATTTCGACCTCACAGATATTTTGACTCCTTCTGTTTCTGATTTGCTTTCATAAATGAATAAAAATACATCAAATTTACATGAAATATTACTGACAGAAATAATAAAAATAACAGAAAATTGACAATAGCTATAATGTCACATGATTCAGTGTGCTAGAGGTGAAAAAAGCAATAAAGTTGAAAAATGCAAAAATCAACTGGGGAATAATTTTTTTTTGGAGAAGTAAGCCAATAAAACCAGCAAAGGCTAAAACTAGATATGGCAAAAAATTTGATTGACAAAATATTGATGAGTGAATAAAATTATTTTGGCAAAATTTATAAATACAAAATCGAGTCAAGAAAATTGGACTTAGTGGAAATAATGGCCCCCAAAGAAAACTTACAAAGAGAGAAGCTATTCTCATTCAATTTGATGTGGAAAAAATTATCAGTGAATGAAAGCTCTATTATAAAATGTACATGGAAAACAGTGGATATTCATGAAAATAATTTTAGTAAGATAGAAATAAAGATGGAAAAGTATTACTGAATGGAACTTTGGTCCAAGAATTAAAATGATTCAATTCTATCAGAGAAATAATTTTTTTCCTTAGGAAAAAAATCACCAATATTGGTATAATTCCGGGGCAATGTTTGTATTTATGAACATTGACTTAAGACAATTTTAGGGTCACTACATTTTGACCAAATTCAGCAATCGTTGGCTAGAAATCATACCACTTATTTATTGGGCAATAGCACTCTAGAACTACTTATTAGGAAAACAACTTCTGGCTAAGTCTTTTTCTGAACTCAAGATAATAGCAGGGATTTATCCATTTCTTCTGAGTTGATACTTAGATTCTGAGATCAAGCTGCAATGCAACGTGCTGCTGTTATGAGACTGTTCCCCTTGGGGTGGACAGCAATCTCACTCTGTACTACCTGGAAGCATACAGAAAAGCCTGCCTTATTCAAAGGCACTTAGTGGTTAGCACCCAAATAGTGACCAGACTGAGTTCCTTAGATTGTCCCAGGGAGTCTCCAGTTCTCTCACTATCTTTTGTCATTCCTTCGAATAATATCTCCTCTCTGTTTTTGGGAACAGAAATGGACTGAAAGATTCCTACAGTTTCCTACAGTTGACAATACAGTGCCATGCATATGATGTGGGGCCTTACAAATGGGGCCTCTCCTCAACACAGCCTCACAAATGCCACCTGCTGAGTTCCTTTTCTGCATCATTATCGGCCTCGAAAAGCATTTACCAGGATCTCTGAATAAATGCTTCATTGTGACACTGGACACATGAAGGGAACAGATGTGGTGCGCCAACCTCCGGGGGTTTGCAATCCAAGGCAGAAGGACAGACAGTGCAAACACAGATGAGCGCTCAGGCATAACCTGCAAGCCAGGACACAGGTATGACAGTTGGGACTGACACAGCACTGGCAGCGGGCTTCCTTCTACCTAAGGATGCTTCTTTTTACTGCAGGGTTCCCTCTAGGGCTCCTTTAACAGCCGGCCTTCTTCCTGCATTTTTAACAGGATCTGATTTACAAAAATGCTTTGAAAATAACTTATGCAGGAACATATTGACTGCATACAGCTTGTGGTGTTTTTATAAGGAGATATGGCCAATATTGAACACGCCAGTAAAGGAATGTGAACTTATATTTACATTATAAACAATCTGAGGGCTCCTTCCATTGTGCATAAATATCAAAAAACCTGGTTCATTCTGTGCATAGAAGAACACCTGGCATGTGGTAGTTGGTTAACTAATGTTTATTAAATAAAAGAATGAATAAATTAAAACCAAAATATCTACTCTATTCAGAGGTAAGAAATAAAACTCATTTATGTTTTCTACTTTTTCTTTCTTCTCCACCTTCCTCTTCCCCTTCCTCCTCCTGCTCTTCCTACTCCTCCTTTTTCCTCTTCCCCACCTTAACATTTATCATTTTTAAGTTTGGACTTATTTTGGTATATGGTATAAGGTTAGCCTTTACGTATTTTCCCCGGAGTATTAGTAAATTCCCTAATGCCACTTATTAAATAATTCCTCCTTTGACCACTGATTTAAACTTCTTCAGGACAGCGACTCTAGTTTACTAATCTTTGTAGCTCTAGTGCCAGCTGCAAGGCCTACAGATATTTTTGTGTATATGGTATATGATGTAATTCTGGTTTTCTGGGGTATATGATGTATTTATGTTATTGGGCATATGGCATATTTGTGTTGCCACACTAGCACCTGTTATGGGTGAATTGTGTTCCCCCACTCCCAAATTCATGTGTTGAAGTCCTAAACCCCTGTACTTCAGAAGGTGACTATATTTGGAGATAGGGTCTTTAAACAGGTAACGATGTTAAAATGATGTCATTAGATTGGGTCCTAAGCCAATATAACTAGTCTGCTTATGAGAAGAGGAAGTTGGAACACAGACATGCACAGAGGGAAGACTATGTGAAGATAGCCACTACAAGTCAAGGAAGGAGGCCTTAGGAAAAACCAACTCTGCTGACACCTTGATCTTGGACTTCCAGCCTCCAGAACTGCGAGAAAAGAAATTTCTGGTGTGTAAGCCACCCAGTCTGTGATACTTTGTTATGACAGCCCTAATAAACTACAGCATCTATAAAAGTAACGTATTTTTGTATTAGGGTCTATTTATGGCTATCTACTTTATCAGTTTGAACTGACTATGCTTTCAACCAAATTATTGTATCATTACAAATATGTAAGATGCATAGAAAAATATGAAGGAAGTATAGAAAAATGTTAATAAGATTATTTCTGTGTGT
>NW_012138302.1:7999377-8004954 GCF_000956105.1 Propithecus coquereli
TTTTGGTTACAAGTGACACAATGCTTAACTGCAATGTCTAGAGGAGGAGTTAGGTATGGCTGGACCGAAAGGCTCAAATCAGGTTAGTGGACTCTCACTGCTGTGGCTTCACTGCTTTGCTTGTTTCTGGTTGTCTCCATTTTCAAACAAGTTGACTTATACCCCTATTCCCTCAGCAACATCAGCGTAAGGATAGTACCTCTTTTCTAGTTAATTCAGAAAGTTTTCTGGAACATTTTCTGATAGATTTGGTTGGATCATGTGCTCATCCCTGGATCTACTGCGGAAGCTTGGGTGATGGAATACACTGATTGGTCAGGCTTGAGTCACGTGCCCTGCCTAGCTTGAAGCAGAATCCACCTGACCACAGTTCATGGAGATAGAGTTGGGAGGAGTGGTACAGCAGAGGTTGTCAGTCTTCTGCTCAGACTTCCGAAGATAACAATAACTTTTGCCTGTATCTTTTTGCCAGAGAGCCTTCCTCAGCTCCTAAAACCTGCTTTGCCTGTGCTCATGGAAAACCAGAGAATTTATCTTTCCCTAAAGGCAGCCTATAAATGATGAACGGTGAGAGTGGGGTATAAATACTCCAGCTCTCTTCTTTTGATGGAGACGTCTCTCTGAGGTATGTTCAATACTGTCTCCAGAGTTCCTCTGTGGAACTGAGCCGAAGTCACCTACTTGATACTCTGATATCGCATGTTTCCTAGTCCCATGTAACCATACCTTTACAGATTTGTCTGGGAATACTTCTTAATAAATCACTTGCCTATGAGTCCTTGTGACAGCGCCTGTTTCTGGGGAACCTAACCTGAGAGGTTTCTCCAGGGAAAGTTTGGGTACCTTAATGAGTCAGTTATTGCGCCAAGAGTGCTAAATAAAAGACATCGAAATTTCAGGTGCTCACCACATCAAACGTCTGATTTCCACTAACAAGTTAACCAGGGCAGCTCTGCTAAAGAATGTGTGTTGGGTATAAGCCTGTTCCATGTGTCTTTTGCTCTGGGACCAGGAGTTATCCAGGGCATCCTTTTCACAAGAAAATAGCCAAGCCAAACAAGTGCATGTAAAGCCTCTGCTAACATCACATCTGCCTGCCAAACAGTCCACTACCGAAAACAAATCACGTGGCCACGTCAGGCATCGATCGCTGAGGAATAGCCTCCCTCTACTCTAGACACATGGCAAAGGGCATGGACACATAATTCTATTACCAGGAAAGAATGAAGAATTGGGAACAAGAACCTAATCCACCACATTTCCATTTAGAGAGTAAAGGGAATGTTGTGAAAGCAAAAACTAACAGATGTCTACTCTAATTTATAGTAAGCTGTGTGTGGTAGGTGGAATCATGGCTCATAAAGATGACCATGATCTAAGTCCCTGAATCTGCGAATATGTTACCACATGTGGTAAAAGGGACTTTGCAGATGTGATTAAGTTAAGGATCTTGAGATGGGGAGATCATCCTGGATTGTATTATTGTGCCCTAGGTGGGAACAATGTAATCACAAGCATCCTTGTAAGATACAGGCAGGAAGTCAGAAGGGAGAGAAGTTGCTGCTCTGATAGCTTTGACAATGTAAGAAGCAGCCATGAGCCAAGGAATGTTGGTAGCTTCTAGAAGGTAACTAAGGTAAAGAATGGATTATTTCCTAGAGCCTCCAGAAAAAACCAGTCCTACCAACACCTTTCAGACTTCCAGAACCCTAAAAGAATAAATGTGTGCTGTTTCAGGCCACTAATTTTATGGTACTAGCAGCAATAGGAAACTAATACACTGTGACTTACATATATTCTTTTTTAACACGTCAACTGACCCTATAAAGTAGACATTATTTTTCCCATTTTAAAGATGAGCAACCTGATGTTGCAAGACATAAAATAATTGGTCCAAGGTCATTCAACTGACAAATATCAGAGTCAGCATTCAAACTCAGGTCAAACTTCAATACCAGTTCTGTTGCCATTGAAATACTATTTTAGCTTCTGTTTTGTGCCAATGGATAAATTAAGGAATAAACTCAGAGAACCCTAGACCATTCATAATTCAGCAGAAGGAGAAGGGAGCAAATGAAGCTTCTTCAACAATTGCCTTTTGTTGGTAGAGACTGCAGGTTCTACCTCAAGTTTGTGGCACATGCAATGATGAGCTCCTTGGGATGGAACACATTATGCCTTTTTGGATGGTGTTATGGACTGAAATGTGTCTCCCCCAAATTTAGATGTTGGAGCTCTAACCCCCATGTGACTATATTTAGAGATGGGACCCTTAAAGAGGTAATTATGGTTAAGTGAGATCATAAGGTAGGGCCCTAACTGAATAGGAGTGGGATCCTTATGAGAAGAGGAAGACATACCAGGGACAGGTGTGCACAGAACAAAGACCATGTGAAGAGGCAGCAAGAGGGTGGCCCTCTGCAAGTCAAGGAGAGAGGCCTTCCCACTTCATTTACCAAGACTACTTTGCCAAGGGACTTTGCCGATGTGATTAAGTTAAGGATTTTGAGATTGGGATATTATCCTGGATTATATTATTGTGCCCTATTGCAGGGGAACTGGAATAAACTTTTATTGTGTTAAGTTATTCCACAAAAATGTTGGAATATCTTTGCTACAGTGGCTAAGGTCACTCAAACAAATGCGCACAGCCTCATCTATAAGCAAGAGAAAATGAGAAATATAATTCCTGGTTGGGCAACCACTTCTCAATGAAACTATTTTAATACTTTGGAAACAGGAGTACAGCTTTTAGGTGCCCAGTTAGCTGACTCTGCCCAAGTACCTTCCACAGTGCCTGACTTTACTGAATGACTAAATGGCCCATGATTAAATGTATGCCTTCCTTTGGGAAGCTCTGTGCAAGTAGGTGTAGCTATTAAAGAGGGACCACAATACTTTCTATAAATGTGTTAATTTATTTATACACATTATTTTATTTATTTAACACCAGTGATAATCTGATTAATAGGATTTCAGTTTACTGCACTCAGTTGTTTTTAGAATTTTTGTTTGTCTTCCTTCTTGAACTGTGAGCTTTTTGTTGTCAGGATTAGTGTCTGACTTGTCCCTGTGTTCTCAGTTGCTGGCGCCATGTATGGCACATAGCAAAGACTCAGTGCCTGTTGAATGAATACATGAATGGAAAATGGATGGATAGGTATAAGGTCAAATGCATGTGATACAGGGATTAAATGCCAGAACTGAGGAGCAAAACAGAGTGGGAGAAGAAGGGCTTGGGAAATGGCCATGTTCATAGGTGGGGGTGGGTTTTAGATGGTAAACTTGTATCAGGCATTGGGAGAAATTCCAATCAATAAATTTAAGCACAAATAAAGAATAAGCAAGTGGTGAGTAGGTCTTTTGAGTTAAGGGATCTGGGAGTTGTCCTTAGGTACTTCTGGCAGATACTCATGAATCTGCTGGGCTAGACATTTTCAACCTACAAAGTTGCTGATTTAGTAAAAGCCATGTATCTAAAATGTTTGGTTATCTAAGATTGAAGAGTAATCAGACTTTTCTGGCTAATGTCAGCATTTTTTTTTTTTTTTTAAACATCACATGCATAGATTTAAAGTAATCATCCTCCTCATTCTGGCTGTTTCTCATCATCAGTCTTTGTAGGTGCCCTTTAGGCTCTGTTGTATTTTAGAACTTTATCTCTTTGTTCTCTCTCTCCACTCTACTATCTCCTCCCCATCCCCAATTGCCACAACAATGGTATATTTGCTGTGTGTCCTTCTAAACCATTTGCCACAGAAGAGGCTGTAGAGCATGCTGTTTAAGAATTCTGTAAAAAAGACATCTGTACTAGAATGTTATAGCGGCACAATTCATAATTGCAAAGATGTGGAAACAACCCAAGTTCCCATCAATACATGAATGGATTAATAAAATGTGATATATGTATACCATGGAGCTCTACTCAGCCACAAAAACAATGGTGATCTAGCACCTCTTGTATTATCCTGGATAGAGCTGGATCCCATTCTACTAGGTGAAGTATCACAAGAATGGAAAAACAAGCACCACATGTACTCACCTTCAGATTGGTATTAACTGATCAACACTTATGTGGCCATTTATAGTAACATTCATTGGGTGTCGGGCAGATGGGAGTGGGGAGGAGGGGATGGATATATACACACCTAATGGGTGCAGTGTGCACCATCTTGGGGATGGACATGCTTGAAGTTCTGACTCAGGTGGCGCAAAGGCAATATATGTAACCTAAACATTTGTACCCCTGTAATATGTTGGAAAAAAAAAAAAAGAACGCAGGCATAGAAGCCCAGGCCTAATTCTTTACTCTGCCAGTAAGTATTGTGTGATCTCATGTAAGCTGTTTAGCCCCTCTGTGCCTCAGTATGCTAATCTGTATGTGGTTATTTGATGAATTAAATTGATATGTACATAGTATAAAATTGACTGATACCTGTCATAGAGTGCTTGTATAACCTTGAAAATGTACATATTGCTTTTAAATGAATAGATTTATAAATCAGTAAATATCATTTAGTTTACTTTTTTTATTGAAAACCAGATTTTTGAAATCTATGCCTTTTCCTATATATAGCTAAATTCATTATTTCTAATTGTTGCATAATATCCCGTTTTATGTGAGGCCTCTTTATTCATTACTTCAATATAGGACACCTAGGTTATCTTTAACTTCTTGCTATGACATGCAGTACTGCTGTAAGTATTGGTATCTGTGTTTTAAGATTTTTCTTAAAATGATGAAATTATTAATAAAGTTTTCTGCTAGGTTAAGGATCATGGTGACCTTGGATCCTTGACCTATATTATGCTTTCAGATTTGGTGACCAGTATTTTATTTTAGATTTTTAAAATCTATTTTTAGATAAACATTTTATTTTAGAATAGTTTTATGTTTACAGAAAATTTGCAAGGATAGTACAGAGAATTCCTATATGTACCCAATTTTCCCCATTGTCAATATCTTACATTAGTACCATGCATTTGTCATAATTAATGAACCCATATTAATACATCATTATTAACTAAACTTCATACTTCATTTGCATTTCATTAGTTTTTTCTAATGTCCTTTTACTGTTCCAGGATCCCATCCATAATAGTTGATTATCTTGAGTTTAGTTTTCATGTCTGCATAATCTCTTCTGGACTATGACATGGCTTTTTTTTTTTTTATTTCAGGATATTATGAGGGTACAAACATTTTGGTTACATTTAATGTCTTTGCCTCACCTAAGCGAGGATTAGAGGCATGCCCTTCCCCTCTACAATGCTCACCGCGTCCATTAGTTGTGAGTTTACCTGCCCCTCCTTCCCCCCCCAACCCCCCTAATCCCTGGACAATATTACTACCATGTGAGCACCATAGTGTTGATCAGTCAGTGCCAATTTGATGGCGAGTACATGTGGGGCCTATTCTTCCGATCTTGTGATACCTCACTTTGGATAATGGGCTCAAGCTCTATCCAGGAATATATAAGAGGTGCTAGATCACTGTCGTTTCTTATTATTGAGTAGTATTCCATTGTATACATATACCAAATTTTAATAATCCTCTCATGAATTGACGGGCACTTG
>NW_012138302.1:8005615-8006602 GCF_000956105.1 Propithecus coquereli
GAACATTGTTTTATCTATCTATCTATCTATCTATAATTTAGTAGAATTCATCTGAAAAACTGTGTATGCCTGTGAATTTTTAGGGTAAGAGAATTTGGTTACCATTTCATTTTTAAAAATAATTGTTGATCTATTCAAATTTTCTAATTGTTCATGTGATAGTTTTGGCATTTCATGTTTTTCCAGAAACATATAAACTTTATATGGATTTCAGAAGTATGGTTGTTTCATAAAAATTTCTGTTATATCTGTATTTATTCCTCCTTTTCTTTCATGTTTGTGTATGTATATATGTATTTGATTCTTCTAAGTTTGTGTCCTTGCTAGAAATTTATCTATATTATTAATTTTTTTAAAAAAGGTTCTAGGGATAGACTGCGGTTATGGGTTTCTTTGTTTTTTTTTTTTTTTTTTGAGGAAGACCACAGAAGTAAAGTGTCATCCTTATCACTTCATATCAAGGGTATATGCTATCCTTGATATCACTGTGAAGTGATGTCAGTGGCATTGCTCACGGTATTAGTCTTGCTCACCTGGCTCGGGTAGTATTTTCCAGGCTTCTGCACTGTAAACTTACTTTCTCCTCCCTCTTTTCCATACTGTACTCTTTGGAAGCAAGTCATTATGCATAGTCCACACTCAAGGGGTGAGGAAGTGATCTCCATGTCCTTGAGGGTCAGTATCTGCATAAATTATTTGGAATTGTTTTGTTTGGTAGATTTGTCTCTTCTTCCCTAGTTATTTATTTATTTAATCCTTCTTTACAGTGATATATATTCATGGATTTTTATTTTATGCTTTGGGTTATCATCCAATACTGCTTTATTTATTTTATTGCTCAAATTTTTCCAACTTTGACCATTGGGAGCTCTTTTAGCTGACTCTTGTGTCCTTTTCACATACTCTTGTCATCGTATGTGTGTGCAGACACATGTGCATGTGTGTATTTTCACTTTGTTGCTTTCTGGTGCTACAAGATGCTTCAGG
>NW_012138302.1:8006652-8007853 GCF_000956105.1 Propithecus coquereli
GCCTTCTGCCCATGCTAATCTGTAAGCTCACTCTCCAACAAGAAGAAATCTGGCTCCACCACCCAGTATCCAGTTACTAATTTGTTTAATCCCACCATACATGTAAAACAGTTTCAGAATTGTTACCCCATACCTCTGTGAGAAGCACCTTGGCCAACTAAAGGTTAGTGCTTATCTCTTTTTTCTTTTTTTCCCTTTCCTTTCTTTTTTTTATTTTTTTTGTATTTTGAACAATTGTATGAAAAAAGCTGCTACCAATGGGTAATATTTCTAGAACAACATTCTACAGAATACACAGAAAAAGCTGCATAATTTGACATCATGTTATATACTGATAACAGTAGAGCAACACATACCAAAGTGAAGATTCCCACACAACTTTGCTTGACAATCACATTTTCACCACCTCTTAATGTTCTAAATGTGCTATTGTGGGAAAAGGTTACTTCTTTAGCTACTTCCCAGTCATTTCCAAAGTTACATAGGTCAGCACCTTTCCTTCCTCCCTCCCTCCCTTCCTTCCTTCCTTCCTTCCTTCCTTCCTTCCTTCCTTCCTTCCTTCCTTCCTCTCTTTCTCTCTTTCTTCCTTTCTTTCCTTTCTTCTACTCTTTTCAGTGGGGATATACCATACATTTGTAGTATAGTTAGACATTTTTGTATCAGTCTGCATTCCATCCTGGGATTCCTCTAACATCTTGGTTAATTTAAAAAAAAAAAATTAAGGCCTACCTTTAGGCTGGTAAGATCTATCTATGGATTTATGCATACTGGTATGAATTCACCACTACAATAATGTACGGAAGAGTTTCACTTTTCTAAAAATTTCTGTGTTTCACCTAGTCAGCTCTTCACCTCTACAAATCCCTGGCATACACTGATCTGTTTCGTTTTTGCATCTTTTTGCCTTTTTTTTGAATGTCGTGTAAATGGAATCATGGTATGAAGCATGTAAGAATCATTGATGTTGTGTGGATTAATAACTTGTTACTTTCTATCACTGACTAGCATTCCATTGTAGGGGTGTGTCATAGTTGTTTATCCATTTACCTATTGAAGGACATCATAGTTGCTTCCAGTTTTGGCAATTATGAATAAAGTTGCTATAAACATTTTTGTGCAGAGTTTTGTGTGGACATTTCATCCATTTTTAAAAGTGAAATTGGCTATTTTCACACATTGTCATCTGATTTTGACACCAACT
>NW_012138302.1:8010476-8025604 GCF_000956105.1 Propithecus coquereli
TTTAGTATTTCTTTCCTTTTAATTATCTTTCTCAGTTATCTCATCATTTCCCCCTATGATCTAATATTTTTGGGGGACTCTGTTATTTTGGTCACCCATGTATACTAAAAGGAGGTGGTTGACATCTGGGTCCCTGCTAATAATCTCCAAATAACCTATAATGGGGGTAGTGGTGGGGAAAGAGTCTGGGATGTTGTGATCCAAACTCAACTATTTCCTGTTAGCTGATCTCTCTTTCTTGCCTAGGAACCCTTACCCTTAGGGACTCTCCTAAGCATTGCTCTTTTCTGAAGGTTGTCACATTCTAGCTCGAAGGTGGGGCATGGAAGGGAGAGGAAGAAGTAATGAGAGGATCCTGGGTCTGAGAAAGTGAAACAGAGGGAACATTCATAGGTCAGATTGATCACTGCTCCAGTAGCAATGGCAGCTGGACCACACTAGACTTGTGGTTTGCTTTTGGCTATAACTATAGCCCAGCCTGATCTTCCATGCTCTCTTGGGAGTCGGTGAACATTGTTTTATCTATCTATCTATCTATCTATCTATCTATTTGTCTGTCTAGCCATCCACCCATTTATCTAGCTGATTTGTTTGTTTAAGAGACCTAGAGTATTTGTCTTTTGCTAGCTCCCATAAATCCCAGCTAGAATACTCTGTGCTTTAACCTTTTAAAAAAATGTAATAACTTTAGAAATTAATCAGAACATTCACTTCATGGGCTTGTCAGCTCAAAGAAATTTTTTTTGCAATAAAATATTAAAATGTAATAATTTTTATGTTGTAAGAGAAGACAACTGGCTTTATGAGTATTGCTGGCAAGTGAGTATTTGCAGTAAGATATGAAAAACAAACTGGAAATGAGGTTTTAGGGATAAATGTTACTTTGAAAGCAGATGTCATATATCACCCCCTCCCTCTCGTGAGTACAATTACTTGGTTTCCAGTGAAGCCTCTGCTTCCAAAGCGCAAGGAGAAATGTGGAAGAAATTTCAAAGAGTTTAGCTGTTTATTTTATTTATTTATCTCTTGGTTGTCTTTCCTAATCACGGAGAAACCCCTGTCTGATTAATGAACAATTTCTGGCTCAGTTTCAGAATCTGGCTGAAGTGCATTTGCTATTTGATATTTGAGATATGTACAACATGTTCACAGTGAATTCTCCAACTGAAAACAGTAGAGTTCAAATAAAGTCAATTAATTCACAGAGTGAATGGATTGAAGCCCAGAATCGCATGTCTTGTGGAGGCCTTTTTGATTTATTTGCCAAAAGATATCTGTTTATAAATGCAGTAAACATAACTATTTGGTACTTGTGGCAGTTACAACCTGATGTGATTTTTTTCCCCCTGTATTATGGCTGATCTCAAATGAATGATGTTCCAAACATTCTTTCTTCTATCCTCTCCCCCAATAATTTAATCCTGCTTTAACATATAGATCTTTTTCCCTTCCTCATTTTCTCATTCTCTCCCTTATTTCCGCCTCCCCCAGCCCCACTTTTCCTCTCCCTGTTTCCTTTATTTCCTTCCATATTCCTCTTCCAGTTCTCTTACTCTCCAGGCTTCCTTCATTATCTTACGCTCTTCCACTTCCCTTCTTTCTTTTCCTCCCTTCCCTTCTTCGCTTCCCTCTCTCCACACCTGCTCAGGTGGGAACCCTGAACCTGCTCACCTGCAGGCTCATGCAACCAGTCTCTCTGAGCACAGGGGAACCTCATTCTCTTTGTACTTCTGTTCCCACAGTCCCCTCATGTGGGTGACTCTGGGCAGTGAGTGCTTACTGAGGCCCTGGCTCCTACCTAACTTGCCAAATGCCTTGGCCCTGTACCTATAGCTGTTTTTGTCTGCGTGTTTGATAGTTTTTTTGTGTGTTGGTTCCCTCCTTTTTGCTCCAGGTCCATGCTGTGTGTGAGCCCTGGCTTTACTTTCAGCCTGCTCCGTTAATGAGTGGACATCTCTTTTTAGGCCTGATGTTTGAGTTTGGATGCTGTTCCTGATACAAAAAAATAATGGACTAGGATCATATTCTTAAAGGTGTAGCAACTAGGGTTCTGAATAAGTCTTTACTTTGACTTCAAGTGTAACAACCTCCCTGGGGATTCCTGTAGCTAGGTCCCACCCGTGATGTCTCATGATACTGATGCTTTCTTATCTACCATGGCCTGCTACACCTCTTGAGCACTTTATATTGAAATGTGGGATACTTTACTTAGGAGCCACCGAACACAAGTGTCAGTTGCCTACTTTGTCAGCACAGCTCATTTTCCTTCTTTACCCAATCATCTGATTCATGTTCCTCCTAGGCATGCATATTTCTTCTTCCTTTAGTAGAAAAATGGGCAAGAATTTGAAGCTGGAGATTAATTGACAATTTCTTTCTGGAAATATGGGTTTCTTTTGGATTTTTGGCCAATCTCTATTTTTTCCTATCTTTTTATCCTTTTCTTTTCAGCATTCCTTAACAACATCTCATCTCTACTAACGTTAGAGTTACTGAGACCTTGGTACCCTCTTCTCACTCACACTCTTTCTTTCACTGGTTTTGTTGATTCGTCCTGTTTCATAAGTCATCTTAATGGTAATTTTGACTACGGATTTTCTCAAAACTTCTCGTTTTGTTCATTTTGCATGCTTAATGTTAATGAACCTGAGTTCCTAGATTGGTAAAATTAATATCTGCCTCCGAGTTTTTGTGAGCTTCCAATGACATAGTGTTTGTAAAATTTCCTTGCAAATCACAAAACATTAAATAATAATGGCTAACATTTACTAAGAAAAAGTTGTATTTCAGGATCTCCTTTAACCACTTTATATGCCTGTCTCAGTGAATCATCATAGCTTCCTATTGGCAGAAATTACTGTCGTCCCATTTTATAGATAAGATAACTGATGCTGAAGAGCAATGTAATCGCAGTACTAATTTGCAGGATAAAGAAACTGACTTTGTCTGATTCAGAAAAGAGGAATTTATTAGAAGAATTGTCAAGTTGATTCAAGAATCAGGTTCAGAGGTTACTCAATAAGAATATTACTCAAATCAACCCCAGAAAGCTAGTTCAGAGAAAAACTTTGCTGCAGCTACCATAGAACTAGTAATCATAGTGGGCATTGGAGGCAAACATAAAAGTTGGAATGCTATCTTGCAATGCTAACCTCTAAGGGAGAGGATTCTCTAAGGCTCTTCTTTGGGTTATGAGCTTTCAATTCAAAGTCCCTGGTGAATGCTGCTAATTAGCAGATTCAAGTGACCAAATCCTGTCTGCTGTGGCAGGGGCAGAAGCAGCATCCAGCTGCTTTGGTTTCTATGCTGAGAACTAGGCTGGGCCCCAGTCAATATTTATAAGATGGAGAATACTCCAAACATAGGAAGAGGGATAGATAATAAGTAATTAAAAAGAGCATTAAATGACCATCACAAGTAACTTGGCCAAAGTCACAATGGTTAGTAGTGTCCAGCGAGAGCTTGATAAGACCCAGGAGTTAGAGACTTAAACCTAAGGAGTGAAACTGTTAGAATTCTAGAGGAAAATGTTGGAAATACTCTTCTAGACATTGGCCTAGGCAAAGAATTTATGAAGAAGACCCCAAAGGCAATCACAGCAACAACAAAAATAAATAAATGGGACCTGATCAAATTAAAAAGCTTCTGCACAGCCAAAGAAACTACCATGAGAGCAAACCGACAACCTACAGAATGGGAGAAAATATTCGCACGCTACAAATCTGATAAAGGACCAATAACTAGAATCTATATAGAACTCAGGATGATCAGCAAGAAAAAGTCAAACAACCCCATAAAAAGCAGTCAAAGGAAATGAACAGAAACTTTTCAAAAGAAGACAGACTAATGGCCAGCAAACATATAAAAAATGCTCAACATCTCTAATCATTAGAGAAATGCAAATCAAAACCACAATGAAATATCACTTATCTCCACTGAGACTGGCCTTTATCAAAAAGTCCCAAAACAATAAATGTTGGCGTGGATGCGGAGAGATAGGAACGCTCATACACTGCTGGTTGCTAGTGCAACCTCTATGGAAAGAAATATGGAGATACCTTAAAGAGATACAAGTAGAATTGCCATTTGATCTAGCAATCCCATTACTGGGCATCTACCCAAAAGAACAAAAGACGCTCTATAAAAAAGACACCTGCACCGAATGTTCATAGCAGCACAATTCACAATTGCAAAGATGTGGAAACGACCCAAGTGCCCATCAATATATGAGTGGAGTATACCACGTATACCACGTATACCACGGAGTACTATTCAACTTTAAGAAACAATGATGATATAGCACCTCTCGTATTCTCCTGGATAGAGCTGGAACACATTGTACTAAGTGAAATATCCCAAGAATGGAAAAATAAGCACCACATTTACTCACCAGCAAATTGGTGTCACTGATCAACACATAAGTGTACATATAAGAATAACATTTATTGGTTTCGGGCAGGTGGGAGAGGGGAGGAGGAGATGCGTATATGCGTACATAATGAGTGTGATGCTCACCATCCAGGGGATGGACACGCTTGAAGCTCTGACCTGGGGGTGGGAGGGGGGACAAAGGCAACATACGTAACCTAAACATCTGTACCCCTACAATATGCTGAAAAAAAAAAAAAAGATCCAGGAGTTAACTGCTGAATCACGCTGCCTCCCAGGCTAGAAATGGGAGCTAGTAGAAAACAATATTTAAGCAAAACCATAGAATCCTAAAATTCCATATGTTGGAAGGCTCTGTAGAGGTGACTTTGATTGGAATTCCTTGTAGAATCCCTACGCCATCTGCTTCAGGTGCACTGTACTCCTCAATCTCCAATTTAGCTAATTCTGTTCCTGCACACTTGTATGGTGCTACCTGACTTTTACCCCTGCTTCCTAATCTTGGCATCTGAGCTTCTGCCTTGGCATCTCTCTCCTAGATTTTTGAGTTTTGGCTCTGTGTTGCCTTTGGCTCATGTTACTGTTTCCTGGTAGATAACATTCTTTTTTGTTAGTATATGTGCTATTTATTTATTTACTTGTTGCAGCGTACTGGCGAGGGGTGAGATCCCCTTCCTGGTCCCCTGCTGCTCCTGTCCATTCTATACTGTCAGTGATGGCTGGATACAGGCCCACCTATATGTGCTTTTTTAAAACTATTTTTTATTATTTTAGAGACAGGGTCTTACTTTGATGCCCAGGCTGGAGTGCTATGGTGTGATCATTGCTCACTACAGCCTCACACTCCTTGGCTCAAGGAGCCCCCTGGAGAAAGTGACTATTTTTACCAGTCACTCTGGAAAATCTCATGGTTCACTGGAATTTGGGGAGGGGGAACGGAGGAAATATAATTATATTTGATTATATTTAAAGATATAACCACACCTAAGGGATACAGTGGGTGCTGTCTGGGGGATGGGCACTCTTGTAGCTTTGACTTGGGTGGTGCAAAGGCAATTTATGTAACCAAAGCATTTATACTCCTGTTATAATCTGAAATAAAAATAAATAAGTTAAAAAAAGCAATCAGATAAAAGAGACATGTATAGAGGAACAAAATTAAAGATGACAGTATATTGCTCATCGAAAACATCGTAAGTGAAAAGATAGTGGAACACCATCTTTAAAGTTTTGAAAGAAGCCATTTCTCTGAAAAACTATCTAGAGATTCAACTTAATACTAACCAAGATATCATCAACTTTTTAAAATAGAGAAATTGATGATGTGTGTCTAACCTTTATATGAAAATCCACAGGGTCCTAGAACAGCCAAAACAATTCTGAAATAGAAAAAAGTTGGAGGATTTACACTCCTTGTTTCAAGACTTATTATAAAGGTACAGTGGTCTAGACAGTGTGATATTGGTGTAAGGAGAGCAAATACATTCATCAATTAAACAGAATGGAGATTCCAGAAATCAACCTACACTTTATGTCAATCAATTTTTAAGAAAGCAAACCATTGGAGAAATGATAGCCATTTTCACAAAATATGCTGGGGACACTAGATGTCCACATTGAGGGAAAAATCCCCAATGTTGACTCTTACCTCATACTATACACAAAAATTAACTGAAAGTAGATCATAGACCTAAATGTAATGGTTAAAAATTTAATACTTCCAGAAGAAAACATTGGAGAATTTTTTTTGTAAATTTGAGGTAGGAAAAGATTTCTTAACTAGGGATTCAAAAAGTTAAAAATCATTAAAGAAAAAAAAAGATTAATTAGACTTTATCAAAATTAAAAACTACTTATATTTCCTGGGACATATCAAAAATAAAAAACAAACACAAAAGAATTAAAAACTACTGCTCTTTGAAGATCCTTAAGAAAATTAAAAGGAAAGCTTAAAAAAACCTGGGAAATATTAATAATCCATATGTCTGATAAAGGACTGGTATACAAAATATAAATATATAATGAATGCTTACAACTGAATAATAGGAAGACAGACAACCCAAGTAAAAATAGGCAAAAGATTTAAACATACACTTTATCGAGCAAAATATATGAATGGCCAATAAGTACATGAAAAAATTCTCAACATTGTTAGTCACCAGGAAAATACAATTCAAAGCCAAAACGTGATTCCACCATACCTCCATTAGAAGGGCTGAAATTAAAAAGACTGCAAAACCAAGTATTGGTAAGAATTTGGAGCTAAATACCTTATACATTGCTAGTGTGAATGTAAAAATCACAATCACTTTGGAAAACAGTTTGACAGTTTCTTATGAAATTTAACATGGACTAACTATACAACCCAACATTTCTACTCCTAGTTATTTACCCAAAAGAAATAAAAAACGAAAACACATATCTCCACACAGCTGTACAAGGAAATGTTGATTGCAGCTATTTTGGTAATTGTCTTCAGCTAGAAACAACCCAAATATCCATCAATGGGAGATTGAATAAACAATTTTGTAATATAGTCACACAATGGAACACTACTCAACAATTAAAAAGGATGAAATACTTTTAAATGCATGATATGAATGAATCTCAAAAACATTATTTTGAATGAAAGCAGCCAGATACAAAAGTGCATATGCTGTGTAATTCTATTTATATGAAATTTTAGAAAAGTCAAATTAATCTATAGTGGTAGAAAGCAGATCAGTGGTTGCCAACAACAAAGGGTGGATGGGATTGACCACAAAGAGGCATGAGGGTGTTTTTTGATGGACACATTATATTCTATTTCTTCATTGTTATGATGGTTATCTGGGTGTATACATTTGCCAAAACTCACCAAATCGTACACTTAGAGGCATATTATCATATACAAATTATAACTCAATAAAGTTGATTAGTAAAGATATGGTCAAGGTAAAGATATTTAAAAATAATTCAGAACAGAATACATTTGAGTGAAGTAGTAGGAATTGATGCCTCTGGGTATCTGAGTTTAACAGATATAATACTTTTGCAATATATTTGGATTCTTTTGTAGCTTAGTAAAAAATTAGAGGGTGTTAGAATGCTATCTATAAAGCAAATATATTCAGAAACTAAAGTAAGAGAGAATTTTTATAATTTGAGTTGTTAAAGAAGATTTAATTATATAAATGCAAAACTTATCAACCTAAGTTTTGCAATCAATATAAAATACAGGCCAATTTTTAGATGATCTTGAATGACAGGACAGGGAATTTTGGACGTTAATTGCTGACATGAGGTTCTATAAAATATTTTTGGGGGAGCAGGGAATATTAAATAATATTACATAAGTGAAAATACACTGCATGGTTTTCTGTAGAAGTGGTACCCATTGCTGATCAAGAAAATGACCAATCGTGCATAGGGTGAATGCGAGAGACCAGTGTAGATGCCTTTGGATGTGGCTCATGAGAGCTATTAAACACTGGAATCAGGACACAGGTGGTGGGATTTAAGTGGACTGGACACATTCTGAACCTACTGTTGATATAGAATCTTCTAGAATAAAATTTCTTGTTCCCTGTCAATATGCCACAGACAAGTCTTTTATTTGGCAGGCAAGAAGCTAAGTTTCTAGCAAGATGCTCCCATTCTGTGCAGACAACTAAAGCAGGAATAAAGAATTACCCTTGGAGAGAAAGTCTTGGAATTACTTTGACTTTCAGAATGAGCACAGAGGTTTTTTCCCAACCACTGAAATTTGGCCTGGCAAAGTTTAATAATCAGGCAAAGGTTGTTTGGTGGGTATTTGGATAGTTGCTGGAATGCAGGGTGTCTCAGTCACAAGTCTGATGTTAAAGAACATACAGTTTAGTAGGGACAACAGATTCTAGCCCAAGATGCACAGTCACATGTACTAACATCGGGAGCTCTGAGAGCACAGGTGAAGTCCCCTAACTTGCACTGGTGGGAAAAATTAAAATTAAAGAAGGCTTTCAAGAGCTTGTGCCTGAATGCTGAGCTGGAGTCTACCTTGTGTCGAAGATGGGAAGGACTCCTCATGGAAGTCATGTTGGCATAGGGAAGGATTAGTCAGGACCCTGGAAGACAACTGTAGAAATAGATGATTGACACTATTATTATTATTTTTTTTTATTTCAGCAAATTATGGGTGTACATATGTTTAGGTTACGTGTGTTGCCCTTGGTTCCCCCCCCGCCTTTCAGACATCGGCCTAGGTAAGGAATTCTTGAAGAAGACCCCCAAAGCAATCGCCGCAGCAAGAAAAATAAATAAGTGGGATCTAATCAAATTAAAAAGCTTCTGCACTGCCAAGGAAACTATCATTAGAGTGAATAGACAGCCCACAGAATGGGAAAAAATATTTGCTCTCTACACATCTGATAAAGGGCTGATAACCAGAATCTATCTAGAACTCAAAAAAATCAACAAGAAAAAATCAAACAACCCCATCAACAAATGGGCAAGTGAAATGAACAGAAACTTTTCAAAAGAAGACAGAATAATGGCCAGCAAACATATAAAAAAATGCTCAACATCTCTAATCATTAGAGAAATGCAAATCAAGACACTATTATTTTTTAACCTTTGCAGTTCTCAACTTGAATTCATGAGAATACTGGTGTTTTGAGAGTTGTTCTTAGGTGTTGTGTTTTAAAAAGAAAACAAAATAAAACAACACCCAAACACATATGTTGAACAAAATTGAGCACAAGATTGAACAAATTAAGTATTTTTTTATTACAGACTTTCTCAGAGCATTTGATTTACTAATGGGAATTGTTATTAGTCAAGACAAATGTAAATACAGTGTGCAGCATTTTTCAGACTTAATTGACCACAGAACACTCTTGTTTATTTTTTCGTCTTCTCTTTTTCTTTCTTGTTTCTTTTTTTTTCCTTCTTCTTCTTCTTCTTCTTTTTTTTTTATAATAACAAAAGTAGCTATGGAGGAGCAGCTATGCTAGAGAAGACTTCATAGCGTATAGTATGGACTTTTTTTTTTTTTTTTTTTTTGATAGAACCCCTACAAAAATCTCAGCTGTGTGTTCTGGAAAAAGTTTAGGAAACATTGTATCCTATTCATTTCTTAACTTTTCTGTTGGCATCTGTCAAGGATATTGAAAAGATATGTTCATGTTCAACTTCTTCTGGTTCTCATTCAGACTCTTTCTCAAATGACCAAAATCTCACGCTGAATTGATTTCAGACTTCCGACAGGAGGAGACCTGTCGTTTCCGCATAGTATTGCAGCAATCGCACCATAGCCTGGATCTGATTAGTCTGCCCAGTACCACCACCTCCCTCAGGCCAGGCCAGGGCCTTGGGGCATTCCAAACAGACCATCAGTCCAAGATCCAGTTCATCTCCTCAGAGTTCAGCCTACTCCTGTGCTCAAAATCCCAAGAGTCTACCTATGGAACAGCCCTCCCTGTTCTCTGAAGAACCATAGAGCTCCATCGGAAAGGAATCTGGGTACCTAGCACCTCAGGAAGGGCCTTGGCATTTGTCCTCTTCCGGTTCAAAGTTTTCCTCAAGAGGCGGAAGAAACCTGAATGCTCACATTAGCCTCCATTTATTGCTGAATAACCGAGGCTCTGCGCCACTTGATTCCGAAGTCTGAGATTAGTACTAATAGCAGTAATAGATTCTTTTCAGCAAAGAAATGAAAGCTTAGAGAGGTTAGATGATTTTTCCAAAGTCTGAGAGGGGTGAATGGGCAGCAGAGCAGATCAGGATGACCCCAAAGCCTGTGCTCTTAGTCCCCACCCTCTCCTGTCTGTGGGTGCCCAGTCTGCATGGCCAGCTGACTTCCGAAGGCTGGTGTTGAGAGAAACTTCCTCCCTGTTCCTATTTGAATGCCTCCCAGTGTGGTTCAGAATGTCTTTCTTTTTCTTTTATTTTTCCCCTTTTTACAAAGGATAATATCCAAGAAATTCCCTTGAGTATACCTCATATCATCCTCCATCCAAATTCTTATAAGTGAAAATGTGCCCTCTAAATTTAATGTATGAGATTGATGTCCCCAAGTGTATATTCTGAACGTCATTATAGCACTACCATGTGTACATCCTGCAGACATTCCCCTACAGTATCCTTTTACAATCCCTATATACTACTTCTCGGATATTCCAAAATGTAACCAAAATAATTACTTTATTGGATAGATATTAGTAATTTCCACTCGATAAAAACCATGTCTTCCCAGCACCTTAGCATGTTGTTGTAACTTAGTTTATTATTATTGCTGATAATGGTAATAATCTTTTCTGATGGTATGGATAAACCCATTCTTTATGTTCTTCTAGGTTAGAAAACTCTGCTATTAATCAGCGCCCTCTGAGGAGTTCACATCTATTTTTGATCCTCATGCCCTATCCTTAGGGAAAAAAAAATGTACTTTTAATTTGATCATGAAGGTTACTGTTTGAATAGATTTTTTAGACTTCAGGCATTCTGGTTATTTAAATTGACTCAAACAGTATAAACCAGACTCCCTGACATTCCATAGCCTTTAAGAGTTAATGGCTGCTGGCAAGCAGCCACTCAGGTCTCCACTTGGCCTTAACTAAGCCAGCTCCAACACACCAGTTCTTTAGCAGTATGTGCACAGTCATAGGATTTCAATGAAGAATATTTTAACGTAAGGCCAGAATACCTATGGTTATAACCTCTCTTGAATGAACTTTCTATCATTTTTTCTGAAATACCGTAGTCTTTTTATAGATCTTGGTCTTTTGCAATCATACAGGCTTCTATTTATTGAGTACCTTCTTTGTAACGGATAATTTGAATTTCTTTTCATTCTCATAGCATACCTACAAGGCAAGTATCATCAACTATGTTTTACAGATGAGGAAACTGTGGTTAGAACAGCAAGTAACTTAGTAACTGCTACTAGATGATATAGCTAAAATTTAAGTTAGTATTTATCATGTAGATGCAATAAAGATTTATTCTTAACATAAATTGAGCATTTATTATATTCTAATCACTGTTCTATTAGATTGACTCACATAAAATTGCTGACCTTTCTCCTATAAAATGTTGATTTAATACGGTTTAACCTAATATTTGTCTCATTTGATTTTAACAATAGCCTTGGATGCAACTGTTGTTATTGTCACTTTGCAGAAGAGGGAATTGGAACTCAGCAAGGTTAAATGATGTGCACAGGGTTTTATAGTCAGTTAGTGGTGCTTTTTCTCCCCCCACCTCAAACCAGGCAATGCTTCTTCACCATGAAGTGGTGACTATGATGAAGTGATGTGACACTTTTATTGTCCCCAGTGGTGGCAATTCTGAGTTTGTCACTTCACTCACTTCATTCAATATATTGAGCACATACTGTGTATGAGAATCAGTTGCATTCAACCTTTGAAGGAATAGTAAGATGGGAAATCAAGCTAGTTAGTCTAGATTTGGTTTTAAAAAAACAAAACAAAGCCATCTGACATAGTTTTTTTTTTCAGTGTCTATGTAGGTAGATCCTGAAGACTCTTTCTAAAGTATTCAGAGTTTGGTTATTACTAGAACAATGTGTAGCCTTTCAAAGTGTTGATTTCTAAAGAAACTACATCCTTTGGATAGTGTAGGTTCTGGTGAGTTTGTTAAATAGTTACTTTTATTGTATTCTTTGCCTGGGATACCCAGGTCCTAATCGCAAGATCTTCTAAGTCTTACCTCAATGGTCACTTTGTCCATAAGGACACTCCATTTTTTCCCAATTGTACACAAACTATTTCTCATTTTGGCTCTCACTGCAACTCGTCCTCACTTCTCATGTATCACCAGTCACCTCTTCTCCTCAATTATATTTATTTGCTTATCCATCCATCCATTCATCCATCCATCTCTCCTACTATCCATCTGTAAAGTTCTAGTCAGTGTTAAGGGCCCTGAAGATACAAAGATGAAAAGACACAGTCCCCACCCTCAAAAGCTTAGTAGAGGAAACAGATAAGCAAACAGAACAATTCGATACCACTATAGTTCTCTTTATTCCGGCTCTCAACATATTTGAAAAACACACTCTTATCAGTGATGGTTGCTCATGAGGGCTGTGATTCTGCTGGATAGTAAAGACTGGTGGGAGGGAAAAGGGAGAAAGGAAGAGATGTTCCCTCCACCCCAGAATGGGGATGGGAAACACATGATGCAAGTCTCTCCAGCCTAGTGCAGCCTCCTGAGCAGAGGATCAGTGTGACAGATTATGCAGCATGCTATGGTCATAGAGAGGAGGTTCATTCATCCCACACTTGAAGCACCCAAGGGAGCGGTGCAGGGAATACTTCTGGGAAATGGCGTTTGAATTAAATCATGAAAATGAGTAGGAGTCCGCTACATGAGTAAGGGAAGGAAGAAAAGTAAGTAGAGGGGGCAGGTAGCACTTGCATAGGTAAGAGACATAATGCTGTGTGTGTGTGTGTGTGTGTGTGTGTGTGTGTGTGTTTGTCCATAAATCTGCCATGGCTTCTTTAGAGGGCAAAATGGGAGAGGTGGCAAGAATTGAATGGTCAAGAGCAAGCAGTGAGATAATGGAAATTTTTTTTAAAAAAGACACACTTAGTGGTTTGGAGAATGAGGAATACACATCTTACATCCATCATTAGACTGCAATCTGCCTGAGGGCAGAGATTTTAACCCTGTCCATAACCCGATATGCCAGGCTCCCACATCACTCCAGATGTGTTGAAATTGCACTGCATTGTAGCTACAGCCTGGATAGCACATCTGCTCTTTCATTTGGGGCCAGCCAGCGTGAGGGGAGTGGATCTCAGGAGAATATTGCCAGTTCTTGCTGGAGACACAGGGGAGAGAGAGGCACTGGGCTATAAGTGAGAGGGGTCTGTTCCAGAGAATAAAAGAGGCTTAAATCCATTATCACCACGGCACTAAAATACAACATTCCTTCTCTGAATGGTATTCATTCCTGTTTACTTTCTTCCTTGTGGCACCGAGCTGGACTGCATTTGCTATTTAGGCATAATTACTATTTTATTATTATTTTTTTCACAGTTAAGTGGAGCATTTGAGCACAGCTGAATTGCTGGGAGCCTCAGTGGAAGAAATCTATTAGTGGTACGGCTTGAAACAATACACAAAAGGCCGCTGCGTGTGGTCTGCCCTCCACGCTTTCAACTTCCTTATGTGGAACAATAAATCTCCGAGTCAGCTAGAACACAGAGACTCCCATCCAACGAGAGCCACATTTTTATCTTTTATTCATTGGCAGGAACATTAGCTGTAGGAGGTATTCAAATCACACTTTTATTTAAACAAACACAGCTGGATCGCAGCCTCTTAATATAGCAATTCTCTAATGAAAAATAACAACATAGTATTTATCTCTTTTCTTTTGTGTGACTCTCAATTTGCTAAAATTAGGCAGACTTCAATCCTATACAAAATTGGCATGTTTTCATGACCAGAGCTCATCGCAACTAACTACAAAATTATAATGGGGATGTAATTATAGGAGGGCATGTGAAATACACATCCTTTTGCTGCTGTAAGCTATATGGGGTTATACAATTATGTTGTAATAACATCATTTATCTTAAAGGAGTCAGACAGCTGACTTCATTTATTTAACTTGAGCACTCCAATTATGTGCTGTGTCAGTTTAACATAAATGTCTTGCCCAAAGAACATAGTGTAATAATAATGGTAATACCAATAATAATAATAGCACACATTTGTATAGGGCTGTGCAGAACACAAAGCATTTTCGCAATTGCGATCTTGCTGGATTCTCATAACAGTTCTTTAGGGCAGGCATCTATGCCTGCAATTACATGTACCCCGTTTTACTGATGAGAAAACTGAGATTCAGAGAAGTGAAGTGACATTGTCAAGACTGCACACTTCGTAGGTGGTGAGGTAAGAACTTTAAGCTCAGGTTTCCTGACTTGTCATTTAGAGAACATTCTGCTGCCCTCACCAGTGGTACCAGATTTTGGACAATGTGACATATTTGTTCTCATCTGTTATCCTATTTTATCTTACATAGGTCTTCTAAAGCAGGTGGAATAGTCTGAAGTGGCAGAAATTACAGGTTCTAATTCTGTAATCCTGGTCAAATTAAATTACTAGACCCTAGATTTCTTATAAAAAATAGAGATAATAGTGCACACTGAGCAGGGTTGTGATAAGAATTAAGTAAAGTAACGCTTGTGAAGTGTCTGAACATAGGAGCTTAGAAAATGAGTCTGTTCTCTTTCCCTGTAGGACAAGAAAAAAAATTCCCTTTGACACAGGACAAAATTGCTGTGCCTTTTGCTTAACTGACTTGCCCAACTCTCCAAGCTGGCAAGTGTCAGGGCCGTGACTGAAATTCATGTCTTCCTATTTCAAATCCTGTTGTCAATATTTTTACTCACCTTGGAATGTCTTCAAATGCTTGCTGTCATTTTCAGTTCTTTTGCAATTCTTTACAAAATACATTTGCTTAAATACGCAAAGCTGGAATAACACACTTGAACTAAAAATCTTAGTGCTCTTTGCGTGAGAGGGAGAGACCACAGTGTAATGAAAAGAGCAGGATTTGGAGAGTCAGGAAGCCCATGTGGAGCTCTGGTGGTAGCAGTTACTAAACTGTGTGAATTTAGGCCAATGCTCTGACTTCTCTCAGCTCCAGTGAGCTCATCTATAAATGTCATTCCAATCTGAACTTCCTGAGAGGAAGCCTGAAGTATATAATGTTTCTGGGAGAGAAGAAAAAGCTTGTAAAG
>NW_012138302.1:8027280-8027796 GCF_000956105.1 Propithecus coquereli
CTCCAATGAATCACCCAGTTCCACAGATAGTCTTACACAGAAAATAACACAGAAAAACTGTGGCTTTTTATAACTGGGTGTTAGGCAGACATACTCATGAATGAAGTAAGCCTGCTAATTCAAGGGAAACAACTAAACAGTTTTGTCAGTGATAAAATATGAGCCTTCAAATAAAAACCGGAACTTTGGAAATCTTGTATCCAACACTCTGAACTTGATGGTTTCCTAATACTTGAAGACCAAATTTTTTTTAAATTTTTAATTATTATGGAGACATAATAGTTGTACACATTTATAGGGTACATGTTCTATTTTGATACACACATACAATGTGTAATGATCAGATCAGGGTAATTGGGGTATCCATCATCTCAAGCATTTATCATTTCATTGTGTTAGGAACTTTCTAATTCTACTCTTTGAGTTATTTTGAAATATACAATAAATTATTATTACTATAGGTGCCCTACTCTGCTACCAAACACTAGATCCTATTCCTTCTTTCTAACTACATTT
>NW_012138302.1:8028562-8039224 GCF_000956105.1 Propithecus coquereli
ATATATTTATTCATAAAATATTATATATATTAGCATATATTATTGTCATTTGAAAATGAATTAATATGTAAATATTACAACTGTTCCCATTTTAAATTTCTAAATGATAAATGTTAATAAATGTAACTGACAGAAGCAAATGGTTTTGTGGTTGGCAAGAATATTTAAGAGTATACCCTGATTCTGAGACTAAAACATTTGAGAACTGCTGCCCTAGGTATCTACCACAGTCTTTAAATATGTACAAGGGCAAGCCAGTGGGTGAGAGATGGAAAAGTATTAGTGTAAAGACAGGAGGCATGAAGCAATGTGGCACATTCAGAAATTTAAGAAGAGATGGCAATGGAAAATGGAATACAAGGAGCAGATTATGGGGAGATAAGGTTGAAAAAGGAAAATTCACTGCCAGCTAGTCTGGAGCCTTAGAAAGCGTTTTAAGTCAGGGATTGGTGTGAATGGATTTGAGTTTGGACAAGGTACTTTGTTGGCTCTGTGGAAGATGGGTAGGCAATGGGGGTGGGATAAGAGGTATAAAGCTAGAGACGGAAACACATTAGGAGGCTGTGGATTGACTAGCATAGAAAATAGGAGAAAATGAATTAAGACAATGGTGGTAGGGTTGGAAAAAAGAGGTGTATGTTGTAGAGAATTTTAGGAAATAGAATAGAAAAAATGTCATCTTGATGGAGTGTACACAGAGTAGATTTCATAGTTGGAGACCTGTAGGAGGTAAGAGGTTATGCCAGACATTATCTCCAGGATTCTTTAACATGATTGGTCCCCTAAAAATTATAGGGTCTCACTAGGGATTGGTTTTGAGGAATGTAGCTAAATTAAAATAGAAGTTTTGCAGATGACTAGCTTAAGAGCTCTATTACAGTGATATGTATATTTCCCAAACATTTGCTGAGACTACCCTCTGCCCTGGTGTGTGCTACATGCTGGGGTTACAAAGATGAATAAGTTGTGGCTCCTGCTATTAATGGAGTACATTAGTCAACATACAGAACACTGCTTGGCACAGAATAGCGCTCAATAAATGTAAGTTTTGGTTTTATAATAATAATTTTGTTATGGTTGTTCTTGTTATATCTCCTTTATTCACGGTTCCCAAGAAAACAGCATCTGAGACAAGACTAAGTGCTGACGCTTTACCTGGGAGGTGTAAAGCAGCTTCAAGAGAATCTGAAGCTGACCTGAGATGTCTCATCTGTTTACCTCTGGGGCCATCCAGTCCACTCCTATCCTTTGATTTCTGGCTCCCATACTACAGTATGGGGTCTCCCTCCAATATTTTTTTGAGAATGTGGGCCCTTATTTCTTCCTAAAGAGAGAAGAGCAGGTGTAATCACTGATAGAATCCTCTTCCAGATGGTTGTTCACTTATGATCTCCTGGACGACTTAAGACATGAAAGTTAGAGAAATGTGTCTCTGCTGCTGCTGCTGAGGCCATAAATGACATTCATTATCTCGATCCTCTATTACTCTAGATTTTCCTCACTGTCAACCAGCATTTCAGCTAGCCCAGGTATTTGCATGATTGGGTGATACAAACCTTCATTCCTCATGGGAATGAGCCCTTAATTGCCCAACTCTGGTTTGGTGGTAGTTACTGTCATTGCCCATCATTGATTATTACTTGGCGTGCAAATACTAAAAGACCCTCCAATGAATCACCCAGTTCCACAGATAGTCTTCCCTTATCATGTAGTAACTTCTTTCTTTGCCTACAGGTCCCCTGGAATGATGTACCTAGTTACAGTGTTTCATGTTTAGTGGAACCATTATTGAGTTCCCTGGTGGATGTCTTCTTGTTCCCAAGAACAAAGTTATGAGGGCAGGAAGCACAATTCTTCAAGAGGGTCCCTGGATGTCAGAGTAGCCATACCTACTTCCACCTCTTACTACAAGATAAAAGATGGCTTCCCTTTACTGGTAATGTAACCAGTTATACAAGATGATTCCTATCTCCCCTACACTTCTTTGGGTTCTTATAAAACTCTGGAATAATTATACCTGGAAGAGCAAACAGAAGACTATGTATTCAGGGCTTCCTTATATGGTTGTGCAGCTTGTATCCTGGACAACTATAGGGGGAGTGGTCAATATGCTGTGCCATAGGAATCTTGCTTCCCAGAGTTGCACATTATATGACCCTCATGTGTCTATGTGTTTGCCCTGCAAAGATCTCATAGCCAAGCCCTCTTCTCTGATACACCAGGGTTGCAGCCCAAGACTTAGCTGGGAAAATGGGGAAGAGATGAGTTTTAAATACATTTTGAAATTAAAATTTTCAGCCGTATACTTAGTAATGAAAAATGATTGGAAATGATAAAATCTGCCTAAGACATTGCAAAGAAATTGGAAAGGGTGATTTGTCAGAATGTAGTTGAAGGTGTTAATGATGAAAAAGGTAAGATAAGTTTATGTTTTTACCACACCATATTGAGAATCCTCAATATATGGTTAAAAATTAAAAAGAAGGTATGTCTCCTGACCCAGAGGAATCTCCATTCCGCCTAAGAGAGACAGACAAGTAATAGTGAGCTAAGTGTGCTATTGTAGAGGGCGTTTCTAGCAGGTGAAAGAGGAAGTAGGAATTAGTCCTGACAGGGCAGTAGAGGAGACTTCTTTGAAAAGATGACATTTTAAACTAGCCTAAAATATGATAATTGGAACCCAAAGTCATGTCTGATTTTTGTTAATGGTAAAGAAGATACTTGTGAATAGGAATCCTTTTGGCATCCCCCCTCCCCCCTGCCATGTGACTGTATTTGTAGATAGGGCCTGTGGGAGGTGACAGAGTTTAAATAAGGTCATAAAGGTAGGGCCCTAATATGATGGGGCTGGTGCACTTACAAGAAGAAGCGATACTAGAACTCTTTTCTCTCGTGAACACTCAGAAGAAAGGCCATGTGAAGTCGAAGAGGCTATCTACAGGCCAAAAAGAGAGCCCTTACCAAAAACTGAACCCTGTTGTACTTTGATCTGGGATTTCTAGCCTCTAGAACAGTGAAAAAATAAATTTTTGTTATTTAAGCCACTCAGTCTGTGGACGTTTGGTTATGGCAGCCCTAGCAGACTAAGTTAGTAGACTACCTTGTCTAATCTGTTCTCTGGCTGTATTCAACTAATGCCAGCCCATAATGGTAATATTAATTCATAATTCCCCAAAAATACAGAATAGCTTAGCTTTTGCCTTGCTTTTTATCTATTGAATCTCATTAGATTCATTAGAGTCTCACAACAGTCCAGTGAAAATAAGTTATTTTGTATTATAAATCAAAATTATTGAGGCTGAAAGAGATTTAGCCAGAAGCTCGGAGAGCTCATTGCTATTTCTACTCAAATCCAAACACAGTTTTAAAGCCAGAGCAAGGGTCAGGAGCTCAGCAACCCTCAATCAGAACAGCTGCATCTCCCCTCCCTAGCAATATGTTGTGATTTTACAGGAAAAAAATATGAAATAAGAATTTTTTTTGGAAGAGCAAAGCTTCCAGAGTTTTAACAACTCTTTGAAGCCTTAATATCATAAAGTTGTTAACTTTTTTGGGAGGGGAGGAGTAGAAAGAAGCACTTACCATAGTGACCATGAAGAATAATCCTGGAACGTATTTGATCTATCTTCTATTCAAAGTATTCTTTCCAAGAATGTGTTTTCCAAGTAATTATACTAGAACACCAATTAAGAGCCTTATCAGGTATGGTAATGCCTCAGGTGCAATTTGGAAAGTGCAATTATTAGAGTGTAAAGGCGGCTTTATAACCGTCAAGCAATCACACTCAGTCAGTTGTGTTGAAGTGAAAATAGCAGCAATTGGCATTTGGAACTACTATCTGGAAACTCTTGTTTGTGACGATGCCAGGGTCCAATTTCTACCCCAGAAACGAGGACTGTATTTCTGGAGGGCCCTCACATCCTCCAGGTTACTGATCCTCTGAACCAACCCACAATCCATCTTCTTAGTTCTCATGTCTCTCACCCACTGAATCCCAGCAGGGTCCTCCAACATTCCATGAGACCACAATTCTGGGAAGATTCTCTGCTAATCCTCTCCTACTATGTTTCTTCAAACTGTATTTAACATTAATTATCATTGGGATTGGTTACTGATCACATGGGAGCATACAGAGGAGCTGACTAAGAGGCTCCACTCTTTAGAAAGGTCACTGGCTTGAATTTACAGAGGATATTGGTGGTTCTGCTCGAGTCCAGCAGTGGGTCTGGACTGCTTGTCTAGGAAACACAAGCTTGATGTGAGAGTAGCAAGGCATGCATATTAGTATATTCCAGGAGCAAATGAATAGAGCTCCAGACAGTAATGAGACCATGTGCAATTACAAAACACCTTCTCAGACATTATCTTGTTTTTTTTCCTTCCCTCCATCTCTCCTCCCTCTTTTTCCTCCCTTATCTCACTCTCCCTACTTCCTTTCTATCTTCCTTCCCTTCTTTCCTTTTCTATTTTTCCCTTCCCTTCCCATTCCTTTCTTTTGCAAACATTTAAGGACTCCTGGGCACTATGCCAAGAACAACATGGATTCGGAGCCTGCTGAATATTGTTAGTTCCAAAGAGCTCAATGTTTGTGGGATTGACAAGTAAATAGGTGACTCTAATATAGGCTGAGAATGGCTATGATGGAAGCATAAAATGTATCCAAAACAAGAAACCCTGGGTGACAGGGTAAGGATAGGGTTAAGAAAGGTTTTCTGTAAAAAGGAGTCCCTGAGCTACTTCTGAAGAAGGAATTCAATTTAGATTAGTGACAAAGGGGTGGAAGAGCTTTCTAGGAAAAGGTACCAACAGTGACCACAGATAATGATCACCAATGATCACCAATGATGACACATACCTGTGTTTTCTTTTAGGGAAATACAAATAGTTAGAGATGGCCAGGGCTGAGGGTGAGGGAGGTGGCCAAAGGGGTCACGTTGAAGGGGCAGGAAATGAGTGAGTGAAGCTCTGTCAGATAGGCAATGGTCAGATCATGACGGCTCCTGTGTGCCACATAAAGGAGTCCACATCTAATCCTGAAGATGATGGAATGTTCTAGGAAAGGAAGAGTTGCAGTCTGGTTAAACTCTAATTAGATTTTTAAGTCCCTTATCTACCTTCAGGATTCAACCAAATGTTCAGAGTGTTGTTGCATTCTTAGATTTCGTCTGACCTACATGCTGTTGTTACTTTGCAGAAAGTAGGAGAGCAGTTGCTGAGTCAGCACCAGAGGGAGGCTAGTGTATAGGAACATGGATTATTCATGGGGCCTGTGCACTGTTCCAGGTGCAGCCATGATTGCCGTGGACTGGGCCCATTTGTAATGCAAAGACATGGCAAGGAAATCCATTTTCTCATTTTCAGAGCCGATTTTATCTCCACGCTCTTGCCCATGTTAAGAATTTAGGCTGATAAAGTGAGCAGGAGAGTAAAGTGGAATTTCTGATGACTGTTTGTAAAAGGAATTTTTAGATGCCAATTTGTGAACTACTTTATTTGGAAGGAAATGG
Organism: Propithecus coquereli; assembly: GCF_000956105.1. Classification (NCBI taxonomy): domain Eukaryota; kingdom Metazoa; phylum Chordata; class Mammalia; order Primates; family Indriidae; genus Propithecus; species Propithecus coquereli. The sequence goes on from NW_012138302.1 coordinate 8,034,070, forward strand.
TTGAGAGAGAATATATCTTGAGACCTTGTGTTATGAAACAATGAAGCGTGAGTTTTGGAGTCGGACGAATCTGAATGTGAGTTCTGTGACCTTGAGCAAACCAGTTAGCTTCTTCATGTCACAATTTCTTCATCAGTAAAATGTGAGTAATAACAGTTTGGGAGATGGAATTATTGGCCCCAATTCTTCACTTTGGCCTATATCCTTGTGACTTTGCCGTTGCTTCAGCTAGAGGCAGAATATACTTTCCTGTCCTTTTACTTTGGGTTCAGGTATGCGACTTGCTTTGGCCAGTGGGATATCTCGGGGGAGAGAAGAGGGGAGAAGTAACAGTGTAACAGGCTCAACCCTGGCCTTGAAAGTTATCACCTTCCTTCTTCCACATCTGCTGTTGCCACGAAAAGAATTTCCCCAGGATGTTGCAGTGACCTCAGCCTGAACCCCCATGAGGCAAACTTGTACCCACTTTCACAGCAAGGAGCCAAGCACAGAGGAACCTGGAGCTTGAATCAGAGGTGTTCAGCTATGCCCCAGTTGACCCACAGACATGAGAACAAGAGTGAATAATTTTCACTTCCAGCCACTGGGTTTTGTGGTGACTTGTTACGCGGCAGAGGCTAAGTGACACAAATACTGTGGTAGGCTGCATCTAAAATGTCTCCCAGGGGTCCTTTCCTCACAACCGTCATGTCCTTGGTTATTTTCCTCTCTTTGTATGTGGGCTGGCCCTGCTGACCTAGTGACTTGCTTTTAACTAATAGAATATGGCAAAAGTGGTGGGATGGCATTTTTGAGAGTAGATTATAAAAGACCATGACGTCCATCTTGCCGGCACTTTCTTGCTCTCTCTGCTTACTCTGAAAAAGAAAGTTGCCATATGGAGAGACCTGCATGGAAAGGAACTGAGGGTGTCCTCCAGCTAACAGCTAGAAGGAACTGAGGTCCTCAGTAAACAGCCTACAAGATGCAGAATCTTGCCAATAACAATGCGGTGAGCTTGAAAACAGACCTAGCCTCAGTTGAACCTTCAGATGAGACTGCAGCCTGAGCAGACACCTTGATTGTAGCCTTGTGAGGCACCCTGAGACAGAGGGCACAGCTAAGCCTCAGCCAGACTCGTGACCTTGTAGGAAACTATGAGAAAACAAATGTCATTGTAAGCTACTTCATTTTAGGGTAGATTTTTTTATACAACATATAACTAATACACCTACCTTGGGGATTTTCTGGGAAAAATAAATGGAATAGCATATATAGGTTGCCATATGCAGAATAATGATACCCCAAAGATGTTCATCCCTAATTTGGAAACCTGTGAATATGTTACCTTGTTATGGCAAAAAGGACTTTGCAGGTATGATTAATACTACAGGTCTTAAGAGGGGGAGGTTTTCCTGGGTTATCCAGTGGGTCTAATCTAATCACACAAGTCCTTACAAATGGAGAACATTTTCTGTCTGTGATCAGAGAGAGAGACGGGACAATGGAAGAAGTGTCAGAGGGATGCAATGTGAGGGGACTAAACCTACTGTCGCCGACTTTGAAGATGGAGAAAGGAAACCCTGAGCCAAGGGATGCAGACGGCCTCTAGAAGCTGGAAAAGGCAAGGAAACAGTTTCTCTCCTAGATCCTCCAGAATGAAATGCAGCCCTGCTAACACCTTGATTTTAGCTCGGTGAGACTCCTACTGGAGTCTGATCTCCAGAACTGTAAGATAATAAATTTGTGTTGTTTTAAGCACTAAGTTCATGGTAATTTGATATAGCATCAATAGAAAAGGAATACATAGGGTGACCTATCAAGGCTTAGTGAATATGGGTTTTATTCACTCTTTTTTTCATATGGATTACATGCTTTTTTTTTATTTCAGCATATTATGGGGGTACAAATGTTTAGGTTATATATATTGCCCTTGCCCCACCCTAGTCAGAGCTTCAAACAAGTCCATACCCCAGACGGTGTGCACCACACCCATCAGGTGTGGATTCACTTTTTCTTTCTCCCTTTCTTCATTTTTGAAACAAGTGGATTTACCAGAGCAGTTTATATACAAACTGTGTGGAGTTATTTGAGGATTACTGAGAAAATATCTAGAAGCCCTTGCAAAAATGCCTGCCACACAGTAAGCAGTGCAATGTTAGATATCATCTTTATGATTGCTATCATTACTGTTGTTATTATTTAAAGGCTCCGGTTTCATTTCTCTTTTCCAGTAGGGAATAGCGTGTTCTTTATTGCACCAAGGAATTATGATACAGCCAGCAGTGAAAAGTGTTGGACAGAAGACTTATTTTTTTTTTCTTAGAGTCCCAATGCTTAAATCTAAAATTTTACTAAAAAAAGTTTAGGGCCATTTGTTATAAACTTGGATGTTTCTGAAAAAATAGCCATGGTTTGAGGCATTTCCTCTGCTGGCTAAAAGGAAGTCTGAGGACATGAGAATGCTCCTCAGATTTCTCTTGGGCTGTCAAAAAGGGAGCAGGGGAAGAATTTTTTTTTTTTTTCTTTTTGCGTTGTCTAATTGGGCCAAAGTCTAGGGAACTGAAGAAGAATCACTGGAGCTGCAGAGAACCCCATGGCCTCTATGAGGGGACTTAATATATGAAATTTGAATCAGCAAAGACAAAATCAGAGTATGTAATTCTATCAAAGGTGTGGTGAAATGCACCCTCTCGATTCCCAAGGAGATACATCCATTCTATAATCTATCAGCCTAATGAAATAATCATAGAGTAGGTAAAGATATACACAATGATTTTTTAAAATTAATTTTTAAAAATGACAAATAAAAATTGTATATGACAAGTACAAATTTCATTGTTGCTATAGTGTTCCTGTCTTCCAGGTTTAGCTCAGTAGATGGAGCTCACCCCAGAGATCTGATCCCAATCAGTGCTATTGTGCTTCCCTTATAAGAGTCTCTTATACACTTAGGTAGATGCAAAGTAGTTCTCCAATTTGGGGCACCAAATGTTAGGTGCTTCTATTTTCCCTCCTCTGAGTCATTGACCTGAGACAACATATCTCCTGAGCTGAACATCTATATCTTCTTGCCTTTGTCTATAGTCTTATCTCAGGTTCTCATGGTTTCTCACTGTTGAAAGCATAAAGCCTTAAACACTTAGCAGGGCATTCAAGGCCCCTCAGAAACTATTTTCCACCTACCTTTCCAATTTTATCTCCTACCATACCTTACCAGGCGTTCCAAACTCCATGTAATTAATCATTCATTCATCCCTTTTATGTCATTTAGCAATAATTTTTAGATTATAATATGGACACGGTAGTGACTTTCATAGTATTATAGTTCAGTTGTAGTAATAGACATTTAACAAATAATATAAAATAGAAGTAAAATTATGATAACTACCCTGAAATTAAATTATAACAACAATTAAGAATAACAGGAGACTGTATGTTGGGGGGGTGGGTAATGAAAGTTAAGAGACTTTAGGAAGCCCTGTGGAATTTTGTTGAATCCAGGCATCATTCTGTGTCATTTCTGTATCAACAAGGCCCAGTACCAGACCCAGGACAGAGCAGACACCTGATAAATGTGAATCGAATAAATGAATAAATGAAAAAATTGACATTGACAAAGGATAAATTAATCTGCACACAGTCTCATAACAAACTTCCATTTCTCATTCTTAGGTAGCAGTTGACAAAAGCACGCATACGCACACACAAGCACGCTTGTTTAGGAGCACATACTGATGTAATTCTATACTAAGTAGTACTTTAGTTTACAGTGCTTTTCTGTACAGCATCTCAGTGAATTGTACATAAACCAATGAACTCAGGGAGATAAAATTCTTGTTTTTATTTTGTAGGAAACTGAAACAATGAGAGAATTGCCCAAAGTAACACATCTAGTAAATGATAAAGGCAGACATGACACTTTGGTCTTCTGACCTCAAGCCTGAGGCCTTATTCTTCTTTATTTACAAAGAAATAAGGGTGGGATTTCAATAATAACAGGAAGAAGTGATGCAAATCAACACTCTACTGGTTACAATATTAAACAATCACATCTGCTTGAAGAAATAGGAACTCTCACAATGCAGTGAAGAATCACAAGGTCCAATTTGGGAGATGGAAACCCAGAGAAGAGAGGTGAGCCTGGCAGGTAGAGCACCTTGTCACCCAGAAACATCTGCCAATTCAGGCAGAGGCAACTAAGAGGCTGAGATGTGAGTCCAAGGCCCACCGCAAATTGGGAGCCCCAGTAAATCATTCATGCTTTGAATTGTGAACCTAAAGACCTCCACCCAAGATGATACAGTGAACCAGAAACAGTCTGGCTTTCCTAGGAACTCAATCACTATAAATGGCCTAATGTGAGGCTTCACTGCTAGTGACCCTAGCTACTGCCAAAGGCAAATCTCAATTCTCCTTGGAGCCAGAAACATCAATCTAGGCCTCAATTATTTTTGTAATTAATTTTTTCCTATAAAATATTCAGAACACATCAAAAATAACCTGAAGGGAAGTGTTCCTGGACAAGTTAAATTTCATATTTCAAATATCGTTCTGTCCATGGAGCTTGGCTTTATCTTGGGGCCATTAAAAGGCTTTAAGGAGGGGCTGGGAATATTAGGGTGACTTTTCTAGAGAAAACTCTGGGAGCTATATGAAGGTTCGGTTAGTGTTAGAATTATTTTAACCAGCTTCCACATAACCAAGTGACTGGATTAATCAACTTGCAAGATTAAATGCTGCTCTTTATTCCCTCTCTAAAACATTCTGATCTGTATTGACAACTAGTACTTTCATGTACTTGTGCTTTAATCAGGTAAGTTGTATGTTTGTAGAGTCACTTGTGTTAGTTATCAAATCATTTATGCCAATTATATAGTTCTTACTGGTAGTTGTGCAATTTGAGTAAATATTATGCAAGCTAATAAAATATTACTAGGAAAGGGCAGTTTTTGTTCCAATGACAGAGGCTGAATACTTTAGAGAAACTCAAAGTGGTGCACACGAAAGAATTACCATCAAATAAGGTGTAAGCAAGAGAATTATAATGATTAAAGAAAATTGCAAAATTTTTGGAAGGATTCTGTATTTAAATTATGTCTCAAATATTTTTAAGTTCTTATTTAACTAGAAATCATATATGGAGGTCATGGATCCTTGCCGTCATTGAAATTAC
>NW_012138302.1:8039801-8048493 GCF_000956105.1 Propithecus coquereli
TGAGCTGTAGGTGTGCTCTCAACAGCAATGGTCCCATTTTCTCACAGAACTGACTCATAAGGCACTTGACATCCAATAAACCTATAAATCTGGTTTCACACAAATTGCTCTTATTCTGGTTATCATTCATCCTGGACATGTATAATCGACTTTTAGAACCTCAGTATAAGAGCCTGCATTAATTAACATATTCATTTAAGAATCATGCAAACTTTTATAGAGTGCCTACTATGTATCAGACACTGGCCTAATTATCCCTATAAATAGCCACTTTATTCATTTTGACCTACCCATTGAATTGATTGAGTTACTTTGGACTCTCAAATCTATCATCTAAAATATTAGTTATTTCTGTCAACTGCTTGACAACTGAAAACTTGATAAACATTTTTTCTTCTGTGTAATTATTCAAGTCATTGAGGGCAGATGTTGAAAAGGATGGGGCCAAATAAAAAGATAGCAGAAACTACTGGAATATTCCTTCTAGGTTGCCAGATTCCTATTTTCATCTAGCTGAAGCTGGATATGGAACAATTATGACAAAGTCGAATTTCAGGTATCTGGTATAATTTAGGGACAGTGTGGTACCTCTGGGTAACATTTAAGAGGCTATTCAAGAAACTAGATGAGGAAGTTCTATTCCAAAGGGGACAAGGCCAATGCCCAGGAGAAGCAGCTAGGGACATTACTAATGTGGGGAGAAGAAACCAGGGAAGGTGATGTGTTAGGCTCCTAGAGATGAAAGATACACCTTTAGAAGCTCCCTAGAGAAACTGTAGGTGGCCATGACAGATTTCTTAGGCCATTCTAAGCCACCTTGTTTGAATGTGCCAAGTACTTTTCCTGGGAGTAAATAAAGATGAATGGAAATAGGTTGACATCAATCTACAAATCAACCATCTTTTTTACTGTCAAATCTGGTTGGGTCCTTACTTCATCTCAGTTACTGGGAAACAGTATTCATTAATTGCAAGAGTAGGATTTCTTGACCTCCAGACTAAGGAACAAACAATCAGGTATTGTATCAATACCCTTCCAGTCACGCCTCAGAGATACAGAAAGAAAATTAGCACTTCCAGGTCAAAGGGTTAAAGGGATTTTCTGATGTTCTCAGCTGGCAACTGGTCTAGAATTGCCTTGTTCTCAGGCCATGGTCTCCTTTGCTTGGATTTCTTCAAAATCAGGAGTTTCTCTGTCCTAGTGGCTGATCTCTCATTGCCTTAATCCTAGGATACTAGGACAAGGTGCAAGTGGAAAGGTTCTAAAATGCATCAATTCAACAAACATTATTGCCCTCTGACTATGTGCCAGGCATTCTTCTAGATGTTTGTAGTACATCAATGGGAAAACACAAAAAGAGCCCCGCCATCATGGAATTATTGTTCCAGCAGAGAACGGTAGATAATAAGCACTAAAAGCAATCAACAAGTAAAAAATGTAGTTTCCTGGAAGGTCTTAATTACTATGGAAAAAGGCAAAGTAGAAATGCAAGAGAGATGAGATGGCCATGGGCTGTATGGACAGACTGTCGATCAAGGAGGCCTCAGTGAGAAGGTGAGATTTGAACAGTCTTGAGGGAGGTGAAGGAGGGAATCATGTGAAAATCATGTAGAATTCCAGGCAGAAGGAATAGAATAACGTTTCTGAGGTGGGAGTGAGACTGGCACCTCTGAGGGACAGCAACGGGCAGAGTTGGTGATGGGGACTGGATAGTTAATGAGGGACTGGGTCATGTGGGCTTATAGGCTTTGCAGAACTTCGGCTTTTACTCTGAGTGAAATGGAGAGGTATTTGAACGGTGGAATGAAATGATCTTACTGAAATGTTAAAAGGATTGCCTTGGCACTTGTACTGAGAACACACTGTAGGCAAGCAAGACTGGATGCAGGAAGACCTATTAAGAAGTTGTTGTAAGAGTCCAAGGAAAAGTTTTTGGTGCTCTGGCTGGGGATGTTAGCAGTAACGAGAACTAGCCAGATTGTAAATGTGTTTTGGAAGTAGATCTGACGGGATTTCCTGGCAGATTGGGTGTGGCATGAGAGAAAGAGGGGTGTCAAGCGTGACTCCAAGGTTTTTGGCCTCAGCAACTAGAAGGATTAGGTTTCTAGAAGTTGAAATGAGAAGGACTGTGGGAGGAGTGGTCTCAGAGGCAAACAAAGAGTTCAGTTTTGGACATAGGAATTTTGAGATGTGATGTTTGAGTAAACAGTTGGATATATGAGTACAAAGTTCAGGAGAGAGGTCTGGGCTGTAGATAATAATTTGAGATGTCAAATTATAAATGGCATTTAAAACTGTAAGCCTGGATGAGTTCCCCAAGGCACTGAGTGCAGATAAAGAAGATGACTAAGGGCTGATTCCTGGGCCACTCCGATATTAAGACAAATAAACTAAGGGGACTGACAAAGAGTGAGCAGAGGGATATCTGTCCTGGATGCCAACAAGGACTGGTAGTCTATACGAAGGTCTACCATCAGGTCAAGAAAGATGAAAACAGAGAACAGAGAGAGAAAACAGAGAACTGTAGGCAATGTGGAGGCCATTGGCAAACTTGCTGAGCTCAGTGTTTTCTTTATTATGGAGAGCCAACTTTTCTGTTTCATCCTGTAGCAATTTTCTAGATGGACGGTGGGGTCGGGGGAAGGGAAGAGGATATAATATGCCTTTTCTCTCTTATATTTTGTGTCTGGCCGGGATTCTTGAAAAGGCTCATGTCTGTATTGAAAGCTTCTATCTTTTCAACTTTATGCTGAAGCTGCAGCCCTGCCAATCATTGAAGATAATATTTCACTTATTATTGACATTTGATCTAGAAATGCACTGAATTGACGTCCCTCTGTTTGGATGTAGTCCCTGATGCAGCTAGTTTTATTCCACATTTTTGCTATTTTCTTGAAAACTTCTCCCCCTTTCATTGTTTCTCTTTATTCCCAGGAAAACGAGGTCCACTGACAAAGTAGTTATAGCAATGAGGAGTTAATACCAATAGTAATAGTTATGTCACCAACTATTATTCAACATTATAGCTAATTCTAACTACCTTATATTGTCCATAAGGGTATTATGAGAGACTTTGTTATGTGGCATTAGAGTTAGTTACATGACAAATTTTGTGACATTTTGTTATCTGTCAGAGATCATGTTACATGTCACATTAGCTTTCTCTATGGTATTGTTCTAGGGTTTGTTTGGTAGAATCTATTCCAAGCGAACCCACGATGGCTCGATATGATCAACTTGCTTTTCCCACATACTAATAAAAAAATCTGTTTATGACCATTTCTCTTGCCAGGGATAAAGTCATACTTACACTTCTCAGTTTCTTGTGATTTGCTTATTTCTCCTCCTTTGAAATGATAGCAGGTTTAGTCTGCCTTTGGTGTTTTGGCATATCTCCAACTCTCCATGATTTTCTCATGTAAATATGAATTTAAAATTTTTATATGCACAGATTTTCATTAACACTATCTCAAATTCAGAGTTGGCAAAAGATGTCATTTTAGAGAAAAAATAAGGACTTTTCTAGTGGAAAAGAAGCCTGGGATGGTTTTCTGACATATGTTACTTTATTTACAAAATAAACTGTTTTTAGAGATCAGTTTATAAAATTGACAGAAGGTTTAGTATTTCCATTCTATTCCATTAAACTTTTAGTTTTCATATGCAAATGACACAGGAACCCACATGATTTTTAGTCATAGTCTAGCTGTGAAAATATATGGTAAAGTTTTTTCTATATGTTGTGTGGTTTAGAGGAAAAATCGTAGCTTGGGGTCAAAAATCTAGGATTGAATCCTGGTTCTGCTACTGACAAATTCTGTAATCTTGGGAGTCACATCAATTCTTGTAAACTTTTCATCATCTGCCAAATAGAGGTAATCATAAATGTCCCAGGGGTTGTTACCTTTATTCATCCAAAACAATTATTGAGTACCTGCTATATGTCAGAGACCATGATAGACATTGAGAGGGAGAGATGGAAGATATGACCCATGATCTCAGAAAATTATTGTCTCAGAAATAGGTGTATAAACAGGCTAATAAAACTGAGTGTGATCATTTCTGTAATGAAAGGATTGCATTGGAAATGTGTCATTTTATTATACATGATGATTTTGGGGCTTAAGTCTATGAAACAACTCTGGATTCTACTCATATTTAAAGGTCTTCAAATATATTAAGAATTAAAAACTGCAAAGTCTCACAAAATACCTTAGCTACCAAGCAGGAATCTAAAATAATAACTTAAGGCCGCTGTGGTGGCTCATGGCTATAATCATAGCACTTTGGGAGGCCAAGGTGGGAGGATCACTTGAGGCCAGGAGTTCAAGATCAGCCTGAGAACATAGTGAGATCCTGTCCTACAAAAAATAGAAAAATTAGCTGGGTGTGATGACATGCACCCGTAATCCCAGCTACTTGGGAGGCTGAGGCAGGAGGATTGCTCAAGCCCAGGAGTTTGAGGTTGCAGTGAGCTATGATGACGCCATTGCACTCCACCCTGGGAGACAGAGCAAGACCCTGTCTCAGCAAGAAAAAAAAAAAAAATATATATATATATAAGTAGTGTGTGTGTGTGTGTGTGTGTGTGTGTGTGTGTAAAACTTAAATGTAAACTCTGGCTACATTAGAACCTCTTTTTAATTGTAAAGGGACTGGTAAAACAACCTCTAGTCTTTACAGATCTTGAAGCAACCTGCCAAGTTAACCCCAAATTATATGAGAAGATAATATGAAAGATTGTGTGGTATGATATAATATTTGGCCTAATAGGTTAGACTTAACATCTGGGAATTGTAAAGTGAAGAAATCTAGTAGAGATCAAGATCAAAAATATATATATTTGAAGCCAAAATGCCAATATTTGATTCAGTATCTGTCTTTACTAACTGTCTAACCTTAGCTAAGTTATGTAAATTCTCTGTACTACCTCAGTTTCCTTACATGTAAAATGAAAAGTGTTAATAGGGTTGTCATGAAGATAAAGAATAGTGCCTGGAACACAGTAATAACTATGTAAGTATTTGCTATTATAATAGTATTAATATTAATAATAGCATTGCAAATCAATAGTGAACTTAATATTTTTAAGTTAAGGAATTTGTATTCAAATCACAGGCAGTACAACAAATAAAGGGAAATACATTAAGAGCACAAAGATAGGAAATTAGGATGTAAAGCTACCATTATTTACAAATGATATGTTCCATCTACACTGAAAATTCAAAAGCATTTTATAGGTAAAATATTAGAAATAATAAAATATTTTAGTACAACAGCTAAATCAGCGTTAAAAACTTCATTGCATTTCCATATATTAAAATAAATATTTTTCCAATAGCTATGAGACCCTGGACAAGTAATTCTCCCTCTCTGGCCTCAGCATTTTATCCATCTGTAAACTCAGGTTGTTTTATTCAGTGTCTTCTCTGGTCCTTTCCAATTCTAATATATGATGGATCTCCAGACATTTCTGCTTTACCTCACTTTGCCAGTGGTGCCTTTCAATTGAAAAAATATGCTCTGACATTTAGTAAATAAAAAGTGTTATTTTACATGATAATTTTTATATACTCCTTGCCTCCACTGAGTTTATAACCTAGTAACAACTGAAATATTAATGATACAGAGCATTTCCTTAGCTCATCAAAGTTAAAAATTGCTTTCATCTATATGCTGAAAGATTTCATTAGTATATAACAAGCACATAAATAATGTGCATACCATATAGAATGCATTAAGCTCAATAAAAGAGATAGAAACTGAATAGTATTTGGGGAACTTCCAGTTAAAATTGAGTGATTGGTCACTCGTGTTTATTCCCTTTTCTTCCTTGACTTGTTTAAAATTATAGTAAAGAATTAAAACAACAACAAACTATGAACCCATGAGGATAATGATTTCTTTTGTATTGTTTACTTATATATTCTCAAAACCTATAATAGAAAGTGCCTGTTACCTTATGACACTTAATAAATGTTTGTTGCATGAATGAATGAAAAGCACAAAGAATAGAGATAAGGACATTGAAAAATGGGATATTTCAACAAATTTATGAAAAGCAATGCAGGGGGTAATGTCTACTTTCAGTTATATGGCAGATTAGATAACCAAATTGACCCTTTGCTAAAAACAACTAGAAGTTCTAGATTTTATGTGAGTCTTTTAAAATAAACTAATTAGCTAGCAAGAAAGGAAGGAGACCAAGACAAACATGGAAGCTGGTTTTGCTCTAAAGGTATATTTGGTGAACGCTGTTAACCTTAACTTGCATGGATTTGAAAGCACCATGGACAAACAATCAAGCCTAACACAAGGACCTTCCCTCTTCTTATAACTGAAGATGCTTCCTAGTCGATTCTTTGATTGGTTAAGTCTGAACTTCCCAACCCTGAGAAGATAGCAAGGAAAAATGACTTAAACTTTAGTGTTTGTTGGAGAGAAAAACATTTTTTTTTTTTTTTAAGAGATGGGCTCTTGCTATGTTGCGTAGGCTGACCTCAAACTCCTGGGCTCAAGTGATCCTCGCACCTCAGCCTTCTAAGTAGCTGGGACTACAGGCACACACCACTGTACCAGGCCAGGAAAAGCAATTTATCCTAAGAATTTTAACTACAAAATAGCCATCATTAAAATGCATAGCCAAAATTGACACTACACAATTTGCTGAAAAACAAACCTTAATTTGATAACTTAGTTAAAAGCATTCTAGATTTGTAGTATCCAAAATGCCTGGCAGAAGAAAATGTAACTACTTTTTGCAGAAATTCTTGAACTAGAATTGCCAGACTTTCAAGGAATATAAATTAACAATTAAAAATTACCAAACGCAGATGCAAATGCACACCATGAGAGCTAGCAGAAACTACAAATAAAAGAATCAGACTCATTCTCCCAAAATTTCAGATACTGGAATTATTAGAATATAAAATAAATGCATAAATCCTTTTTCAATAAGTGTATAACAAATGACTTTAAAATTCAATGACTTACAAAAACAAAAATTAATTTATTGCTAAGGATTTGCAGATGGAGTATATCTCTGCTTGGTTTCTATGAGATCTGAAGGGTTTATCTGAGCTCAACTTTAAGCTGAAGGTTGGCTTCAGGTCTGTTCCATGTGCTTCCAATTTGGGGACTCAGGAAAAAGGTGCAGCAGTTACCTGGGACATACTTTTATCATGGTGTATTGCATTAGTGCAAGAAACCAAGCTAAGTAATGCCAGCACATTTAAAGCCTTGCTCAAACACAGCGTATGCCATGTCTGTTCACATTTCATTGAACAAAGCCAAGTCCAACATCATTGGTGCAAAGAAGAAAACTCCCACAGGTTTGAGAGGGAGGACAATGAATATTTGCTGAATAATAATCCAATTTACTAAAATAAGTACAATCAATAGGCTTACATAGTAAGACACTGAAAGTATTAATTATGAGCAGACTATAAAAATGACCAAGCAAATTTGAAAAATAACCCAATAAATGTACAGAAATGTAAAGTATAATATTTGCAATGAAGACTCAATGGAAATTTTATAGCAGGTTAGATATAGCTGAGGAGAGAATTAACAAACTAGACTATAAATCTGAAGCAGCATAGAAAAACAAAGGAAAAAATGTGAATAGGAGGGAAAAAGACATGGAAAGAGTGAGATCTAACAACTATTTGGTCAGAGAAGAAGGGAGAGAATGAGGGGAGAAAATGTTTAAAGAAAGTTTGGCTGGGAATTTTTTAGAACTTAACTAAAATCCTTAACAAAAATCCTCAAATTCAGGAAGCCTAATTAATTCCAAACAGGATAAATAAAAATAAATCTACACCTAGACACATAATGCTGAAACTGGAGTAAAATGCACATCATAGTAAAATTGCAGAGCATTAAAGACAGAGATGGTGCATTTAAAACAGCCATAGAACAAAAGATTATCTACAAAGGAACACTAGTTAGTCGCTCATCTGACTTCCACATAGCAACGATGGAAGCCAGAGAAGACAGTGGGTTGATATCTTCCACATGCTGAGGGAAAATACTTGTCCATTTAGATTTATATAACTAATAAAACTATCTTTCACCAATAAAGGCTAGGTAAATTTATTTTCAAACAAAATTTGAGTTAACCGACAGATCCTTATTACAGGAAATTCCAAACTATCAACTTCAAGGTGACAGAAGTTATCTCAGATCAAAGGTTTCAGATGTAAGACGGAATGATAAACAATAAAAAAATTGATAACCAAATGAATAAATTATTGACTTTGTAAAACAAAAATGTTTTAGTAGGGTTAAACTAAAACAATGCAAAATTGAAATGCATGGCAACAATGCCATATATAAATTGGGTGAGTAGGGATAAGAAGAAGCACAAAGTATTAATAAAATTAGGACTTTGGTAAATTAAGTATGCATGTTAAATTTCTAGGGTCAAAATTAAAGAAATAGAAATGTGATAGAGTGTAGAGAGAAAAATCTGTTTTTTTTTTTTTTATTTCAGTATATTATGGGGGTACAGATGTTTAGGTTATGTATGTTGCCCTTGCCCCTCCCCCAAGTCCGAGTTTCAAATATGTCCATCCTTCGGGTGGTGCGCATTGCACTCTTTGTGTATGCAAATACCCGTCCCCTCCTCCCTCCTCCCTGCCCAACATCCAATAGATGTTATTCTTATATGTGCATTTATGTGTTGATCAGT
>NW_012138302.1:8050158-8087831 GCF_000956105.1 Propithecus coquereli
ACTTCCATTATTTTTTGGTGCTTAGAGAAAATAGTAAAACTACCTATCCTAGCCTCTAGGTCACTAATGACAGGGTTCTAGTCATTTTTTTAAAAATTTTCTTTCAATCAATATTTCTCTTTTTTCATCCTAAATTCTTTTTGTCAATGATAATACTTGTTCTTTGCACACATCCTATGTTTCCTGCTTCCTTGCCTTTGTTCTTATTGTGCCTTCTGCCTGTTGTGCCCTTATTCTCATTTCCATAACAGATCCTTTCATTATCTTGGTAAGTTCTCGGAAAAATAATCCTCAAGTATTATTACGTATAGGTAGAGACTAATGAAGATTATATCAAAATCAGGTGGCCAGAGTGGGCGAAACCTAGCTAAGTGGTCTCCTTAGAGATGTCCTTAGTACTAGTTTGTTCCTGGATGTATTGGATATTGCCTTAGACTCTAGCAGTGTGTGTATGAGAGACACACATTTGCATATACACAAAAAGGGAGAGAGAGATAAAGAGAGAGAGACAGATTGATCTTGGAAACAGACATTTTACCAACACTGAGCATCTTTCTCTGCGATGTCTTATTTTAGCAGTTGGCACTAAAGGTAAGTGAAGATATGTTTTTTTTCTAGCCAATAAAGAAATTTTACATAAACCTCTAGAAAGGAAGGTAAAATGAACTCTTGTTTGTACCCTTTTCTATGTGCACAGGGCATTTTTTGGCTATTGTAGACAGTGTGGAAAAGCTCAACATCATAGAGTCTACAAAGCTGTGAGGACCTGGTCAGTCTGGCCAAGTCCAGAGAAAATGTCCTTGAAAGTAGGTACATTTTAAGTGAATAAACTCCTACAGATCTGATCTCATTTGTCTGAACTTCTCTGTCTTCATTTCTGACTTAAACCTAGTAAGAAGAAAGAAATACAAACCAATGAGAAACACTGGTAATTCCATTGTGAGATTTAATGCGGTTTGGGAAAGTTATTACTAATGCTGTGGACCAGCGATTTTCAAATTTGTTTCCCCGTAGATTCTTAAGATTTCTGAAAAATGACTTACAGACCATATGAGAGATAAGGACGAGCCTGTTATGGACTGAATTGTGTCCTCTCCAAATTCATATGTTGAGGCCTTAACTTCCAATGTGACTATATTTGGGGATAGGGCCTCTAAGGAGTAATTAAGATTAAATGTGGTCACAAGGCTGGGGCCCTAATTCAATAGGACTGGTGTCCTTATAAGAAGAGGAAGAGACACCAGGCACATGAGCATTTAGGGGAAAGGCCATGTGAAGACACAGCGAGAGGGTGGCCTCACCAGAAACCAACCCTGCCAGCTCCTTGATCCTGAACTTCCAACCTCCAGAACTGTGAGAAAGTAAATTTCTGTTGTTTAAGCCACCGAGGCTGTGGAATTCTGTTATGGCAGCCCTACCAGACTCATACAGAGATCAAGCAGACAAGTCTGGTCTCTGCATCTCCATTTAAACTGGATTTACTCTGCTCTTGTCAGTTTTCTATATTGAAGTTTGATGTAAAATTTATTACTTCTTTTTTAAAATAAATGTTTTACTGTTAAAAATTTAAGCAGATAAAAATATATAATATTGTATAGCAAATTATCCATGTGTTGCAATGGAAACATTTCTTCCTGGTGCTGGTCCCATACTGTGATATTGTGCCTGTAATTAGAAAGTTTATCCCCCTCCAGCTCCATTGAGTTCCTTCTCTTATCTTTTTAAACACTCTACATGACCAAACCATTGGAATATGAGTTATTCTAATGGCAGGGAGAAGTCACTTACCTTTGTGACTTCACCTTACCCTGTCTCTTCCACCTCTTTGTGCCAGTATCGTACTTCGGGATATGTACATAGTGCTGTTAAATATGTGAGTAAGTTTGATTCCAACCCATTGAAGAATGGCCTCTTTAGTCTCTTAGACAATATAGAAACCTACACCAGAAATCCTCCAGTGACAGAAAGCAGACTAGAGTGCAGATTTTAAAAGTTCTTAAAGATTTCTTTGAAGAGTTTGCTTTTTCATAAATTCTTTTAACCATTTTTTTGTCTCAGAAATTTGAGGATGCACAAATTTCTGTATCATCTTATGTTGCTTAGAATATTCTCTATTCAGAAACATCACAAAGAATATTTCCCTGATACTGGCACAAGCACTAAATTAGAACTAACTAGCTATTACTGGATATCATTGCTGTGTATTTCCCACAATTATTATAACAACCACTCGAGTAGATTTCAGTTTATACATCTCGATTAATCCTCACAATACCTTGTGAGGTTGGTAACAGTGTTCTCATTTTTCATATGAGGAAACTGGGGCACAGGAAATAAAAATATCTAAAATTATACTGATAATAAGCAGGGCATTTAAGTTTTGAATTATACATTTCATTCTATATTGTTTCCCTTGCTTTTTATGTGCTGAACTATGTAAAAAAATAAAAGCTAGAGAAACATATATTTATAGGATGAATAGTCAAATATGAATCCGTATGGTCAATTATAATCAGGTCCAGATGGTTAGTGCTCTGAGCTACTAGAGGCCCCATTTGATGCCCCAGTTACCTACCATCATACAATTAGGATCAGCCGACACTTAATAAAGGAAATAGCATAATTTGGTGGAAAGAACATGGGCTTTAAAATCTGTCTGGAATGAGTTTTCAGCTCTGCCACTTGCCAGCCGTGAGATGCTCAACAATGAAGAGTTAACTCCTCTGAACCTCTGTCTCCAAATGTTTAAATGTGAATAATAATAATAACTCTCTCAGGAGTAGTAAATGAGATAGCAAATGAGAGAGTGCCTACCTATGATTGTCCTTGACACAGAAAAGGCACATAGTAGGCATTCAATAAATGTTAGTTGAATCTGAATCTTAGTGTTATATATTAATATAAATTAGTGCAAAATGAAACCTCTCCCTCCCTGCTGTGGTCTACATGTGTTACCCAACATTCCTGTGTTGGAAACTTAATCCTCAATGCAACAGTGTTGGGAAGCAGGGCCTTTGGAGGTGTTTAGGCTGAACCCTCATGAATGGATGGATGCTGCTATGCAAAGAGCACGTGGGAGCGGGCTCACTCTCTCTAGCCCTTCTGTCTTCCAGTATGTAAAGATGTAGCAAGAGGGCCTCACACGATGTTGGCACCTTGATCTTGGACTTCCTAGACTTCAGAACCATGAGGAAATAAATTTCTGTTCTTTATAAATTACCCAGTCTTGCATATTGTGTTATATTAATAGCAGCACAAAAGGGACTAAATCCCTCAGATGAGTTTACAGGCTAATTGGTGAAATACTAAAGATTGATGACATAAAGGCAGCCAAGGCCAGGTGCCAAATGAAAGAAACTGTGAGGGGTGAGTGGAGGAAGAGATGCTTGAGGGCTAGGACAGTCCGGACAATGGGCTTCTTTTGGGAGGTCAGGCTTGAGCTGAGCCCTGAAGAAAGATGGACTCTTATTTTTATAGACGGGGAGAGAGAGGGAGTATGTGTGTTGCAGAAAGGGAGAAATGCCTTATAGGATAGATGTGCATGTTTTTTATGGGAGGAAGAGTAGGTAATTATGGTTGGCGCAGTGATACCACAAGGTCGTTTATGTATTGCACTTTGCAATTTACAAAATCTTTTGCCTCATTACAGCCTCTCTTTAGATCTAAGAGGCGGAGAGAACAAATTCTAATATTCCTTTTAAAGAATAGATAAAGATGGAACAGAAACTGAGAGATGAAGTGACTTGGCTAAGGAAATGCCTCTAATATGTAGCAGAGAGGGGTATCAAATGCCAATGTGCTGCTTCTGAGGACTTAGGGAAGTGGCAAGGAGAGGGAGGGAATAAACCTAAAAATGTCAGAGAAAATTTTGTGACTTAGAATGACAACCTTAGAGGTTTGGGATTTTTATCCTGTAAGTATAGAAAACCACAAAGGCTTATGACCAAAGTACATGTATAAAGTAATATTTTTGAAGATTAGTTTGGTTGCAGAATCTGTTGCTCAGACAAGGCAGTGTTCTTCTAGAATCTGTCTCTTCCAAGACCATTGTCAAAATGAGTTTCAGGCCAAAGAGGGCTCTGTCCTTTTTGCCATCTTGGAGAAAGCCCTCTTAATCAGAGAAATGGAGCTATTAGCACACTGGCAGCCTTTTCTGTGCTGCATTTTAAATTGTTAATTCAATTTATTTCTGGATAAAATATCTGTATAAATCAAGCCAGTTTGCAAAACTGACAGCCCATGAAAAAAATGTTAGGGGAAAAAAGATCAGTTGCATGACTAAGCTATATTTTAATTTAAGCAAGTGTTCTGATTAAATCATAAAAGGACTAAAAATGGCATACCGGGAACATCGTAACTCACTGAATTGGGGTCAGGTTCATCTCCCCATACAGAACCAGTGCAATGAGGCAGAGGGTTTGGTAGAAAGATTGAGCTTTTGGAGTTGGTCAGATCTAGGTTCAAATCTTGAACAAAAGGGCTTTTTGTTCACTGTTATAACCCCAGCACCTAGGACAGTATCTGAACTCAGAATGGGTACTGTAGAAATCTTTGTTGAAATTAAACAAAATGAGAAATCAGACCTGCCAATTTCCAGCTGGCAAACCTTGAAAAATGAGTTCACCTTGGTGCACCTTAGTTTTCTCATCTGCAAATAGAGATAATAATGTTTACTCTATAGAATTATTATAAATGTTAGCAATAATGAAAGTAGGCAAGATATGCACTTGTGGGCTGGGATCTTTGGATACCTACTCCATGAACTGAGTCATAACCTAGAGTTTCCCCTTGATGGATTACCCAGCATGCTTTGCTGGGCTGCAGTAATGCCAGGAAGGGCCCTGAGTCAGACGCCATTCAGGTTTCTATCCTTTACAGAGATTAGCAGGGTCATTTTATTAACAGGAGCTCATTTTTTCAAAATTATATTTTCTAGGGTGGTGTAAATTTGAACCAAATTATTTCTAATTAGCAATTAGTTCATTTAGGAAGATGGATACCCACCTGATAGGCACATTTTAAAAATTATTATTATTCTATGACCTCCTCCAATGAGAGATCCTATATTCTTTTCATCTTTTAATCTCCTACAACCAAGTCTCTTTTAAAGTATTCCCATTCTGAAGATGAGGAAACAGACCTGGAGACATCAAGTGACAAGTTCGCAGTCACAAATTACATAGAAAAGCAGAGCTGACATTTGAACAGGACTTTTGGATTTCAAGCCACTGTACTTTATAGGTATATTCTATACACATTTGTGGATTGAATTAATGGGGAAAGGCCAATCCCATTTGGCTTTAACTTTCCTTCATCACAAGATGTTCTTTTAGCGCTCAGCATAAAGATATTAAAAACAAGAATGTGTCTTTGATTCAGTTGCTAAAAGCATGTGTAGTCTGGAACTGTTAGATTTTTGTTAACTATTCAGAAGTATGTATCAGTCTTTTAAGGGCAAGGGCATTCTTTTGATTTAATGTGTACGTTCCCTTCCACCAAAAGCAAATGAAATGAGGTAAAGTGAAGTGAAAAGGCCAAGGTAAAGAGGCTATGAATTTAATGTTTGTAAAGGCAGCACCTAACATTTATTATGTACTAATTATGTAACAGGACTTATGCTGTGTGCTTTATATGTGTTATTTCACAATGGCCCTATGAGGAAACATTGTTGTCCACAGTTGTAAAATGAGAAAGTGCCCAGAACTCTCCATTGGCTTCTTGTCTCACTCAGGGTCTTGCCAGATTTCTCACTATGGCTTACGAGGCCCTCCATGACCAATTCAATAATCATAAATTGAGTGTATGAAACACAATATTGGAAGTGAGATTAACACATATTACCACTGCACTACTGCAGATACTGGGATGCTCGATGGAATTGCACAGGAATATTGGCCGCTGGCAGGAAATCTACTGCAGTTCAAGCTCCACCCAAGAGACAGAACAACCAGGGGTCAAATCTTTCCATCTTCTTGGCAATGTTTAAAAAAAAGCAAAGAAGGGCAGAACATTGCCCTCACATCACACAGAGTACAGAGTAGGCAAAGGGGCTGCAGTGTGACAAAAAGAGACAAAGAACTTTCTCAGTGAACAAATACTAAGGGCAGTCCCTGTGTGGGGCATAGGTGAGGAATCAAATATCCTTAAGGATGCTTTTAATTAAAAAACAAAACAAACAATGAGAAATTAGTTAATGGGTACAATGTATGCTATTTGGGTGATGGACATTCTAAAAGCCCTGATTTGACCACTATACAATCTATGCATGTCACAAAATTGCACATGTACCCCATGCATTTGTACCAAAAAATCGCAAATAAAGTCTCTAATTAAAACGGAGAGTGAGTAGTTATAGAGACAAAGGCTTTTCTGTAGATACGAGAGAAAACAAGGAGGCACTGCTGTTTTGAAATCCTGAGGTTTCTTGAGGATGTCAGAGTAGCCTTCAAAAGCATCCATTTATCTCTTTCTTTGTGCCTTGAGAGGTTATTTGCTAATTTGGGAGTTGGCATTCTGGATGAAGCTTGCTTTGAACTCAGTTTATTCTTACTTTCTTTGATGGCCAAGGAGAAGGGAATATGTAAGATGGAAAAGTAGAAGCTCCAGACTCCTTGCAGAAGTGCACTCACCTCACTCTGCACCTGGGTGAGTGAGAGCAGCAGATCCAAGGGCTTCTGGCCACAGGACCTCTGTGCAGTGAGTAGGGACTGACTGCCAGGCAGTCGTCTAGCCTGGGTATGTCCTTTCCACCAGCTCCCTAACCCTGTACTTTATCCACTCCTGACAGGTAGAAAGTAAATTTGCATAACAAACTGTTTAAATATTCAGTTTTTATCCGGCTTCGAGGCACTCTTTGTCCTCAGCAGTTCTAATGGTTAGTGACCCCTTCAAAATCAACATCATTTGTCAAATCAAATTAGCCTTGTTACTAACTGCAAGGCAGTGACATTCATCTTTTTGATGCTTTCAAACCAGTCTGAGGTAAAGTTCTCGTATGGAATGGGGCTTGGTATGCTGTATGAGTCACTTCCTCAATGAGGCAATTGTCAGAAAAATAGGAGATGTAGCTCTAAGGTAAATATTGTTGGGTCATTTGAAATGTATGCAGATTTGACATTTCCCTTCTGATTAGCATGTCTACACATTAAAGTTTTTTGTATGTCACATCCAATAGTTCAGATGCAAGGGTAATGTCAGTGAGTGCTTGATAGAAACTTTATCTTGCTCTTGATGAAGCAAACGGGAGGATTAAGGGAAAACTTAAGACAGGGATGTTATTTGGGGTGACACATGGACAGTAAAGGGGATATTCGGAATAAAAATAAAATGTTGAGAAGGAAAGTGACCTTATGTACTATGTGCCAGTTGTTATATTACCTAATTTCATTGTTTTAGGGATTGTGATCCCCTTTGAATAATTGAGAGAGATGAAACAACAGGCTTAATGCCAACAGATAGTTAAATAGCAGAGCTGAAAGTCCAAATTCATGCCCGTTTGATGCCAACATCCATCCATGCTTCTCCCTGTAACGTGTCACCTCCGTAAGATGCAAAATCGTCAACCTAGTTGTGATCGGAAAATGTTAATTGAAAGTATCAAGCAGGGCCTAAGCATTATAATCTGTCTTTAGTTTGGAAATATAAAATCAGAGACTCAGAGCATTTCCTGGTCCTTTTATAAATAGTGATTATTCAGTCTCCACTTGAACACTCCTCGTGACCAGAAGCTCACTATATTTCACTAGTCATCCATGTCTATTATTTACCCCTATGTTTATTCATACACCAATAGCTCTAGTTATGACCTTACATACTTACATGGACAACTATATCTAAGTCTAATTATGACTTTAGAGCAGTTGCTCTGTGAAGGACTGTGCTGGGATTTTCATTTATTATTTCATTTGATCATCACAATTGGCCAATAAGGTATGTCCTATTATTATCTAGACTATATAGAATAAGAACCTGGACTTAAAAAAGCTATTACTTGTCCAACTCACATAACTAAGGAGTAGTATGTCTAAGTGGTACATCACCTCTCAGTTTCAAATGTTCTCCTAACACAACAGCAACCCACAGCCTACGATACACAACAAGAGCACTATCAGGGAGAGATAATGCATCTTTCACCCTCAGTTTGAAGTTGCCCATCTAATTTACCTTCATATTTTGTGTTGTCAAAATCTTATAAAATATAGCACTTGTCCAAGAACATTGATAAAGTGCTCCAGATAAATCCAGGCTTTAGAGATCATCTGTACATAAAGGTTACCATTAATCTCCTTTCTCATACCCAGTCTCATATATCAGATCAGGGTTGGAAAACTATGGCATACAGGCCTCATCTTGTTCCGTGCCTGATTTTTTAATTAAAGTTTTATTGGCACATAGTCATGCTCATTCATTTATCTATTGCCTTTGGCTGTTTTTTTTTTTTTTTCCCTTACAAGGGCAGAGTTGAGTATTGCAACAGAGACCATACATCTCACAAAACCTAAAATATTTACTGTCTGATCCTTTAGAAAAAATTTGCTAACTCTGCATTAGGACCCTTGCATAAATCTACCATGTTACCTATAGACAAGGTATACAAAAGAAATTACATGGTATCACGGGGTGGCCATGTATGCTATTTGAGAAATTGCACAGTAATAGCCAAAATAGCATTTTAAACTAGTGAACCAAGGCAAAGAAACATTATCGAAAAGTATATTTGGATATACTGTTACTAACAAAGGGATTCTAAAATAGCTCCTCCAATCCTCATTGAAGCACCACAGGACATTAATTTTATTCACTTGTCTGTAATCTGCCCTGTAAAACAGGAATTTTCGACCTCAGAATCACCTGTGAAGATTAAAACTGCCCCCCACGCCCCTAAACACCCAGCTTATTGAGCCATAGGTAGAAATACCAAACCTACCATGTCAAAAATGCTTGGACTGAAAACAGGACATCTATATTTTCAAAATGCTTTATCAAGCAGCCAATGTCTAGATATAATTGCCACAAACAAGTACAAATATATCTTCTTCCTCTTCCTGCAAGCATTTGAAGATAGTTATCATTCCTATGGCTCTACATACATCTATATGTCAATAACTTGACCTTGACTTTTCTCTGAGCTGCAGATATATTTATTTCACTGTCTACTTGGCATCTCAAATTTCACATGCTCCAACATAAATTTTTGATTTCCCCACCAAAGTTACCTCCATCTCAGTTAGTGGCACCTATACCTTATTCCGTTGTTTAAGCTTGAATTCTAAAATATTTCCATGATTTGTTTTTCCTCCATTGCTCAGATCCTAGCCATTGGTAAATCTAAATTGTATCCCAATTATGTCTACAACTCCCTGTCTTCTCCATCACCATAGTAGATCAAGACACCATTGTGTCTCACCTGGACTATTATAAGAAATCCAGACCTGTCCTTGCTTGGATTGTTGAACTCCTAAATCCACATCTATTCTCTCCAAAGTAGTCATAGTGATCTTCCTAAAATTATGTTAAGCCATTTTCTTGCTTAAAGCCCTATGATGATATTCCATTACATTAAAAAAAATAAAGCAAACTTTTTACTGTGTCCTACAGACTACATGTGCTGGCTATTACCTATGTCTGTGAATCCATCTTTATCATTTTTCTGCTTGGTATTATAATTCATCCTAGTTGCATGAGTCTTGTTTCTCTTCCTCGAAAACTAAGCTCGTTCACTTGCTGGGGGCTTTGCGCTTGCTATTGAGAATGGAAACTTCATCATGGCTAGTTTCTCCATATCATGCAGGATGCAGCTCAGTGACTCTGTCCTTGACTACCTATCTAAAGAAACTACAGTAAGTCCTCATTTAACATTGTTGATAGGTTCTTGGAAACTGTGACTTTAAGGAGAATGACGTACTGCCTAACAAAACCAGTTTTACCATACTTTCTATGCTTCCTAATAGCAGAAGCTAGTCTTTACCTTGAAAGCTTCCTATGTATTTGGTACAATATTGTGTACATGGTGGGTATTGAATAAATGTTGATGAATGGACTATTTAATGGGCTTGTGGCTCCATACATCAAGATTTTCTTGAAGGGCTGATAATTACTTCTACTTTATATCTGACATTTTAATATAACTGGTTGTGGTCATTATCCTCTGGAATTGCAGCCTAGTCAATTCTTTCAAAAAAGAGAAAAAAATAAGGCAAAATTACTTTGTGAGCAATCCACAATTGGATTTGCATTTAAAAATTGCCGAGTGAGCACTCCTGCCTGATGGCCAAATGAAATTAATCTCTCCTAACTCAAGGTCTCATCTATTTGGAGAGAGAGAAGCCGGACTCAGGGAGTGCTGCCGGCTTTCTAAATGGTAAAAGTAAAAGTCATCATCCCCATTATTTACACTTACAGGGTGCCTACAATGTTCTCTCACTATGCTAGCCAATGGGAATGTAGAGATAGTTAAGACACTGTCTCTGTTCTCAAGCTCTCCATCTCTAGTTTATATGATCAGAGTTCCTGTTCAGCCTGTACACTACTTCATGGAAGTGTCCCACATCCCTGATGAAAGGACGAGTCAAGTGTCCAAGTTAGTAATAATCTCTTCCCTCTTCTGGACACAGCTCTTGGTCTATGGGTAGACGCTTGATCCAATGCAGTCAGTTTCTGTTTCTAAAAAGTTTGAATTAAAGAAACAAAGACTAATGGAGTTGGCCCCTGAGTTGTGTAAATGGTAGAACATAGATGCCAATGAATTTCTGTTGCTCTGATGTCTGGAAAGGCCTTACTCCTGACCTTCATGAGACCTGATTGATTGATTCATCTTTTTTGTTGTTTGTTTTTGGATTTCAGTGAGGCTTTAAGAGAATTTAAATAAGCTTCTGTCTCTTGCAATGGAATTTCCATAAGAAGCAGTTATGCAGATGAGGAGACATATAAGCCAAAACCTATACTTCTGTGTGATCACTGCTGTGGCAGAGGTCTGGGTAGGTTGTTATGTAAACAAAGAGGGAGTTCCTTAAACGTGGCCTAAGAAGGTCAGAGAAAGCTTGCCAGAGGCATCAGCTAAATTGAGCCATGATAGAAGAGGAATAATTGGTGAAAATGGTGGGGAAGAGAAGGCAGGATTAGGCGACATGAAGTGCAAATCAGCAGGTATATTCTGGGAAGTACAAGTTTAGTATGATTGGAGCTCAAAGCACAAAGTGATGAAGTGGCAAGGAAAACATGTGAAGAAGCAGGCAGAAACCAGACCACTGGCGTCTTTCAGAAGATGCTAAGGAGGTGAGCTTTACCTTGGAGGTTTCTCATCTGCAGCATAATCAGTGTTGATCCTTTCTGTGAAGTGGTCCAAACCATAGCCTCAGGCACCTTTTATTAATAGTTATTTCATGATTCTTTTTTATGAATGACCCAAGACAGATTTATGAAGAGTAATATGTGGCATGTGGAAAGAAGACAGGATTTAAAATCAATAATCAGGATTTGGGCTTCTGCTCTTCTGCTTTCTATCTGAGTAACGAGTAATATTGAGCAAGGAAATTAACTTCTCTGAGCCTCTCTTACCTCTCCTATGAAATGGAAGTAATACAATGTCTACTCCTTAGAGCTGTAGTTCAGATCTAACACATGTATTTTTTGTGCCATCATATGTTAATTTCTGAACTTGATCTTTCACAGGCAGCATCTCACTGAATTGCAGCTGTCTTTGGAGGTGGATATTATTATCTTCTCATTCAAAATCGGGAAACTGAGGCTCATGAGCATGTAGAGTCTTGTTTAGTTCTATACACCTAGAAGTAGAAGAGCTGGTATTCAAAATCATATCTGTTGGATGTTATATCCAGTGCTCTTTCCCCAAACTATAGCTGCTTTATAAGGAAGCAAATGAGAATCTTAAAAACAAAAGTATTTTAACTAAAAAATGTTGCATACATACTAGTTGATGCTCTTCAAGTGGGTGAAGTCCACGTCTGCTGAACTCTCACCTCTTCTTTTCAGAGGGCTTCTGTCTCTCAAGTGCCCTGTGTCTTTTGGGGCTTGTTTCTTGTTACAGACAAATGTTTCCACATACTCAGGGCTCTACCTGAGCTGCTCACCCAGGCATCACCTGGGTCCAAAGCTCCTCACTGACAACGTAGCCAAATTGATCTTTTTTCTGGTACTCTTTTGCATTAGAGTCTTGCTAAGAATGTAAAATCCACCAGATAAATTGATTTACCCTAAAGTACAAAAGGCTTTTATTAGCTTATTTTATTGCCCTACGTTGTGTATTTACTTTTAAACAGAAGTTCCTTGGAGACTCAGTTCCTTAATCCAGCATTTCTTAAAATCGTTCTTGGGAATGTTAATTCAAGAAGATGCTCCATTAAAAAAGAAAATTCTTGAGAATCATATGAGTTAACATATTAAAGGATCTAAAGAATCCTATAGATTAAAAAAAAAAGACTTTTCTAACTTACTGATTCACCTTTGTTTGGCTGCCAATTTCTTTATGTGGCTCACCTGCTAGTAACTAATAAAATTAGCATTTTGCAGAACACACGTTGGGAAAGAATGCCTTAATAAAAAAAAACCCATCTTTGTGGAAATTCTGGCATTGTACTGCCTGGAAGGAGTTATTTTTGTGAGAGTAGACCCATGTGAGCACAATTCTAAAAACACAACATATTGGCATTATTCTCAGGGGTAGATCCAGGTTTTGTGGGACTCGAAGATTATACAGTTGGCAGGGACTATCTAAGAAAAAGAAAATAAAATTATGAATCAAAATTACGTTTTGAAAGGGGCTCATATAAGCTAAGAGCCCTACTGCTTAAGCTTTATTACTTTTATTGTCAATGTATGAAAGAGTGACCTTTTTCAAATGAGTATAAACCCAGCCTGGTTTATGTTCGTGCAGTAAATGAAAGAATAGTGACCAGGAAGCAGCAGGATTATGTTCTTGTCCAGAATTGCCCATTTTACTTCCATTCTGTAGACTCTGTGACTTTGGATTAGTCACTTTATTTCTTATCCTCCATGGCTTTATTTTTTAAATGGGCAATAATTATCCTATGGATGATGAAGATTCATTTTGAAAAGATAATGGGGATGCATTTAGCACAACAGAAGTAGAGGTTATGATTCTTGTGAAATTGCTTATTCATTCTAAGGATTACACATATGTTAGCAATCATTAATATTATTATTAATATGTCAAATAAAGAAAAAATTGGGACTTCAGTAAGGAGAAATTTTATTTGAAAAAATATTGAAATAAAGAAAGGGAGATTATTGCAATAGAGAGAATGCTTTGATCTTAAGATGTGCAAACATCTCAAAGGTCAGACAGAGAAGGGCCTTTCTTTTATAGGAAGGAATAAACAAGGCTAGAAAGATCTGGTGTGGAAAGGTTGGGTCAGTGGGTGGCGTGATGGGAAGGTTGAGGTCTCTTCCTCTCCCTCCCCCAGGTCAGCCGATTCTCAGGAAGGGACAAAAGGGGGTTTGCTGCAAGTTCCAGTGCTCAGTTGGTGAGTGGGCCAAAGTTCAGAGACCTGGGGGAAGGTGAGACCACTGAGTAAAGTTTGATCAAGTCGAGTTAGTGGTCATTTTGTCCAGGTCAGTGGAAAGAAACAGTTCAGCTAATCATTTATGAGAGAAAGAACGGAACTTGGAGGGTCTGTATCTGGCCTTGTCATAGGCAAAGGAGTCATCCACAAGCTTATCTAAGTCATATGCAAAAGAGTGGTTCTTTACAGTAAGCTATTCTCAGGATCATACTAGGGTGAGGAAATTTCTTGACATTTGCAGTCATCCAGGAGCACAGGGCTCAGGTAAGGTTCGACATTGTCAAACGCCATCATCATTTTTGATTTTCTTGTGTCACTTAAAATGCTTTATCTTTGCACAAGTTATTTTAACTTTCAGACCTTCAGTTTCTTCATGGGCAAAATGGGAATAATTATAATAATAGCAACAATCAACTCACTAGCATGCTGTGAAGCTTAAAAGACCCAATGACTATGGAAGTGTGTCATAAGCTGTAAATATTGCAGAAATGTTATTTATTATTTTCTTGTTATCATTATAAGTGGCTTTGTGGGCTCCAACTTCTTCTTCATTCACTTGATACGGCAAAAAGGGGAAGGGACCAAACATCTATAAAATGAATATTAGGTGCCAGATACAGGGCTACTCGATACTCAGTAAAATCCTAAGATGTATATTAAGTATCCCATTTGACAAATGAGGAAACAGGGTCAGCAAGGTTTATGTACTAAACTCACACAGTTCACAAGCGGTAGAAGGGGCTGATAGGAATCTAGAGATGTCTGACTTGACTCTGTCTCTTCCCAGGTGCCTAGAAAGGGGTTTGTCATGTGTATGCAACAGCTCACTTTCATCCCAGGAATATGGAAAAGAGATGCCTCAGTTACACATGCATGTAATTAATTTTTATTTTTTCTGCAAGCAATGAACTTGTTCTCCCATGTAGTTTTCTTTGAAAAAGGCAAAGAAAAAGATAAAGAGAAAAAAAATCCCATCAAGCCCATATTGCACATTGGCTGCCAACGATGTTTCTTTTAAAAATAAAATAAAAATGTTCTGTTGTAGATTTTTTTTTCCCTTTTGGAGAGATACAGGAATTGCAAAGAGAGTGCCAGACAGCACTAGCATATGCTTATTTTTCTAACTCAATGTGGGCAGCCTTTCTTAAACACTTCATATAAATATATTTATTCTCCCACTGAGACCTTGCCTGCCAGGTTCAGGAACAACTGAGTAAGCAGATGAGTTATAAACCAAGGAAAGAAAAGGAAGGATTGCCATGGAAATGCTGATGGCCCCTTTATTCCAGTTGAGTACATTGCCCCGCTGTAATAAATTAGTGGTTGGTGCGTTCATGATAAATCTATAGTGGTTTTCATAGTCAAAGATATTTCACTCTGTCTTTGCTGCAGAAATAGAAAGCAAGGAAATGTTGACATCCGGTGGGCAAGATTGAAAACACACACACACACACACACACACACACACACACACACACACACACACAAACCCTTTGGTGCACAACCCACATTTGCAAGCTGTCTGCATTTCTTGTATTGGCCTCAGCTTTGACAAATGTAAAAAAGTCACTAATATTTTGACACTCTCCCTGCCCAAGTCTGATACCAGCTGGCTGCGAAGCCACATACTCATTGTTCTGCTGGATTTTAAAGACTGGGTCCCAGCCAAAGGACTGGACTGGATCCATTCATTCATTTTCAAGATTGAAGTTGCAGCTTAACTGTAATGACCATTTCTCAACTCAATCTGGAAACCTCTTCCAAATCCAACAGATGCCTGAGAGGCAAATGTGCATTTGGATTGGAAACCACTCTCTCTGAGAAAGAAACAAAAGGTGATCTTTGAGTCTGAAAACAATTCCGTGTTTTAAGAGCAATTATTAGTCTGTATATTCATTGTGACTAAAAAAATGCTCGTGATATTAACACCTTTGCAAAAAAATGCTTATTTTCATTCTAAGTGAAAATGAAATTTAAATTACAGATACAGTATGACAACAATTATCAAAAAATATGCCCAGAAAAAAAAAATTGGAAGAAAACACACCAAGTGTTGTACATGTTAACAGAAAAGATCCTTAAGGTTACGGTGAATTTTTCTTTCTGTTTTTACATACATTTCTTTTATGTCAGGTTTTACATTTATAATTTGGGAAAAAAACTATTTGTTTCTTTAAAATGTGCTCTGTTTCTTTTACTCTTCCTGTATTTTGAGCTCTGGTGACCATATTGTTCTAGTAATCATAAGGAACTATTGCTCAAGTGTGCTGTAGCTGTGGAAAATAAAACCACTCTGTAATCTGCAGAAAATATCTTTGCTCTCTACATCTAAAAAAATGCTCCCCTGCTGTGTGTTCCTGCTGTCCCATTTTTCCAGTCGCTTAATAATTGGAGACATTAACCCTGATCACTTGCAAATTTTCCATTTAAATTTATTTTCAGGTAAACAGATGCTTGGGAGAACGGCCACCATAGGGCTATAGGGGAAAAGGAGTTATAACTTGATCCTGAAATCATTTGAGAAGATTATTCCCGACGCATGAGGAGATGCTTATATTTTTAAGTTTCAGAGTAATCTGGGAGAAAGGATTTCTATTAATGTTTTAATATAAATATAATTTAGTGTGTCCTTACTATGTGCAGATACTGTGAGCAGGCTTTATATGGACTATTTCATGTAACCCTCCTAAAACTTTATAAAATATATCACTCCATCTTATCCACTTTTTAGTTGAGGAAACTGATACTCGGGTGGATTAAAAATTTGAACCTCTATCAGTTTGATTCCAGCCCATGCTGGACTTTTTACCCTTAAACTATGGGCTTTCGCCATCAGAAACACTTGCCTTCTGATCTCAGTACCTCAATAGAAGCTGGTGACTCCAGTTTCCTCATAAGTAAAATGGGGATAATAAAATGAAAAATAATAAAATCCTTGAAATTGCAAGAATTAAAGTAGTCGATGCCATCAGCATCTGTGGGAGGCCACCCCTCTGATTCCAGGGCATCCCTTCCAAATAAAAACTACTGAAATGAGCTCAGAGATAGCATCTCTGGAAATGTTTCCTTCTGCCTGTAAAAAATTTGACAGTATTTCTCCACAGCCTGTAGCCATATCCAACCCTCTGTCTCACACAGCACTGATTAAAAACCAGATTGCCAGCAGTCATCTGTGATTGTCTACCATGGAAGTGCCGCTCTTCTCTTCCTCCACTCAGTTGTCCCATGCACTATTCATGAGTTCTACAATATTCCAAACTTTAATTTCCACAGATTAATTCTCACTAATTATTCACCATATGAACCTTTGCAGGAGAATTCCACAGGATGCTCTTCCATCCTGAGGCAGGGAAGGCAATGTCGAATCGTTTTTTGATTTCAAGTGGAAAACAAACTAATTATGTGGAAATATGATAATAGATTGCGCTGCAGGGACCATTCCTCTGCAGGCTTCAAAATGTTTGCTTATGATCGGCTCTTCGTGTTATTTCTTCCAGGAGGAGCTGCCCTTTCATAATGCATCAACATTATTGACTGGTCTGTGATTCCTTACTTGGAGTTAAGGTAATTTGCATAATTGTATATTACTTCCGTCTGGTAGAAACAAACAAGTTGTTCGGGTGCTAATGATCAAGCAGGCAGCAGTGAATGCTTGGAAAAATAGCATTAGTGAAGTCAAAAATACAGTGAAGAACAGCTTCTCTCTTTGGCATCTTTCATCACTTTCCTTTGACCTAACTCTGTATTCCATTTGGCCACAGGCATAGTTTTTAATCTGTCTGTCCAAATGTAGGAGGTAACCTGGCTAAGCATATATTCCAAATCCGCAAAAAATATAAAGCATCGTTAGGCTGTGAACTTTCATACTTGTTTGTATTCGTGTAGGTCACTTTTTCTGTCTGGAAGGTCTTTCTTCTTTTCTCAGGCAGAAGGTGTTTTATCCTTCAAGATCCAGCATTTCTGCAGATCTCTCTTTTTGATGTCCCCCAACTTTCCTACTTAGTATGCATCATTTTTGAAATGAAAAAAAAAATCAAATGAACTGAGTGGATGCTACTATGTAGGCACGAAGTAGATCCTCAGCAATTTCATTCTCACTCATTTGACTAACAGTTTTTGATCTTTACAGTTTGCTAGCTCCATTTTCACCACTCTGGATAGAGGAGTGAGCAAATAGGACAAAAACAAATCCTCGTTCCTTTCATTCTATAACCTTCCTTTTCTCTGTTGTAATTCATATGTCTATTTAGCAATTATTCATTCATCCTAGTAGTACACCCGATAGAAAGGATTGTAGCTTGTGTGTCTCTATATCTCCATGACCAGGCACATGGTAAGTACTAAATAAATGTCTGTTAAATAGACTGGAAGTTTTAGGAGAGTGAGTGGATCATGCAAACTGTTTGATGTCTTAAATCAGGTATACAAATAAAGGTACTTGACCTGCCAGCTCCAAATGATTTGTAGTGGCTGCATCAAGTGCTGAGAAAAGGATTTTGAGGCTGCATGTGCTTAGTGGAAAAGTTGTCTGTGATTGATTAGTCATGTCTGCAATGAAAATATTAATGAGGAATAGCAAACCACATATGTATTAATATTTGCATTCTTGTTATAGAGATTTAACTTTGGGCATCTTTAAGAGACTCAATGGCTATACATATGTGTTTGGTGGGTGGAGTTGGTGAGTTTATCAGGTTGTCTACAGTTCAATCTTAAGAAGATTGCTATATGGTGGTTTGGGAACATTAAACCCTTGAAATGAAATATTTGGATTTATTATTTTTTTTTTACTTTTTAACTTATCTGTATTTGTTACAAGTTTTAAGTGGATTGTAACTCAGGCACTACATTTCCATTCACAAGCCTCACTCTTCAAAACAGCTTTGCAACACACATGGGTAGGGCTTATAATTTTTCTCCTCTAAACAATAATTTTTCTTTGGGAAACAAGCCCTGCGTAGAGTTTCATCAAGTTGCTTCGCTTTAAACATACTTATTTCTAGAGGACTAGTACATGCAGAAACTACAAGAGGATGAAAATTTAAAAAGTAGATTCTAGAAGATGAACTCAAGTCATTTTAAAAAATACTTTTCTTCTAAACATCAAGATTGATTTACTCTTTATGAAAGTAATGAGATCTACTATTACTGGGCTAGGCACCTTCCATGTATTATTCTATTTGATTTGTCCCAGCAACACGGCACAATAGGTAATTTTAATCCCATTTTACTGATGTAGAAACCGAAGCTCAGAAACCCCCAGGATAAAAAGATTGTGAATGACAAATCCAAAATTCAAGTCCAGTTTTTCGTGACTCCAAAGTTTATGTTTTTATCCTTATCCCCAATACAAACTGTTATTTAGTTCTTCTAGTCTAAAACATACTATTTTGCATTTCAGAGAAAGGGGTCCTTTGACCTAGTGGATAATAAGATAAAGAAACGTGAGGCATTCCAATGACTGTGGTCCTGTGGGTATTGGAGGAGCAGGGACCTTGTGTGAGTATATGCATGCACACAGATTGAAGTGGGAAAGTGGCTTCAAATGGAAAAAGTTTGAAAACCGAGAAGAACTCGTTTTATTGAGCGTATTTTGCATGCCAGGTGTTATGTTACTTGCTGAATGATGAAGCCTTTTTGGGATAAGCATTACTAGCTTCATTTCTGAGAATGAAAAAATATGGGCCTGGATAAGCTGAGTAATTAGATTAATGAGGAGAGGGATGTTGTTTATTCTAACTTTTCTACTATTGTATCCCTAATTCAGCATTGTGTCTTCTGCCTGGCATAAATTAGACACTAAACACATAAATAAATATATAGAAATACATATTTGTAAAGGTTAATAAGAGGTAAGCCAGGTTTTAAATTCGGGTCTGCTCAACTCTAAAGCCTGCGCTATTTCTCTCATGCCAGGCTGCCCTTGGAAAGTTTAAAATGTGCTTGAGACTTTGAAACAAGTTCCATTTCTCAAGGATAACTTCTCACACAGCTGCCTCAATGCAGCTGGTTTTTTGGAAAAAAATGTTTATAAGAAAGCTTGGCAGGTTTCTTGGACGTTAAATATCTCTTACAAAATAATATTTTGATGGATTACATGTAAATGAATCAGAAACATATGGCCTCCATTTCCTGTAGAATGCACACACGGATCATTTTTATATGTTTGGCAAAATGGATTTTCCTGAATGCCACCTCCACGTGCTCCTCCCCTTTTATCCCCCAGTGTATTATATCCAAGGAGACAGGAAGATCTTCTAAGAATCCCCAGAAACTTGGAAACTTTCATGTCTGCTTCTGACACCACAACATAGGTCATTTTCTCTTTTATTTCCAATAGCAGAGGCAGCTGCTATATGTACAGTCAGGAAAGCGAAGAGCCTGACTAGGGCTTCCCTAAAAGGTGAGCCTCTCATCACAATAGAAACCCTTTTACTTACCATGGGAAGGCTGGATACTCAGTCATTGCAAGCAAAGAGATTTCCTCTTCATGTACACAATGTTAAGTGATGTAAACTTTATAAATGTGTACATATTTTGAGCCATTTTAAGAAAGAGAATATGCCGAAGGGTATTACATCTGTAAAGTCCACTGGATTGGACACAATCAGATATTTATTTAGAAAGGATAAAAGATAGTATGCAGTCTGTATAAAATGCACTCCTCATGACTTCATAGCAAGGACACTAACCTCAACATTCACACCACTTCACTAGGGCTGCAGAATGGAACGATGACCAACTGGACCACAAGGAAAATTAGCAACACCCAATCAGAATTTTGAAATGCTTTTTATATTCATTCTCAAAAGCCAGTTTCCAGATTTAATGGTTGTTCTTAATATTCAACTTAGATCAATTAAAAAAGTGAGGTGTCTATGATTAGTGATTTATAACAAAAGGGTATTGTCGGATTCAAATATCTACACATTAGAAAGAACAGAGCCAAGGCAGAAAATATGATCCCATTCAAACTGCAAAAGAGGTAACTTCAAAAGAAAGTAAAGTGTACGGGTTTCACCAAAGCCCATAAACATTAGAAACTCACATGCCTCAGGATCAAGGTAAATGGGTGATATGGTTTGGATGTTTGGCCCCTCCTAATCTCATGTTGAAATTTGATCCACAGTGTTGAAGGTGGAGCCAAGTAGGAGGTGTTTTGGTCATGGGGACAGATCCCTCTGAATGGCTTGGTGCCCTCGCAGCTATAATGAATGAGTTCTCCCTTCATTAGTTCACATGAGAGCTGGTTGTTTAGGAAAGAGGATGGCATCACCTCCTCCCTCTCTTGCCATGTAACACATCTGCTTCCCCTTTGCCTTCTGCCTTGATTGGAAGCTTCCTGAATCCCTCACCAGAAGCAGATGCTGGTGCCATGCTTCCTGTACAGCCTGCAGAACCGTGAGCCAAATAAACTTCTTTTCTTTACAAATTACCCAGGCTCAGATATTTCCTTTATAGCAACACAAAACAGACTAACACAGAAAATTGAAAATAATACAATGGGTGAATGCAGTTTTGATGAAAGTCAACCAGGTTTGTTGGAAAACGTGAGAAGCAGAAGTGGGCACCATCTGCCTGTAACATACTCAGATCCACAGGTTTTAAGTCACTAGATGCAGATATATCTTTGAATCACAGAAATAGATATATCTTTGGATAGCTGATGTTTAACCCTGTGACCAGTTGCCTCTGGACAAATCTATTCTCTTACATCTGCAAACATTTCCTTTGCTTTCCAGTCTCATCTGTTTCCTTCAGTGTGTCTTGATCTACAAATGAGATGACTTGGTTGGCAATAGCAAGTTGGTACTTTTATTCTCAAGAGAATTTGAGAGTAGTGCCATTCTGCCATTTTCACTTTCTGCCATTTTCTTTCTCCTACCTCCTCTGTCTTCTTATATATGTCTATTTTCAGGAAAGGACCTGATCCTGTTCAAAGTAATGAAATTTATACCCAGGAAAGGGAGTTCAGGTGGGAAGAAAGAATGCACCAGATGTTTTCAGATGGGACAGGCAAGTCTAGAATATAAAAGAGCAAGAAGAAGGTTAATAATGAAATGGAGAGAAAGAGCAAAGAACTACTGAATGAAGTAAATTTAATATAAAGAATATATGTTTATTTCTTTGCCTAGGTTATTTTGAATTTATCATAGGTCCACATGAGGTCAATTGTCACATATTCTCTGTAGCATTCTTTTGGAAAGTATCACATCCTATCTCATAGAATTGCTTCATTGAGAGATGATATGATGTAATAATGACTGAGATCATAGGCTTTGAAGTAAGAGATCTGCTTGTGAATTCTGGATCCTCAAATTTTCCTAAGGTTATATCACCTGTTACATCAGAGCATATTATCTGGCATTTATTCAAAATATTTATTGAATAGTTATTTTGTATAATTTAGATTTTACAAAGCATTTTTGCATCCTTTGTCTCATGTATCCTAAAAAATACTCTTGTTAAACAGGAGGGGAAAAAATAA
Source organism: Propithecus coquereli (assembly GCF_000956105.1). Lineage (NCBI taxonomy): Eukaryota > Metazoa > Chordata > Mammalia > Primates > Indriidae > Propithecus > Propithecus coquereli. Next base: position 8,072,188 of record NW_012138302.1, read on the forward strand.
GTAATACCTTTGTTCCCATTTTTCAAATGTGAACATAGAGGTTCACAGAATTTATTTGACATGCTGAGGGTCACAAAGCCAGTAAGTGGCAGGTTGGTACCAGGAATCTGTATTTCCTAATTCTTAGAATATTTTTTTCCACACTATACTTCACCCACAGACTAGATAAAAAGTGTGGTGGGTCTGTTTATCCACAGATGACTGAAAGGATTTGAGTACATATGAAATAGTGAAAATAATTTTTGTGTGCAAAATGGTTTATAATTTTTTAGAGGAAAAGAATGGTAAAGAAAAATCTTTCCAGCATTGTGGAATCAGCAACCAGAAAGCAAGCTTAGTTTTGCATATCCTGATTCACTTTCACTTGGAATGAGTTAAGTGTATAGCAAAGAAGCAAGCCTCTGACCATAGTGGAAATACATGCAAATGGCATTGTCAAGGACTGAATATTTTTGCCTCCCCAAATTTATATGGTGAAGCCTTAATTCCTAACATGTTGGTATTAGGAGGTGTGTTCTTTGGGGAGGTGATTAGTCTTAGAGGAGGTTCTGTGAGTGGAGGCCCATGATGAGGCTAGTGCTCTTACTAAGATAAGGAATAGACATCAAATCTTCTTATGACCATGTGGGGATACAAGGATAAGGTGGCCATCTGCAAGCCAGGAAGGTGACCCTTACCGGCAACTAAATCTGCCAGCACCTGGATCTTGGACTTCCAAGATTTGAGAACTGTGAATGATAAATGTCTGCTGTTTACACCACTTGGTTTATTCTATTTTCTTATAGGCATCTTGTAGATTATAAAATCCCTCCAGACTTTTAAGATGGAAAATTTAATCACAGCAACAAACCTATAAAAAGAATCTAATAGAAAGTCTACAGTGAAAAATATGGTTTGTGAAATTAAAAAGTTAACAGATTAGGTTTAAAAGCAGATTGGACATAGAAGAGGGAAGGTTAAAAGAACTGGAAGATAAGTCAGTAGAAAATATCAGAAATGCCAAGAGAAAAGTTTCTGTTCATTTGGCTTGCCCATTTGTTGATGGGGTTGTTTGATTTTTTCTTGTTGATTTTTTTGAGTTCTAGATAGATTCTGGTTATCAGCCCTTTATCAGATGTGTAGAGAGCAAATATTTTTTCCCATTCTGTGGGCTGTCTATTCACTCTAATGATAGTTTCCTTGGCAGTGCAGAAGCTTTTTAATTTGATTAGATCCCACTTATTTATTTTTGTTGCTGTGGCGATTGCTTTGGGGGTCTTCTTCAAGAATTCCTTACCTAGGCTGATGTTTGAAAGGGTCTTCCCAACATCTTCATTTAGAATTCTTAAGGTTTCATGCCTTAGGTTTAAGTCTGTTATCCACCTTGAATTGATTTTTGTGAGAGGTGAGAGGTAGAGGTCTAGTTTCAGTCTTCTGCATGTAGCTATCCAGTTTTCCCAGCACCATTTATTGAAAAGAGATTCTTTTCCCCAGTGTATGTTTTTGTCAGCTTTGTCAAAGATTAGATTGCCATATGCAGATGGTTTCATCTCTGGATTCTCAGTCCTGTTCCAGAGGTCAATGTCTCTATTTTTGTGCCAGTACCAAGCTGTTTTAATCACTACAGCCCGTCAATCCATGAGTGGATTATCAAAATTTGGTATATGTTTACAATGGAATATTACTCAATCATAAGAAATGACAGTGATCTAGCACCTCTTACACTTTCCTGGATTAAACTTAAGCCCATTATCCAAAGTGGGGCACCACAAGAGCAGAAGAACGGGATCCATTTGTACTCACCATCAAATTGGTATTAACTAATCAACACATAAATGCACATATCAGAACAACATCTATTGGATGTTGGGGAAGGGGGAGGGCGGCGGGAGGAGGGGGGAGGAGGGAGGAGGGGACGGGTATTTGTATACACAAGGAGTGCAATGCGCACTATCCGAAGGATGGACATATTTGAAACACGGACTTGGTGGGGGGAACCAAGGGCAACACACGTAACCTAAACATCTGTACCCCCATAATATGCTGAAATAAAAAAAAAAAAAGAAATGCCAAGAGAAAAAAGGATGGGCAATGTAGAAAAGAGCACATGGGAGTATGGAACATACTCACACGTGTGCAATTAAAGGCCCAGTAGGAGAGGGGGAGAAGATAGGGGCCAAAGAGAATTTGAGAAACTACTGGCTGAGAATTTCCCAAAACTTAAGAAAAGACATCAAGCTACAGAAATTGAAGAAATCTGTAAACCTCGAGATGAATTAATAAAAAGAATTTTGGTAAATGTTTCATGCATACTTCATAGCAAATTGTTGAACATCCAAAAATGAAGAGAAATTTTGAAAGCAGTCAGAGGGAAAAAGAGACATATTACCCTCAGGTGAACAATAAGATGGATGACTAACTTTAAAAAAATATTGCAGTATAATTGAAGTATATAATACATAGTACATATTTGATCATTTTTGACACAGGTTTATACCAGTAAAACCATCACCACAGTAAAGATTACAAACATTTCTGCCACTCCTAAAAATTCCTTATGCCACTCAGTAATCGACCCTCCCTTTACCCTATCCCCAGACAACAACTAATTTGCTTTCTGCTGCTATAGATTAGTTTGGATATTCTATATTTTCATATGGATGGAAATACAGTATGTATTCTTTTTTTTGTGGCTCGGTTTCTTTTACTTAGCATAGCAATTTTCAGATTCATGCATGTTGCTGCATGCTTCAATAGCTCATTCCTCTTTATTGCTAAACAGCGTTTCATTGCGTGATTATGCCACAGTTGTTTATCCACCCCCCTGTTGATAACAGTTAGGCTGTCTCAGATTTTGCTGATTACAAATAAAATGACTGTGAACATTTGTGTAAAAGTCTTTGTGTGGATATATACTTTTAATTCTTTTGGGTAAATACCTAGCATTAGAATGGTTAGAGTCTATGGTAGGTGTATGTATAAATTTTTATGAAGCTGTTAAACTTTTCTAAAGTGGTTGTACCATTTTGTATTCCCAACAACAGTGTAACAGAGTTCCACTTGGTCTACATTGTCAGCAACATTTGCTATGGTTAATTTTTAAAACTTTAGGTTTTCTAATGGGTTAGTGGTGTATCTCATTATGGTTTTAATTGAATATTCTTTATACTTAATGATGTTGAGCATACTTTCAAATGCTTATTGACAATATGTCTTTATTTATGAAGTGCCTTTTTAAATTGTTGATCATTTCCTTAATGGGTTATTTATCTTATTATTGACTTGTAAAAATTTGTTACATAGTTTTGATAGAAGTCCTTTGACATACATATTTAAAATATTTTATCACAGTCTATGACTTGCCTTTTGGCTTTCTAATGAAGTGTTTTGAAGAGCAAAACTTAAAAAATTTTGATGGGGTTTGATTTATCATTTCTTTCGTTTATGGCTTCTGTTGTTTGTGTTCTATCTAAGAAAACTGCCAACTCCCATGATTGAAATGCATTTTCTCGTATGCATTATTTTAGAGGTTTTATTGCTTTAGGTTTTAAATTTAATTATATGATCCATTTAGAGCACATTCGGCATATTGAGTAGGGGTTGCTGTTTACTTCTTTATTGGTATCTATTTGATCCAACACCATTTGTTGAGATGACTTTCCTTTCATCTTTGAATTGCCTTAGTATCTTTGTCAGAAATCAATCGACCATATTTGTGTAGATCTGTATCTGCATCCACTGTTGTGTTACCTTGATCTATATGTCAATATTTTAGCCAATACCAAACTGCATGGAATACTGAAACTCTGAAGTAACTCTTGAAATCGGATAGTTTAAGTGCTGCAACTTTTTTTTTTTAAAGTTGTTTTAGCTACTCTAGGTCCTTTGCATTTCTACATAAATTTTTGAGTCAGCTTTCTTATTTCTACAAAAGAAGCTTGCTGGAATTTTGATTACAATTTTGTTGGGTATGCTGATCAATTTGGTGAGATTTAATTGACAGGAACTAGAAGATCTTGAAGTGACAACTTTATAGTGCTAAAATAAAATAATTGCCAATGTGGAATTATAATCACAATGTGGATTATAATCACAAAAAATATGCTCCTAAAGTATCAGTGAAATTAAGGCATTTTCAGACAGTTATTATGTTTATTTATTGCCAGGAGGTCTACTAAAAGGAAATACCAAAGTGAATTTTTTAGGTAAGAGGAAAATGATCCCAGATGGAGGCATTGAAATGAAAAATAGAATAAAAAGTAATAGAAAGGGTAAATATATGTGGTGAATTTAATTTTAGAAGACTCTGATGAGTAAGGATATATGTTGTAATCTGTAGGATAACCATAAACAGAAAAATAAATTAATTTATGCCAAGCATTCTAATAGAGAAGAAACGGATATAAGAGAATATACCATAAATCAAAGAAAACAATTGAAAGAGAAAAGGAACAAAAAAATACAAAAGACAAAGAGAAAATAAATGGAAGAATAAAAGATTTTAATCCAAATATACCAGTAAGCATAAAATCACATTAAATATAATTAGAACAAATATTCTGATGAAAAGTCAAGCTGGGCATTCAACCACAGACTGTTTATAAAAGACTAATCTTAAATATAAGGACTCAGAAAGTTTGGATTTAAAAGTATGAGAGAAAACGTATCATGCAAACATACTATAGACTACAGTAATTTTCAAGTGCACAGGAGCATTTCCCAAAATTAATCCATATGCTGTGCTGAAAAGAAAATCTTAACAAATTTCAAATGCTTGAAACTATATAAAGCCTACTCTCTAGCCAAAGTAGAATAAAGCTAGAAACCAATAGTAACAAAAAATTAAAACTAAAATTAAAAAAAAAAACAAATTTACTAAATATTTGTGCATTTTGCTTTTGAATGATATGTGGGTTAAAGAAGAAATCACAACCAAAATTAGAAAATATTTTTAACTGAATGATAATAAAATTAAATAATCTATCAAGCTTGTAGTATGCAGATAAAACTATTAGGGGAAATGTATAACCTTAAAATGCATGTGGCAAAATAAAAAAGGCTGAAACCAATGATCTATGTATCTATCTCAAGAAGTCAGAAAACTAATGTGATATTAAATCTCAAAAAATGAGAAGGATGTAATTAGTACAAATAAGGAGCAAAAAGTATTGAAATAGGAAATAAAAATATATAACACAGAACGTCAAACAAACCAAAATTTTCTTTGATAAAACTAGTGAAATTGATTAATTTTCAGCAAGCTTGATAAAAAAAAAGAAAAGAATGGAAGATACACATCATCATAAAAATGAAAAAAGGAAACTTTACATATTAATTTATTAGAGCAATCATAAGTAGATATTATAAACAACTTTATGCCAAAAACTTTGAAAATTTTGACAAAATGGATACATTTCTTGAAATATACAACTTAACAAAACTAACAATATCCTATATCAAATATCAAAGATTTCTTATAGTTATTAAAGAAATTGAACCCGTAATTATAAATCTCAGAAAGAAAACTCTATGTCTAGATAGGTTTACAGGTGAACTCTTTCAAATATTTAAAGAAGAATTAACACTATTTTTGCATACATCCTTTCAGAGGCTAGAGAAAGGGGAAATAATTTTAACTCATTTTGAGTGGCCAGCGTAAACTTGAGACCAAAACATAATAAGGCATATTATAAGAAAGAAAAATTATAGGCCAATCTCTCTTATGAACGTAGATTAAAAATTGTAGAGAAAATGTTAGAAAAAGACTTCCCAATCATATTAAAAAAAGATAATATATCGCAATCAAGTTGGGTTTATGTAGGACTATGAGGTTTGTTTGACATTTGAAAATCAATCATTGCATTAGCAAAAAAAAGGAGAAAAACATCACGATGGTTTCAAAAGGTACCAAAAATGTCAACACTGATGATAAAAAAGAGGCTTCTTAACAAAGTAGGAACAGAAGATTTATAACTATGAATAGAAAGGATATTATTTAAATTTATTGTTATCTCTGAGAAACATACTTATTAGTGAACTGTTGAAAGTTTTTCCCTTGAAAGTGGGAGCAAGATGATTGTTTGCTATTTCAACCTTTTTTCAAAATCTTATGAAATTTTCCTACCCAGTGAAATAAGATGAGACAAAAGTCAATACAATCTCTCCGCATCCACACCAACATTTATTGTTTTGGGACTTTTTGATGAAAGCCATCCTCACTGGAGTTAAGTGATATCTCATTGTGGTTTTGATTTTCATCTCCCTGATGATTAGAGATGTTGAGCATTTTTTCATATGTTTGTTGGCCATTAGTCTGTCTTCTTCTGTAAAGTTTCTGTTCTTGTCCTTTGCCTACTTTTTGTGGGGTTGTTTGATTTTTTCTTGCTGATCATCCTGAGTTCTATATAGATTCTAGTTAGCGACTCTTTATTGGATGTGTGGCCTGCGAATATTTTGTCCCATTCTGTAGGCTGTCGGTTTGCTCTCGTGATAGTTTCCTTGGCTGCGCAGAAGCTTTTTAATTTGATCAGGTCCATTTATTTATTTTTGTTGTTGCTGTGATTGCCTTTGGGGTCTTCTTCATAAATTCTTTCCCTAGGCCAATGTCTATAAGAGTTTTTCCAACATTTTCTTCTAGAATTGTTATAGCTTCATGCCTTAGGTTTAAGTAGGTTTTCCACGGTGAGTTGATTTTTCTGAGAGGTGAGAGGTGTGGATCCTGTTTCAGTCTTCTACACGTGGCTATCCAGTTTTCCCAGCACCATTTATTGAATAAGAAACACTCATACACTGCTGGTGGGACTGCAGACTAGTACAACCTCTGTGAAAAGCAATATAAAGACACCTCAAAGAACTATAAGTAGAACTACCAATTGATTCAGCAATCTCCTTACTGGGCATCTACCCAAAGGAAAAAAGACATTCTATAAAAAAGACATCTGCACTAGAATGTTTATAGCAGCACAATTCACAATTGCAAAGATGTGGAAACAACCCAAGTGCCCATCAATACATGAATGGATTAATAAAATGTGGTATATGTATACCATGGAGTTCTACTCAGCCACAAAAAACAATGATGATCTAGCACCTCTTGTATTATCCTGGATAGAGCTGGAGCCCGTTCTACTTAGTGAAGTAGCACAAGAATGGAAAAACAAGCACATGTACTCACCATCAAATTGCTATTAACTGACCAATACTTAAGTGAAGTAGTAACATTCATCGGATGTCAGGCAGGTGGGAGGGAGAAGGAGGGGATGGGTATATTCACATCTAATGGATGCAGTGTGCACCATCTGGGATATGGACATACTTAAAGCTCTGACTCAGATGGGGCAAAGGCAATATATGTAACCTAAACATTTGTACCCCTGTAATATGCTGAAATAAAAAATAAATTAATTAATTAAAATAAAAAGTCAATACAAGGCTTAAGGATTGAAAAGGAAAAAATAAAAGTTTCAGAAAAGACAAACAAACTTTTTCACAGAGAAAAACAAAAGAATTCACAAACTATTTTAGTAAGTGTATTTAACAGTGTTAGGAGATTCAAAGTTTATAAATAAAAATCAATTGTATTCCTAGAAAGAAACAATTTTTAAAAATCAAATAGAGATAAATCTAGTAAGTTCTTTAATAACTTTACAAAGAAAAGCACAAAACATTACTGATAGAAATTAAAGAAGCCCTAAATTAGTGGAAAGACATGTCATGCTCTTGGATTAGATACTCAATATTACAAAGATTTCCCATTTTCCCCAAATTGATTCCTAGTTTCAATGCAATTCCAGTAATTCCAGTGAGTAGGGGTAGGGAGAGGCGGGGGATGTGGCCCATGGGGCAGAGGTCAATAAAGAAATGTGTATAGTCGTTAATAAGGAGTTTAGATTTTATGTTCTAGGCTCATACTTCCATGAAGACTTCTCATTAATCCCGTTACTAAGACTTTGGCCAATTTCTTGAGAAATAACAACTCTGGTCACATATTGATGAGAATTTCTTTGTCCCTTCTATACTCTGGGTTGTATTACAAGGAAAGCCACCTCATATGGAGCCAAGCACAAATGGCTTCTCTGTAATCTCCACGTTTTCTCCCCCGACCTAGATGGGGAAGGTTAGCAGGTTGAAGAGAAGATATGTGCAGTTCCTCATGGTGCAGAATGCTCTCCTGGACTTCAGAGTGGACGGGGGATGTGCAGAGCAAGAGTGGGAGTGGGAAGGGCAGTGAGGAGGACGGCTCAGTAGTCCAGACAGATGGTGGTGGACCCAAAAGCAACGCAGGTTCATAAGGAGCTCACAAAATATATGTCTAGTTCAGACTGAAGCGAAATTCACACAGCAGCATATGGAACTGTTGCTCCATATTCCAAATTCATGGACTCCAATAATAATGTGCCCCAAGCAAGCAGCATTCCCAATGGCTCCAGCCAAGAGGCCCACACTACAGTCAATCGGCTAGGGTTGACAAGGGAAGGTTATCTGACTGTTGCATGTTTTCTGTCACTGATATCTCTCCTAGGGGGTGACAGGAGGTAATACTGCGCTATCTGTGTTCCATGCAGAGTCAAGGCACAGTCCCATAAGCCTTAATGAGAGTTTGGGGATGAATACAAATGATCTCTGTAAAATCACATAATAGTAACAGGTAATAGTGTTACTGCCAAGTCTCAGGTTTCAGCTGGGACAAAAGTGTTAACTAAGGGATGCATAATGCAAAAAGCATGGGCTTGGGAGAAGGACACATTCAGTTCAAGCCCAAGCACCACCACGTCCTAACCGCAAGGTCAAGTCAACTACCTCACCTGGCTGAGACTCAGTTTCTTCACTGTGAAATAAAGATCATGTAATAGCTATAATAATTACATGCAAAAGGGCAGGGTGATCAGAAAGGGCTGAGCCTTAGAATGTGCTAGACCAGCCTAAAGAAGATGCTTAGTGAGATTAAAATAAACATGGTACTTTTGCTAATCTCAAAGACTCAATGCCCCGAGATCAGCAATCTGACAGTTTCAGCCAATTCATTCCAAATGTAGCACGAGCAGTAAATTAGAATATATTTGTGTAGTTACTTAAAACTTTCCAGGGCATGGAAAGAAATGAAGAGGGAAATTCCAGGCTAGTTACTGAAGTTCTCATTAAAGATGAATTCTCTGGAGGTCTGTTGATGACAACAATAAGATGAAGTCTAAATGTTACAGTTGGGAAAATCTGGACTTTCACTTTCTAATGATCGCTTGTACCTCTGTGATATTTTTTGCCTTCTATACTTGATTGATTCTTATTTGTTCTTTAAAAATAACTGTGTACATAGCTTCAGGTGGTTAGTGGTATTGTGTAAAGTGAATTACAATAGTTTCCTAAGTGTGTTAGGACTCATGTGCAAGTGACAGAAACTCAACCAAGCTGGAATAAAGAAAATGGAACTTTTAGTGGCTCATGATGCAGGCGAGGTTCTTGCCAGAGACCTGTTCCTTTTGATCTCATGGCTCTGCCTCCTTCTTTGTTGGCTTTAGTCTCAAGCTGGCCCTGCCACAAGCAGCTCCTATATACTCCCACTTCAGCAAACCTACTGAAAAGAGATCTCCTTTCCCATTCATTCTAGCAAACATTTTAGGACCACTTTGGGTCCTGTGCAGATTGCTGGACCAATCTCTATAGGATACAGTACTCTAACGGGACAGGCCTGGGTCCTGGGCCAACACTGGAGCCCAGGACATGATTTCACAGTTCATGGTTATTATTTGTTTGCTTGTGTTTCTCCACTATGCTGACAGCTCCACAAGGGCTCACTGTACTCCAGAGCTCACAAGACTGTGTGGAGGTGGCAGAGTGCTGTGGTTAGATTAGTAGAGGCAGGTGATGCAGTGGTTAAGGGAAAAGACTCCAGAGATAGACTGTCTGGGTCAGAATTCAGGCTCTGGCAGCTTGGGCTAATCACTTATTCTTCCTGTGCCTGCTTCTTCAGATGAAGGAAAATGGGAATAATAATAAAATGGGAATAATAATAGCACCTACCTCATAGGGTTGTAGTGAGTATTAAATGAATTAATGCACACAAAATGCTTAGAATTGTGCCAGGGACTTTTTGAGATAGTATATGTATACTCGATATTACTTACAGTCATGCATTGCTAATAACAGAAATATGTTCTGAGAAATGTGTCCGTAGGTGATTTCATTGTTGTGCAAACATCATAGAGTGTACTCACACAAACCTAGATGGCATAGTTTACTACACACGTGGGCTATATGGTATGGCCTATTGCTCCTAGGCTACAAACCTGTACAGAATGTTACTGTACTGAATACTGTAGGCAACTGTAAGACAGTGGTAAGTATCTGTGTATTTAAACATATCTAAACATAGAAAAGGTACAGTAAAAATACAACATCATAATCTTATGGGACCACCGTTGTATATGTATATGCAATTTGTCATTAGCTAGAATGTTGTTGTGTGGCACATTACTAAATATTTGTGTATAATTTTTTTCTTAGCACAATATTCTTGGAATCTAGCATAGTTCCTGGCACATGGTATGTACTTTATAATTAATAAATATTAATTAATTAATAAATATCATTTTCTTTTCCTACCAATCCTATAAATTTAGTATTGTGATTCTCATTTTACAGATGAAGAAAAGGGAGGCATAGAAAGGTTAAGTAACTTGTTCAAGGTCATACAGCTAGTGATTTTTGAAGGAAGTATTGATCTTAGATCTGTCTGACTGTAGAGTCTGGACTTTTAAACATCCCACTAATCAGCTTTCAGTACTTAGCTTCCCTGTTAACACTTCTGGGAGAATTTCCTTAATGCCTGCACCTGCCGTGGTGAGGGAGATTCCCTTCTCTGTGTCTTCCTTATTTGTCTGTTTGTGTATCTGATGGTGAGATCCATGCTTTGCTCATCTTGAATGTCTAGCTTCTATTACAGAGTCACAGAGCTTGACTTGTTAGGTATCAGTAATTTTTAGTTAAATAAAGAGCATTGAATGATAATATGGAAGGACTCTAGGAGTATGAAGAAAAAGTAATTTCTCTTCTTACCTTCTAAAGACAGCCTGTGGGAGATTTTTTCTTTTGGGAAGAGAATTATGAAAGAGGTAGTATCTCAAAGGGCATTTACTCACAAGAGAGGAGGTTTTAATGGTGATATAGCACCTCTTATATACTCCTGGAAAGCGCTGGAACACATTCTACTAAGCGAGGTATCCAAAGAATGGAAAGACAAGCACCACATGTACTCACCATCAAATTGGTATTAGCTGATCAACATTTAAGTGCACATTTAAGAATAACATGTATTAGATGTTGGGCAGGGGGAGGGGGAGGGAGGAGGAGGGGATGGGCATATGCACAAACAATGAGTGAGATGTGTACCTCCGGGGGAATGGACACACTTGAGGCTCGGACTTGGGGGGGAGGGAGGGTAAGGGCATCATATGTAACTTAATCATCTGTACCCCCATAACATGCTGAAATAAAAAAAAAAAAAAAGAGAGGAGGTTTTACAGATTGCCGTGTAGTGAAACTAGCAGAGGAATCATTTGGCAAGAACCTTACAGACACTGAAGCCCAAATCTGTATTTAACAAACAAAAACACTAAAGCTCAGAGAGTAGAAGGGACTTGCCCATTGTCACACTAGTCTGGGGAGGGCCAGAGTAAGAATTTAGTCTTCTGAGCCCCCATTATAGACTCTTTTCTTTCCTTTTTTTTTTTTAATTCAATCCCTGTAGGGACTGTCAAAAGTTGCCAATGCTGACTATATTGCAAGTCGTCATGGTGGGGTATTGGGAAAAGTTTTCAATTAGCCATAATCGCACCTTGGACGAACCTCATTGGCTGTGATACTGCCACTGTGCAAAGCTTAGATTCTTTCTTCTATCACATATGATAAACAATTTGGGGAAACAGAACAGCCCAGGGGAAATAAAGAGCCACTGGCCTTATGGGAAAGGGGCTGAAAATGAAAACAAAATACATTAAACATTTAGTAAATGGAGAAAAATGTGCTAACGACTACAGCAGGAAAGGGGACAGGGAAAAATTTATTAACTCAATATATATCAGGCTGAGGCTAACCTGGTGCCAGGTCTGGCTTCAGAGTAGGAAAGAAATTCTCAGCTGCTTTTGAGTAGAATGGATTACTTGGCTGCTCTGAAACAAATGCAGGCAGTGATCATTCAATATGAACTGCCCAAGACCACTGCAGATGCCAAGATTCCCTTTACTCTTTCCCTTGGAGGAGTGGTTAATGTTTGCTAAGGGCAGACTCCCTCTGGCCCTTAGCATGCCTGGTACCATGGAAAGAACACAAGCAACAGATCCCATATCCGGACTTTAATATTGTATAGGTCTGTAGCATCAAGCAACCTACTTATCTTCTCTAAACTTGTGTTTCTTCACTTACAAAATGAAGCCGTTGCTGTTAATCTTTAAATAAGAGGCTTGTGAGAGTTAAATGAGATAGACTATATAAAATTCCTATGACAGAATAGACACTCAGCAAATAGCAATTATCATTATTACAGTCAAATGTCACTTAAAGATGGGGTATGCTCTGAGAAATGCATCATTAGGTAATTGTGCAAACATCATAAGCAAACCTAGATGGTATAGCCTACTGCACACCTAGGCCATATGGAATAGTCTCTTGCTCCTAGGCTACAAACCTGTACAGTATGTTACTCTATTGAATACTGTAGGAAATTATAACACAGTGGTACGTATGTGTGTATCAAAACATATCTAAACATAGAAAAGGTACAGTGAAAATCAGCATTATAATCTTATGGGACCTATGTCATATATGTAGTCTGTCATTGACCAAACACTGATATGTAGCCCATGACTGTACTTCCAAGCTGATGGTGCCCACAGACAGAAAGGGAAGCCATTTACCACATAAACAAACAAGCACATGAGACAAAAGAAAATTGACCTTACTGAGTACTTTCTATAATTCATTTTCTCTTTCCACCTAAGGTTCTATTTTGTAAGAGGAGGAGGAGGAGGAGGAGGAGGCATCATACCGGAAGATGATTTTATGCTGGCTCTATTTGGGACATTTTGTTTTCTGTGTCTGATGCAAGGAGGACTCCCTTGAGGTCAGAGTGAGATCAGAGTTTCTAGAGGGAATTTAAATCTCTGTGGTTATAAGCTAAAAAATGAAGTGTTAATTAGTCTATGCTAATTTATTTACCCTTTGATTTTCTAAAATGTTGAACGGCATATTAGAAGCCCAGGTATACTCTAAGCTATAGATGAAAAAAAAAAAAAAAAGAAAACCATGAAAAGCAGCAGCAGAATAATGAAAGCACAGCATTCTGGCCCAATTTGTGCATGGTAAAATAGCCAAATACATTTAATTAGCCCCTAAGGGCATAGTATAATCATCGATGTTCATACAGATTTTCTTAAATCACCAATTAAAGTGTCTACCTGTCTACATGCTGAAAGGATAAGAGATACATATTTTATGAAAAAGCAAAGCAAAGGAGAACCAGTTTTATATCTCTGAGAGAGCCTGGTCCACCACGTAGAGGTTGGCACGCTGAGACCAGGATTCCCACTTTTGTAGGTGCTGTGGCTTCAAAGATAGCATCATCATCTCTTTGCTTCAGTCTTCTTATCTTGGGGAATATGGGAAAGTAAGGATCAGGAGTTCAGAGACCTAGGCTTTTGGTTGGAATTCTTTGGGGTGCAAATAATAGAAACCCAATGCAAACAAGTTTAAGCAAATAATAATAATAATAAAATTAAAAAGGGATATATTAATATGGATACTGGAGCATTTCATAGAACCAAATGACAGTAATCTTACTAAGCCTCAAGAAAACTAGAGCTAGTGGCTTGAAAACCACCAGGTCTCTCTCTCTTTCATGTCTTATGTTCCCCCCACCCCCTGCTGCCACTAGGGTATCCTCTAATCCTCTGTCATCAGGAGGACTAGGGTGAGGCAAGAGAGACACTTTGGGCCCCAAATTTAATGAGGCTCTCACTTTCAGAGCCTTGCAAGTGTTAACTCTTAGGCGCTTCACTTGTCTCACTCATCTCACCCTAGTCCCAACCCTGCTGGGAAATACAGCTGCCAAGAGCAATCACACTTGAAAAAAATCTGTTTCTGTACATTTTCTATCTTCGCCCCAAGCCAAAACTTCTTAGGAAAGGTACATCTTGGATCAGTTTGAATTAGCGTGAGCCATGGACCAACTACCCCTGACCAAGGGTTGGGCATATTTTACCTAGTGGGAACCAGGGTACCCATGTGGATGAGACTGGGGACAAGGTTCTAGAAAAGAAGTGCAGGATAGAGAATGTATTGCCATTACCCCATATCCTGGGTCATAGCTTGCTGTTGGTGCTGTAGTGGCTGAATGGTCTCCCACCCACCCCCGCCCCAACAAATATGTCCACATCCTACCCTCAGAAATTTTGAATGGGACCTTATTGGAGAGAAGATCTTTACAGATGTTATTAAGTTAAGGATCATGAGATGAGATCATGCCGGGTTATCTAGGTAGGCCCTAAATCCAATACTAAGGTATTCCTACAAGAGTCACACAGAGGAGAGACAGAGATAGGATTAGGTCATGTAAGGATGGAGGGAGGGATTGGAGTCATGCAGCCACAGCTGAGGAATGCCTGGATCCACCAGAGGCTGAAGAGGCAAGGAATGGAGTCTCCCGAGGGCCTTGGGAAGGGGTGGGGCTCTGCCAACATCTTGATTTTGGACATCTTGTTTCTGGCACTTTGAGAGAATAAATCTGTTATTTTAAACCACCATGTTTGTTATGGCAGCCCTAGGAAAATAATACATTTACAAAATAAGAAATCTCATCAAAGTCACAAGAGTTCGTGGCCATTGGGGGAGGGTACATACCCTGATGTTTAAAATTGTGGGTTTTGGTTGAATCCTGGTTCTGCCATCTAATAAATGTCATTTTGGGTGATTAATTAACCTCTCTGTGATTCAATTTCCCTATTACTAAAATGCGAAAAATAATAGCTAATTTACACAGAGCTTAGAACAAGTGCCTGGCATATGCTGCATACTCACTGTGAGTCACTGACTATTTCACGTGTAAATTTGGGGTGATAATAATAGCTCCCCTGCTCAGCTTACCATGTTGTTGAGATGATTCACTGAGAGAGTAAATGTAAGTTTCATTCAAGTCAAATGACCTACTGTGTACCATGAAATGGGTTAGTTAGGAAATGCAGGGGAAAAATAAAATAAGCTCAACAAGGTATCTGATCTTGAGGAACTTAAAGTCCCATTATGGACTGAATGATGTACCATCCCAAATTCACGTGTTGAGTCCTAATCCCCAGTGTGATTATATTTGGGGATAGGGCATTCAAGGAGTAATTAAGGTTAAATTAGGTCATAAAGCTGGGTGTCCTTATAAGAAGAAGAGACATCAGGGATCCCTCTCTCTCCAGGTACACACAGAGGAAAGGCAGCCAGCTGCAAGCCAGGAAGAGAGGCTGCAGTAGACACCAACCCTGCTGGCCTGTTGACTTTGGACTTCCAGCCTCCAGAACTGTGAGAAATAAATTTCTATTGCCTAAGCCACCCAGTCTGTGGTATTTTGCTATGCCAGCTCAAGCAGAAAAATACAAATCCATTAGTGGAAATTATAAAGCAATACATAT
>NW_012138302.1:8088817-8090144 GCF_000956105.1 Propithecus coquereli
AAAAAAAACCCTAAAATGCATATGGGACCAAAAAAGAGCACAAATAGCCAAAGCAATCTGAAGCAAAAAGAACAAATCTGGAGGCATTACATTACCTGATTTCAAATAATACTATAAGGATATAGTAACCAAAACAGCATGATACTGGTATAAAAGTAGACACATGGACTAATGGAACAAAATAGAGATCCAAGAAATAAAGCCAAATATCTGCAACTAACTGATCTTTGACAAAACACAGAATAGCATACCCTGGGTAAAGGAGCCCCTGTTTGATAAATAGGGCTGGAAAAATTGGATAGCCTCATGCAGAAGAGTGAAACTGGATCCCTGTCTCTCACTGTACACAATAATTAAGTCAAGATGGATTAAAGACTTAAATGTAAGACTTGAAACAATAAAAATTATAGAAGAATACCTAGGAAAAACTATCCTTGATATTGACCTAGGTAAAGAATTTATTACCAAAACCCCAAAAGCAAATACAACAAAAACAAAAATAAATAAATGGGACTTAATTAAACTAAAAAGCTTCTGCACAGCAAAAGATATAATCAACAGAGTAAATAGACAACCTATGAAATAGGAGAAAATGTTCTCAAGCTATACATCTGACAAAGGCCTAATATCCAGAATCTATAAGGAACTCAACCAAATCAGCAAGAAAAATACAAATAACCCCATTATAAAGTGGGTAAAAGACATGAACAGACATTTTTCAAAAGAAGAGAAAAACAAACATATGAAAAATATACTCAACATCACTAATCATCAGGGAAATGCAAATTAAAACCACAATGAGATACCACTTCAGAATGGTCACTATTAAAAAGTCAAAAAACAATAGATGCTGGTGTGGTTGCTGTGAAAAGGGAACACTTACACGCTGTTGATGGGAATGTAAATTAGTACAACCTCTATGGAAAACAGTACAGGGATTTCTCAAAGAACTAAAAGTAGATTTAACATTTAATTTAGCAATCCCACTACTCGGGATCTACCCAAAGGAAAAGAAGTCATTTTACAGAAAAGATACCTACAGCCATAGTTTTACTTAGCACAATTCACAATTGCAAAGATATAGAACCAACCTAAGTGCCCACCTACTGATGACTGGATAAAGAACATTATTACATTCAAAAGAATGTAATACTGTCTTTCGCATCAACTTGGATGGAATTGGAGGCCATTATCCCAAGTGAAGTATCTCAGGAGCAGAAAAACAAATACCACATGCCTTAGGTTTAAGTCTGTTATCCACCTTGAATTGATTTTTGTGAGAGGTGAGAGGTAGGGGTCTAGTTTCAGTCTTCTGCATGTAGCTATC
>NW_012138302.1:8094079-8096773 GCF_000956105.1 Propithecus coquereli
AAAAAAAAAAAAAAAGAAAAGAAAATAGCCTGTGTGTCAGCTGGAAGGATCTGCTGAGGCTTGGCCCCTGGGGACAGAACAAGGATAGAATGTGCTAGTTGAAAAAGGAGTGGAAGCATCAATGGTTCAGAAGGAAGTACTCTCAGGACCCAGGCAGGGAAACTCAACACTCACAAGTACCAAAGCCCACAACCTAAGGGGCAGGAGCTGGGAGCTGGATACAGAAAGGATGTCATAAATAATGTAGGAGGTTGTAGATAGTAGCCAGGGTTTCCACAGCACGCTTTACTTGGCTTTTATGTTTACAATGAGGATAGACTGCTTTTAGGAACAATAAAGAAAAGTTTGTTTATTAAACTAATTATGGTTCAATAATATTAATAATAACAGTGATGATGGTGACAGTATGTGACATAATAAACTGGTGTGCTTTTATTTTGCCCTCTTCCTGTGCACAACTATTTCACCCGTGACATTCTCCCATCGAGGCTCAGAAATAAGAAACCAGTATTGCTACAAAGTCAGGCTACACTGGAGGAAATGAAGAGGGAAAAAAAATCAAATGGTAGTTTTTATATTTTAGGAAACAAAAGTTTAGGTGTAACAGAGAAATATTTGGGAGAGAATTGAGGATGAAACCAGGAATAATTTGCTCCAAATTTCCTTCCCCATCAGCACCCCTAGTAAACAAACATACTAGATAAATATGATTTTCCAGGCTAGGAAAGAAAAGAACAGTCGGAGAATATAATGTACAAAAGCTAATCACCAAATAAGGCCTGTCCAGTTCCTCTTTCTCCTCTCGCCATGATAAGGAACATAAACCATAGAACCCACAGGTAAATATGGGATTTAAGAGCAGAAGAAACCCATCCTTACCTCTTGCCCATAACTCTAAGAGAGAATAGATTCTCAGATGGTCTCTACACCCCAAAGTCACGGGAATTACAGAGTGCAGAATTTTGCCACAAGTTCTATTCTGGTTCTTTAAATATGTTTTCTGAAATAATCATGTATTATTAGACTCCTTTTAAAGTACAAGAAATGAGGAATTAATAATAAGTCCAAAATTGCACAGCAAGTACATAGGAGAGGTGCTAAAAATTCAGGCAAAGGAAAAGGGGTAGATGGGGAAAGAAGCCCTAAGTAACATTCAGAGTTAAATAATCTCTCTGCTATAAAAATATGGACATTTACTTTGCCTACTCTACAGGATCTGTGATAGGGTAAGCCAAATGGGATATTTCATATATATTCTCTTTGGGGTCCTCTGAGGTTCTTAGATCTATGGTTTAATGTCTTTTGTTATATTTTGGAAAATTCTTGGCTGTTATCCTTTCAAATTTTTTTGTGTCATCTCTCTCGATTCCCCCACCCCTCATCCTTCTTGGGCTCCAATTACAGATATGTTTGACCATCTAATATTGTCACATAGCTCTTGTATGATCTGCAATGTTTTTCTGTTTATCTTCTCTGTTTGCTTGTCTTCACTTTTTTTCTCTTTTTGTTTTCTTCTTTGTTTTGATTTTTCTTTATTTTTGCTCTTTTTGTTTCTATTTGATTTCTCACCAACCTATCTTCAAATTCACTGATTGTTTTCTTGACCGTGTCAAATATGATGATGAGCCTGACAAAGGAATTCTTCATCTCTAATACATTTTTTAATCTCTCCCATTGCTATTTGTCTTCTCTCTGCTGAAATTCCCAACTAATGCTCATATGTTTCCCTCTTTCCCCACTAAATCCTTTAACATATTAACCATAGTTATTTTAAAGTCCAACATTTGGGTCATTTCTCATTTTGGAAATGTTAAATTGTTTTTTCTCTTGATAATGGGCCATTTTCACTGGTATTATATGTCTTTGTATTTTTATATCAAATGCCAGACATCTCATGCAGAGTAATAGAGACTTGAGTAAATGTTATTTACTCCTGGAAGTGGATGTGCATTTGATCCTTCAGGACAATAACATGGAGGTTTGAGAAACTCTAGTTAACTAGGAGTTGAGTGGGGCTTAGCTTTTGTCATTGCTATGACTACCTATAATAAACCACAGCCTTTGGTCTAAAAATGCCTTGTGCTTAGTGTGGGTGTTGTGTTGTTGGAGGTTTTTTCTCAATGTACTTGCTTCATCCTCATTTTTCAGCTTTCTCTGTGATGTGTGCCATGGAGAGGAGGTTCTTTCTCTATTTCTTTTCACCTTCCTTAGTGGTATACTACTGTTGCTTGTTATTTGGTACATGTTAGGCTGGTGGTGAGGAGAAGTTTCTTTTTTGCCATTCTATCCTCATCTTAGGTGGATGCTGTATGCCTGGACCTCCCTTTCTTTTCTTCTGGGAAAACTTCATGCCTCAGAAAGGAGTTGCTGTTTAGTACAACCTCTGTGGAAAGTAATATGGAGATCCCTCAAAGAGCTACAAGTAGAACTACCATTTGATCCAGCAATCCCATTACTGGGCTCTGGGAAAACTACATGCCTCAGAAAGGAGTTGCTGTTTAGTACAACCTCTGTGGAAAGTAATATGGAGATACCTCAAAGAGCTACAAGTAGAACTACCATTTGATCCAGCAATCCCATTACTGGGCATCTACCCAAAGGGAAAAAAGGGATTCTATAAAAAAGACATCTGCACTAGAATGTTTATAGCAGCACAATTCACAATTGCAAAAATGTTGAAACAACCCAAGTGCC
>NW_012138302.1:8096823-8098756 GCF_000956105.1 Propithecus coquereli
AAATATGTTTTCTGAAAACACGGACTTCCGGGGGGGAGGAAACCAAGGGCAACACACGTAACCTAAACATCTGTACACCCATAACTTGCTGAAATAAAAAAAAAAATACCACATGTTCTTACTTATAAGCAGGAGCAAAGCAATGGGTTTCAGGGTCATACAGAGTGACTTTATGGACATGGACATTGGAGACTCAGAATGTGAGGGTGGGAGAGGGTTGCAGGATGAAAAATTGTTTATTGGATACAATGGACACTATTCAGGTGATAGGTATATTAAAAGCTGAGACTTCTCCACTATGCAATTCAGCCATATAACAACAAACCACTTGTACCCCTCAAATCTATTTGAATTAAAAAAAATAAAAAAACAAAATAAAACACAAAAATACCAGAAAAGACTAGTATTTTCAATAATAAAGGACAGTGTCAATGAAAAAAAAATAGAAGTAAAAAAGTGTTATCTTGTCCTGACCACTCCAATCCTGCACGTTTAAACCCCGCAATGAGCCACCGCAATGCCCCACCTCTGCAGCCATTTAAAGCTGGTGGCGGGGAGTCTGGGTGGGCCTGTGGCTCGCCTGGCCTGTGCCCTCTGACTTGGATGCCCACTCACAGCACTACTCCAGCCTCGTGGACATGGTATCCAATTTTCTGCCCTATCTTTTCTCCTGAGCTTGGTGACTAATTTGGCCTTCCTGGTTTTGACTAACAGCATTTTGTAAAGTCCTGATTTCTGACATTCCTAACTTCAGTCTACCAGGGCTTTAGACCTCAACAATGTGTGCCACATGCAAGGAAAGTGCTTTCAAGGTATGGCTGCTGGACCAGCAGCATCAGCATCACCTGGAAACGTGTTGGAAATGCAGATTATACCGTCCCACCCTGGAACTGCTGAATCAGAAAATATAGGGGTATGGGGGTGTCATACCTAGCAGTCTACATTTTTAATTTAATTTTTATTAAAATGCAATGGTTATACATATTTTTGGAATACATATGATATTTTGATACCTATATATAATGTGTAATGATCAAATCAGGGTAATTGGGATACCTGTCACTACTTCAAACATATCTCTTTGTGTTGGGAACATTACAAATATTCTCTTCTAGCTCTTTTGAAATATACAATGAATTATTATTAACTATAATTTTCTTACTATGCTAGCAAACACCAGAATTTATTCCTTCTATTCAATCTGTTTTGATTGCCCCCAAGCAATTCTTAGGATGCTAAAAATACGAAAACCACCACTATAGAAGGTTCATGTAATCTCTTCTTGTCTTTACCTCTCAATAGTGTGGCTATAATTTTTATTCTGTAAGGTGATTTTTAGGACTTAATAAGTCCTAAAGTCTTCTGAGTTCACATGAAAGATGCTAAATAAACAGAGTCAAATCTGAACCTAATAGTCCTGTGTTAGAGCTGCGAGTCTGAGTAACCACAGTTTTACTCACAGTGCCTTCTATTCACATGGGCTTCCACGCACCTGTTTGAGGAGACAGCAACACTCCCACCCACACTGTGGCAAACTCTCTGTCACCTGGTGCATATGCTGCTATGAGTCTCATCACACCTTGTGAAGGAACACATGGACCCATATGTCAGCCGATGTGTTTATATTCTTTTCTACAGAAAGGGGAAATATGTTTCATAATAAATGTTTGCATACTTTGGAGCAGATTTTTTTTTGAGAGGGAGAGAGAGAGAGAGAGAGAGAGAGAGAGAGAGAGAGAGAGAGAGAGAGAGAAAGAGACAAAAAGAGAGGCAGAAACTTTGGCTGGAACAGTTGAATCTTTATTCCTTTGCAATGTTTTCATTACCTAACCTTGAAAATAGCCTGTGCAGGCCAGGCGCGGTGGCTCACGCCTGTAATCCTAGCTCTCTGGGAGGCCGAGGTGGGCAGATTGTTTGAGCTCAGGAGTTCGAA
>NW_012138302.1:8102101-8107064 GCF_000956105.1 Propithecus coquereli
AAATAAAATAAAAAACTCTCTACCTGTTAAAAAAAAAAAAGATTGCTTTTACAAAAAGAAAAAGAGACAGAGAGAGAAAAAAAAGAAAGGGGTTGCTTCTTAGTCTGCGTAATAGACGAAAGATAAAATAGAACAGAGACAGAGCTGGCCCATGACAGGCGTGTGGTTTTGAGAAGGGATTATATCTTTGTTGTTGCAAGCCAAAAAGATTTTGATGTCTTATATTACTGCATAATAACTTAGCCTGTGGTGACTAATATAACTCTACAGCACTATTTTTCTATTTAGGTGATTAAAAATACTTGAATCCAATCAAAGACTTTTACAGTCCAGGGAAATGGTATATTTGATTACCTGAGTATTCTAATTACTTGAAGAACAGACCTCTAATGGAATCTCTTCTGTTTAGATAGTATAGGCATAGAAGTGGAGTAGGGTCATGTAATACAATTGGACTGGATTTTAAGTCAAAAGATATGGGTTTGACTTTTGGCTATGTATACCATAGAGTTCTATTCAGCCACAAAAAACAATGGTGATATAGCACCTCTTGTATTATCCTGGATAGAGCTGGAACCCATTCTACTAAGCGAAGTATCCCAAGAATGGAAAAATAAGCACCACATGTACTCACCATCAAATTGGTTTTAACTGATCAGTACTTAAGTGCACATATAATAATAACATTCATCGTGTGTCGGGCAGATGCAGGGGAGGAGAGGATGGGTATATGCACAATGTAATGGCTGCGGTGCACACCATCTGGGGGATGGACATGTTTGAAGCTCTGACTCGGTTGGGACAAGGGCAATATACATAACCTAAACATTTGTACCCCCATAATATGCTGACATAAAAAAGAAAAAAATAATAAAATGAAGAAGGTTGGATAAAGTTTAGTAATTTTCAACTTGTGGGACTTGGAATGCTGACTGGGCTTGCAAGGAGAACCACCTGTTCAAATAAGCCCAGATATTATTTGTAACATAAATAACTAATGTCTTTCACATAGGGTTATGGATTGAACTGGGTCCATCCACCCCAGATTTATATGTTGAAATCCTAACCCCCTCCAGCACACATGTGACCTTATTTGGAAATAGGGTCTTTACAGAGGTGATTAAGTTAAAATGAGGTTATCAGAGTGGGCCCTAATCCAATATGACAAGTGTTCTTAGGATCCTATCATATTGGAATATGATTAGTCTCATTAAAAAGGGAAAACTTAGACACAGAGACAGGCACATGGAGGGAAGAGAATGTGAAGACACACAGGTAGAAGACGACAATGTGTCTGGAACAATGCATCCACAAGCCAAGGAACACCAAGGATTTCACACAAACACAGGAAGCTAGAAGCGAGGAATGATTCTCTTTTAGAGCCATCAGAGAGAGCATGGTCCTGCTGACTACTTGATTTTGCACTTCCAGCCTCCAGAACTGTGAGACAATAAGTTTCTGTTATTTAAACCACCCATTTTTTTTTTTTTGTAGTTTGTGGCAGCAACCATAGGAAACCAATACCGATTTTTGCACTGGAAAGTGAGGAGCCACTGTAACAAATACCTAAGAATATGGAATTGGCTTTGCAACTGGGTAATGAGTGGAGACTGGAAGAATTTTTAGGCACTTCATAGAAAAAACATATATTTCCTCGAAGAGATTATTCATGGAAATATGAATGTTAAAGGGGGTTCTGGTAAGTAAGATCTCGGATAGAAATGAGGAACATGTTATTGGAAACTAGAGGAAAGGGGGTTTTTGTTATAAAACAGCAGAGGACTTGCTAAATATTGTTCTCTTAGGTGGAAAGTAGAACTTGTAAGTGATGAACTCAGATATTTAGCTGGGAAGATTTTAAAGCAAAGTATTAAAGGTGGTGCTGGGATTGTCCTTTCTGCTTATTGAGAAAAATTGAAGAAGCAATTCTACTTCACAACTGCCACATAGAAATTCTGACTGAGTTTTCAGTCTGCTCTTTGGATTTCAAACTCAAAACATCAGTCCAAACCTAAATTTCTAGCCTACCTATACACATAGGTATGGGACTCCTTTTGAATCTATGTAAATGCTGTGATTAATATTAAAAATTTGACCTAAAATTGTTATAGTTGCTTTTTGTTCCTAAACAACCAATGAAGCTCATGGTCATGGGCTCACTCCTGTACCTCTTACACTGTGAGGTGGGTCCCTTGTCAGATGCTGTGCTGTTTGCTATACCATGTTTGTGAACCAGGCATTCTATAAGTCCCTGGATCACAGCTCTGTCTAAAGCAGCTCTCTAAGCAGGAAATCCAACCCATAGAATAGGTATCTATCTCTGTGAAGCTGAATTCCTGGTCCACCTAGGATGGAAGGGACCCAATGTAGCCAAATTGCTATGAAATGGCTGATTGGATCAGTCATTCAAAGTGAACAGGAGCTAGATCAGCCTTAGAAAGGGGGCATCCATGCTGTTTGTTCTATGTACAGCCTACATTTCTGCCCTGAGGCTTCTCCATTCATGTGTGCATCACAGAGCTCTAGGGTGGCTGATGATAAAGGCTGGCTTACATCAACTGGTTGAGTCATTTTGTCTACTTTGCTCTTCAGTGCCTCTTCCATGATGGATGCATTCTGGTGTACATTAATGTGTGATACAACACTTTTCATACTTTGTATTCTCACAAATCCTCTATGCTCATCCCTGTTCCTCTCTGTCAGACTTCCATGTCTCTAACCTTCCAGGCTTTTCCATCCAGGTCCCCATGATCCGGCCAGGTCATTAACTAATAACTATCTATACATTCCTATTTTGGATCACTATTCCTTCCACGTATAGTGGATGAACAGGTTCACTGCTCAAAGTTCAGAGTAATGATTTTTCCTTTCTGGTATTTTTCAAGTCAGTCCCCTCCCCCCACCAATTCTGGCAGTAAAGTAGCTGAGCATTTCTCCTAATAAATATTTTGTGCATCTAATCCCATTTTGGTGTCTGCTTCTCTGAGGATCTAAAATGAGAACCAGGCAGTACCAAGAGTGGTCTGAGAAAACAGAGGTTTGGGGACAGTCTCACTCATTAACCGACTGGCAAGGAGGACTTCCATCTCAAGTGGAATGTGGGGGACAGATAGTTCCAGGCACAAAACCTCCCTCTGCATTAGAGAATTACATGCCATAAGTGCTGATGCTTTCACCAGAGTGGACCTGGGAAGGCATCCTTGTCAAAAGGAATGCCCAAGTCATAGCAGGTGTGGCTTCTGGTGTTTAAGTACTGTCACCTGAAGTAATAGGGACTCCATCATGCCCATGGCTGTTAAGGAACTGAGCTCTGAGACCACTCTCCTGCTGCTGGTCTGGCCTGAAGAGGTGGCCACCACTGCACTTCTTAATGATGCAATGATTCCGGTGCCCCTCTTACCAGTGCTTTCCTGGTGGCTTTGGAGAATGGCAGCAAGTTCAGCTGAAGTGCAAGCAACATGCTGCTTGTGCCGACCCTATGCTATTGTAAGTGTCAGTGGTGGGAAAATATGTCATGTGGAGTTTATGGTAAGCTCTCTTTGGAGAATCACAGCACAAGCTCCTGGAGTTCTAGAGTAAGGCTACACCATCTGCAATGGAGATTTATAATCCTTTTGAGAAAAAGTTCCTTGTGTGTTACTGGGCCCTACTAAAAACAGAAGGATTGAGCATGAGGCACAAAAGAACATGTATTTAGAACTGCCCATTATGGGTTGAATTATGACAGAGCCACCAATTTTTAAAAAGTCAGATTGGGCCAGAAGTAGTTTGCTATAAAATGAAAATTGTACATACAGATTTTATCCAAAGTGTATATACAATAAAAGGGAAGTGAACAGAAGTAGGCAGAGTGAGACCTCAGATCACTATACAGATCTGGAAGCTTGTAAGAGGAAAAAGGGAAGGAAGGAGCATAAACAGGAAGAGCTTTACCTTGCTGTGCAATTTTGAGAAAATGTTGGCCAGGGTGATGGGAAATCCCTAAACAAAGAATGCCTGTAAGAGGCATGTCTTGTGTCAAGTTGGAATGATCTGGCTCCAGTACCTCAGCTGCACTCAGTCATTGGCTGGGAGCATCTTGGAAAAAGCTTGGCCTCAGTATGAACCCTTTGCTGGATCCAGAGTGTGTTGACTGGAAGCTGACAGTTAGCCATACTTCTCAGGGAAAGTCTTTTTGAACGAATGTCTGAGTGGTGCACCTCTATTGCTGTCACATCCACTAAGTGGTAGAGCCCAATTTTCCATTTTTTCTCTTTGTCTAAGTTCCCCTGCACCCTCCCTCAGCAGCGTCCTAACATACACTGTTCCTCTGCCTGGAAAACTCTTCCCCTCCTGCTTTTTCACCCAATTGGATCTGCAGATTGCAACTTAAATATCATTTCTCCAGGCAAGCTTTCTTTGAACCCCCAAAAGGATCAGATTCCTTACTGCATGACTTCATAACTCTCTGTACATTTTATCCATGACATTTACCAAGTTAATTACACATTAGTAGCACGATTTTGTTTATATCCCTACTAGGCTGTAAGCTCTGTAACGGCATAGTATTTTTTGTTCTTTATTCTCAATAACTGTCATAGTACCTGGAATATAGAATGTATGCAATGTGTGTGTGTTGAATGAGTTAATGAATGAATGAATGACTCACTTATCCTCATTAATTTTAACCAATGTTTTTAATAACTGAGAAACTCTTAGAACCTTAGGCTCATAAATCTGGACATAAATTACCATTATTCTATGTATAAATGAAAGTACAAAACATTCAATGAATTGATGCTAGGAAATTATAGTTTATGGAATATAAATTTTTTGGCTCTTTTTTCTGAACATGACGTTTAACAGTAAGAGAAATATTGATCTTTGGAGAATTTTGCATATTTGGCTTCCTGGTCTTCAAGACTTTATAAATGGACATTTATTAAAATAAAATTCTAAAAGTAAAAATAATAATGATATCATT
>NW_012138302.1:8110789-8112583 GCF_000956105.1 Propithecus coquereli
TTTTTTTTGAGACAGAGTCTCACTCTGTTGCCCTGGCTAGAGTGAGTGCCGTGGCGTCAGCCTAGCTCACAGCAACCTCAAACCCCTGGGCTCAAGCAGTCCTTCTGCCTCAGCCTCCCAAGTAGCTGGGACTACAGGCATGAGCCACCATGCCCGGCTAATTTTTTTCTATGTATTTTTAGTTGGCCGATTAATTTCTTTCTAATTTTAGTAGAGGCGGGGTCTCGCTCTTGCTCAGGCTGGTAGGATCCTAAATCTTGAAGAGTGAGGAAAAGCCTACTAAGCAGAAAAGCATGGGAAAGGCTTTCAAGCACAGGAAACAGCACACATAAAGGCACAGTTGTTCAAAGTATCCGAGGAATTCAGGGTAATTAAATAATTAACATGCACTGGTCGTCACTCTGTGCCAGAATTGTACTAAGTGCTGTGCACAGATTACCTCATTTTAAACCTTACAACGACCTTCATTTTAGAGATGAGGAAATGGACTCAGGAATGTTGACCAACTAGCCAAGATTGCATAGCTAGAAAGTGGTAGAGTTCAGGTATGAACCCAGGTAGTTTGATTCCAGAGCCTGCACCCTGACATGGTGAAGCAACTCATCTAAATACTTGTAAGTATTAAGTACCAGTATTCGGCATCAATGGTGTGCTCTTGGCAGCTGATAATGGCAGCTTCCAGTCCTCATCCCACTTGGTGATTTGATGGCTCATTTGCTATGCTCTCCATTGTTCTTCATTTTCCTAGAACAGGGATTCTGAAACATCAAATTCATCTGATAAGTGCTTAAAAATACAGATATCTGAGTTTTTCTATAGGTTCACTCATTTATAATTTTCAACGTGAGGCTCAAGATTTATAACTCTGAGTGCCTTTTGGGTGATGATGACACACCCAGCCTTGCTGCTGGACTTGGACTAGGTCTGTCATAAAGGAACCACTGTCCAGAGTCCTCAGATGCTCAAACTGTAGGGGAGTTCTTCCTGACTTTCCAAATTAAGGTCCAAGTTTAGTTTAGAAGAAAATCCTAAAGATGGTTGTTCTGGCCATCCTGGACTTTACTTATCCTAATTTTTTATTCGCTATAAATAATGAACACTTATTAGGCATCCTTTACATGCTAGGCACTTTCATTAAAACTGACTTGTTTACTTCTTACAACATCTCTATGAGATGTATCATGTTATTCCAGTTTGATATAAAAAGAAATTGAAAGTCACTTGATCCAGTTCATGGGATTAATAAGAACTAAATTTAAGCTGAGATATTCCAAATTCAGCTCTGGGGCTCTTTCCACTACCCCAGGCAATCTCTCCTTTGGAAGATGATTAATACTAAGATTAATCCACTTGTTAGGTTTCTATTAATATACTCGTCATTTGACAATGTGCAAAGACATGTGCAAGGCTACCTATGATAAACTTCCAAGCTATGCTGGTCACACTTCATGATGTGGCTCATATGTTTTAGAAAGAAATTTGAAGTGTTTGAATTCTTCTTTCTCTAAAATGCAAATCAGAACCATCTTGTGGTCTGAGGCCATAGTCAGTTGAAGGATCACTGACCTAGCTGGCAGAGGAAAAGAAACCCCAGCAGTTGGAGCTGCAAGCCATCTGTCTTGATGGCTATGTTTTACATTTTGTCAAAACTCATCAGCATAGTTGGAAAGTAGCTGTGACCAACTAATATTATTAAAACGTAAAGTATGATTAAATGGAACATTCCAACTGTTTATTCAGAGACAAATTATTTTATATCCTTTGAAATTTTGGAAGAACACTAAGACTTATGGA
>NW_012138302.1:8123818-8127685 GCF_000956105.1 Propithecus coquereli
TCTAAAAGTAAAAATAATAATGATATCATTATAATTTAATCAGTCTTTACTATGTGCCATATTTTGTAGTAAGTCTTCTATATGCATTATTAGATTAAACATTCTCAACATGATGTGCTGGGTATTATTATTCTCATCATGCCAATGAGGATATTAGTGCTTAATGAGTTTACATATTTTCTCAAGGTCTCAAATATAGAATATTATGGATTAGGTTTAGATACATCATGTCTGTCTGAACCCAATGACCTTGGCTTTGTCCCCAATCCTATAACTGTTTAAATTTTGAATTTCTTACCCAAATATTGGGTGTTTCATTTCTCTCTGGGACATCATCTAAAGAAAAAAACTTTGGAATATTACTTAATTTGAGACTTGGCTCAGATTCTTCTCATCAGGTCAATATCTTCCTTATGAGCACTAGACAGCCCCGTTTGCCACCCTTACCCTCACCAATTTCTACATATTGGGTTTCTCCATCTGGATATCTAAACTCAGCACTTTAATTCCCATATAACTCCTTTACCTTGGTTCTCTTTTTCAATGAATGACATCACCATATTTCCAGGCATTCAGGTTTGAAATCTCAGAGCTACTCATTCCTTAAAAAAATATTTACTGTGAGGTATTGAGGATATGATATATTCTCTCTGTTCTATAGCATCCTACACGACATCTGGCCTGGAACAGTTGCTCAAGAAGTAATTTCATACTGTCTCCTTCTCCCTGGCCCCAGGCATCCATTGGAGATAAAACAGTGTCAAATACAACAGAATTCTCCCAAGAGAACTAAATTCTGTTGACTACAGTGCTTTTTAACTGGGTCAGTGTATGTGGCAGTGAATCCTTTGAAAATGTTATGAAAAGTTTTTGTGTCTGGGTGTATGTAGTCACTTTTTGTAGGAAAGGGTAGAGGCTTCAAGAGTTTAGGAATCACCCAAGAACCGCTGACCCTCGGATTTTTGCCACATGGAGATCATCAGTGAATGGTCTCTTCAAGAGTAGTTTCAGTGAGCAGTAGAGGCCGAACCAGATTTCAGAATGTTAAGTAAATGAGAAATAAGAAAGGGGGTTGGGTAGAGAGAAGCTGGGCTCTAAGGAAAAGAAAAAAATAAAGGTGGATCTAGGTTAAAAAGAGATTGCATTTTAGAATGGGAGAGATTTGACCTGGAGAGGAGAGATATCACTGAAGACTTGCGATATTCTGATTGCTGAATCATGTACTTTAACCCAAATTTGATGTTATTGATTACTGATTGAGTCACATTTTGAAGATGATGGAGTTGGGTGAGAAAGATAAGAAAACAAATGGAGGGGTTGGCCTTGGGTAGCATGAAGGTCACCTCATCCTCTCAGACTTGAAAGGACAAGGGAAATGTGGGTGCAAATGTGAATGAGGGGTTGCAGAGGCTACAGCTGGTTAATACTGGTGGCCTCCATACTCTTTATCAAGTATATGACAAAGGCTTTTAACAAAAGCGAGGAGGTGAAGTCGGGTATGAAACTTGACAAAAGAGGGGAAGATTTTGAAAAATCACTGAGAGGCTTTTCTTACTCATGTAATAAATAATTATTAAACACCTGCCATGTAGACATTAAGAATACATGGACCCTATTCTCTAAAAACTTGCCACATTTAATAAATTATAAGTCTCATGTTACAAGTATTTGCATATTTCCTGATAGTTCATAACCTAGTGCTTTGAGCATAGTAGGTAAACCTGAAGGCTTTAGGTTAACTGAATTGAATCCACAAGAACTCTTTGTTTTTAAGTAAAGCCCAAGGCTCTTGGGGCCATGGAGAGTCTTGGTGGGAGTCCTCTACAACCAAACAGAAGAGGTCCATCAGTTAAGAATACATCTTGCTATGCTTAGTAACTGAAAATGCTTTTAAAGCAGTGATTCCAACCCTCAGAACTCTTGACATTTGGGACTAGATAATTCTTTGGGGAGCTGTCCTGTACATTGTGGGCTGTTTACCAGTATCCTTGGCTGACTAGATTCCAGCAGGATCTCCCCTATCCCACACCCATGTGTGAAAAAAATATCTCCAGACATTAAAAATGTCCCCCAGGGCACAAAATCCCCTCAGCTTGAGAAACCTTGATCTAGAGTTTTGATGATTAATTTATAGAAAAATAATTCTGCATAGTAAACATCTAAATTCAGAAAATGTAATTATTAGGTGGTGATTACCAAAGTCTTGACTGCTCCTTCTTTATCTACTGACTGGTGTTTGAACAATTCCCACTTCTCTAGCTGGGGAAAGGAAGAGGAATGCAAGTGATGGTTGTTCTCTCTCCTTAGCAGTTCTAAGTGGGAGGTTGTCTGTATTTTTCTGATCTTTGTCTCTCTTCTTTTAGGACTAGATAAAGTGGGCTGTCCTCCTTTACTGCTGATACTTTCTAGTAATTGCACATGTATTCACAGGTAAATGTGCAATGTTGTGTAGTAAAATATTAATAAATGTTGTACCTGGGACCCAAGGTTTTAGGTATAAAATCAGTTTAGTTTTATAACCTTGAGAAAAACACTTAATTATTTCATCCTCTCATTCTTACAGGGCCATTTTGATAATGATGTATGAAAGACAGTGTTTTGTAAACTGTAAAGAACTAGAATTTTGAGAATTAATATTTCTTTCCCCTGTTATTATTTGGAGATAATGGATCAAGGAGACAACTTGAAAAGAGAACTCTAAGTATCTGACAATGTTTTTATATGTTAGTCAAAATGTTGCCAAATTTTCAAGTATTAGGGAACACAATAGTGATGGAGTGATGGTGTCATACATTGAAATCATAGGAAAAGTAGTTTTTAAAAAATTGAGATATAATTTACATACCATAAAACTAACCTTTTGAAACTATACAATTCAGTGTTTTTTCAGTATAGTAAAAGAAGTGTACAACCATTACCAATATGTATTTTAGAATATTTTCACCACCCCCAAAATAAGTCCTCACCCGACAGAAGTCATTTCTTATTCCTTCCTGCCTCCATCCCCTGGCAATCAACAATCTATTTCTGTCTCTATGAATTAGCATATTCTGGAAATTTAAAATAAATGGAATTGTATAATTTGTGTCTGGCATCTTTCACTTACATGATGCTTTCAAGGTACCATGTGACACTATATCATTCCTTTCATGGCTGAGTAGTATTTTACTGTATAGATATAGCACATTTTGTTTATCCATTCAATAGTTTGTGAACATTTGGCTTGTGTTCACTTTTTGGCTATTCTGAAGAGTGCTGCCATGAACACATTTTTGTGTGGACATACACTTTCATTTCTTCTAGATATATACCCAGAAATGTAAATGCTGGGTCATATGGTAACTCTATATTTAACATTTTTAGGAACTGTCAAGCTATTTTCCAAAGTGTCAAAAAGGAGAAGATAGAAAAAAATTAGTTGAGAGGTAACTTGAATGTGTATGTGTTGAATTTGAAGTGTTTGCAAGACAAACAGAAGGCTGTTTTCAGAAGACTGCTAGCTACATGGGTTTTAGGATTAGGGGGATAGCATAAGTTTGAGACATGGGTATTGGCATCATCAACATGTAGAACTAAAGATACAAGAAAGTAAGAGCTCATTTAAGGAAATTTTTTAGAGAGACGATAGCTAGGCAATGAAGGTACAGCTTATCTGAATTGATCTGAAGGTCCTCTGTGTGATGGAGGACAGGAGCAGGGGAGGTTAATTAGAACTTGGTAGGCAATTGATCAGGCTTTTTTTCTGAGAGTGAAAAGATCTGTTTCATGGAAGGATTTCACTTGGCAGAAACAGAGGTACAGAGAGCAGAGAAGGGCATTTTGATATAGGATCCTAAATCTTTTTTTTTTTTTTTTTTTTTGAGACAG
>NW_012138302.1:8129690-8138176 GCF_000956105.1 Propithecus coquereli
ATTATTATTACTATTACTACTGATACAAATAGCTTCAATTTATTTGATGCTTATGATTTTGAGAATTTTACATCTATTAACTTATTTAATCTACACAGCAGATGTAGATGGTAAATATTTTCATTGCCATTTTACAGAGGAAGAACTGAGGCCCATCAAGTTTAAGAAACTTGTAACATGGACTTCATAGAGATATACAGAATGATATAAATAAGTAAACAAACACATAAATGCACAAGAAGCAAAAGCTCTTCTTGGGAGTAAAAGGCCATGTAATAAATGAGGAAGAAATGATAGAATTAGAAAAATCACCATTTGGCAACCATATTGTATTAATTGGTTAATGGAAGAATTATAAATAGATGATAGAACTAGTGGGTAAAACACTGATAGAACTAAGATAGTTATATAGTCCCTAATGTTTTGCCCCATAAAATACTGATTTACCACAAATGAAAAAAACACTATGTTTACAGTAGAGAAACCTAATAGCACCATCTTAACCAGTGATCAAAGCTAACATCTCTACCTGAATAGGAAAAATTATGTGTTCCTTCTGACCTCATACACATCATGACACAACATAACTTCTTGGTAATTCCTGTCAAAAAATGTATAACTTGAAACTCATCATGGTAAAATACCAGATAATTGAGAGGTATATACTAAAAAATAACTGACTTGTTCTTTTCAAAAATGTCCATGTGTGAAAGACAAACACTGAATGCAACATATGATCCAAGGTTTTCTTTTGATAGAAAGAGCAATATAGGAACAAGTAGAGAAGTATCCAGGCAATCTAAAGGTTAGATAATAGAATTAGATCAATGTTAATTTCCTGATTTTGTAATTATACTGTGGTTGTGTAGCAGAATGTCCTTGCATTTAGAAAAATGCTCACTGAATAATCAAGGTCATCTTGTCTATAACTTATTTTCAAATGGTTCAGGAAAAAAAATGTGTGTGGGTATGTGTGTGTAAATGATAAAACAAATGTGGAAATATGTTGACATTTTAAAACTCTGAGAGAAGATATACAGGAATTCTTTGTATTATTCTTGTAAGTTTTCTTTAAATCTAAAATCATGTCAAAAAGAAAGTAAAAGAAAATGAAGAGAAATCTACAAGTCATTACCTCAGCTCTGCCTAAGTTCTTCTTTCTTAAGAAAGAAAGCTTTATGGTGGTTAGCAGAGGACGGGACATAACAAGGCGTGTCTGACCTCCCATGGCCAGGAAGTCAGTTTTAAGGTTTCTCTAGGGTCCCTTTGGCCAAGAGGGAGTCCATTCAGTTGGTTGTCGGGGGAGCTTAGGATTTTACTTTTATTTCTCAAAACATTTACTGGAAGCCTATACTGAACACTGTGGTAGGCAGAACAATGATTCCCCAAAGATGTCCATGCCTGATCCATGAAAACTTACATGGCAAAGTGAACCTTGTAGATGTGATTAAGGACCTTGAGATGGAGAGATTATCATGGATTATGAGGTGGTTCCAACATAGTCATAATGATCCTTATAAAAGAGAGGTAAGAGTGTCAGGGTTGGAGAAAGAGGTGTGACGACCGAAGTGAGATCTGGAGTAATGTCATTGCTGGAAGGGAGCCATGAGCCAAGGAACGAGGACTGCCTGCAGAAACTGGCAAAAGCAAGAAATGGATTTTCCTCTAGAGCCATCAGAACAAATGCAGTCTTGCTGACATCTTGGCTTTAGCCATTTTTGAACTTCTGACCTCCAGTGCTGTTAAGATAATATATTTATGTTGTATTAAGCCACTAAGTTTGTGGCAATTTGTTATACTAGCAATAGGAAACTAATACAGATAGCCCTTGTGTGAGTCTGAAAATCCTCGTAGGTACTACTTTTTGCCCCAGCTTCAGCTGTAGTGACCTGTCCTGACTAGTTTTGTTCAGGTGCAACCAGATGTACCTTGCCCCTCATCTGTCTTCCGACATGCTTCTCTGCACTAACTCCCTGATAAACACACACAACCTCGAAGTGCGGGAAAAGTAGTGCCCTGGGACTATTCCTGACCAATGGGAGATGGTTGCTGATGAATAAATACTTTCCCCTCTTTTCTCTTAGGCTAAGAGTTGTAAGACGCATTTCATAACATTCACTGGAAGGAAGGTTGAGCAACAGTTATCTGTACCAGTGACCAACTCAGTATCATCCTTGCATTAGTTTTCTCTTCTCCTCGCTAGATCTTCACTCCTGTTCCTGGCAGTGACTTCCAGACTAAGCCATATACATGCCTCAGGTTCTGATCTGGGGGGGCGGGTCCCAGACTAAGGCCCAGATATACACTATGCTGATGGCTTTATCTGCATTTTCTCATTTAAGTAAAATGTATACCTGGTAAGATATTTATTGATATCCTCAAGATTTTATAGAAAAGCTATCTTTAGCTCATGAAAATTAGTACTTTTGAGAAGGTAATTCAAGTAACACAGCAAGCAATTGACAAAACCTGGATTCCCCCTCCATGTTAGGCTGGTTGCAAAACCTGTATGTTTTCTAATATACCACCCAAATTCTCAAATGCTACTGGAATAGATTAAATGAGATCATAAATGTGAAACTCCTCGTAGAGTTAGTTCACACACACACACACACACACACACACACACACACACAAAAGGTCTTCGGTCTGTAGAATCCGTTTGTAAATCTGTCTTTAGGAAGGGAAAATACTCCACACTACACCCCTGCCCTCACCCAAAAGAAACATGGAAAAATTAAACTGAGACTTCAAACACTGAGTTTCTTAGAATATTGTGTTCCTATGGAAAAAAACTTTGGAGAATGTGTATCAGTCATAAAGCATTGTAGAGGGAGCGCAGAAATCCGCTCGTCACATTACACCCGAAATGCTGAAGTGCTGCTGAATCTCACTGCCCTGTATTTTTTTTTTTTTGAGACAGAGTCTCACTCTCTTGCCTGGGGCGAGTGCCGTGGCATCAGCCTAGCTCACAGCAACCTCAAACTCCTGGGCTCAAGCTCAGCCTCCCGGGTAGCTGGGACCACAAGCACGCGCCACCATGCCCGGCTAATTTTTTCTACTTATATTTTTAGCTGTCCAATTAATTTCTTTCCATTTTTTGGTAGAGACGGGGTCTCGCTCTTGCTCAGGCTGGTCTCGAACTCCTGAGCTCAGAATGATCTGCCCGCCTCGGCCTCCCAGAGTGCTAGGATTACAGGCGTGAGCCACCACGCCCGGCCTGCCCTGTATTTTTAAGTGCAGCAAAATTCTGAGACTTGTGATCATCTGTCACTATGGCTTGTCATATTCTGCTGAAATAAAACATACAGTCTAATTTGCAAAGTTCTCTTGTGGCAAGGGTCTTAAAAGAACATTTTGCGATTTGTGGTGGAAAACTTCCCTGACCTTTCAGAACTGAACCCAATAACCCAATACTAAGGCTGACTTCTCTCTTACAGAAACTGAAAGCGAGGGGGAAGGAAACAAGTGGGAGGGGGCAGTGGGAGGCCCCACAGCCTCTGCCCAGCTCCTTGGGAAGAACACACCTGCCTTCCCAGAGTGCTCCAGGGGTTAGGGCCCCGCAGAGTGCAAACAGAAAGGGCTCTAGCCTTATTGTGAATTTTTATTGTCATCATCATAACGTTATTTATTTAAATGTAGTTATGTTGGTATTAATTTTTTTTTAAAGAGAGGAAAAAACACCTGTATTTTTCTGGTGGAGTGAAACGGCTCAGAATGGTATATTTAGACAATTTTAAATCATTTATTATTTACATAAAGACCAAATATGATAAATCTGTTCTAAGTATTACATGTCAATACACAGTATGGGTCTGTCACAATGTCACTGCAGATGATGCATATTAAAAAGTATAGAATTACTGGAAAAAAATGTATATAACTTCTGGTCCCAGTAATTCCATTAGGAATCTATCCAAACCAAAATTGAAAATGCAGAAAAAAATCTACATATTAATGGTGATGGCATCATTCTTTAAAATTATAAAAATTGAAAGCAACCCAAATCCCCAAAAACAAGTGGTTAAGAAATATGATATA
This sequence comes from Propithecus coquereli, assembly GCF_000956105.1. Lineage (NCBI taxonomy): Eukaryota > Metazoa > Chordata > Mammalia > Primates > Indriidae > Propithecus > Propithecus coquereli. The sequence continues at coordinate 8,133,732 of NW_012138302.1, forward strand.
ACCATACTATGAAATGTGACAATTAAATATTCAAAATACATTTTATATGGAAAATGAAGCATGGTATAACATTCGGTTAAAAAATGGAATGAATTCATTGGTTTTGTAAAGCAGTACCTCCACATTTTTATGAAGCTGAAGGATAAGACAGTAAATTTTTAACAGTATTTTTCTTTAATCATTGGGGCCATAAATGATTTTAGTTTTCTTAATAATCTTTAATCTTCTCTGAAATTTTCACAATAATCTCTACTTAAGATTTGCACCAAACAAAATACATGTTTTAAAAAAGATATTCTTTTTTTGTCTTTTTATCAAGAATAAAGTTATGTTTCAACAGCATTTCTTTGAGAATTATAAAAAGTATTATTAAGCCATTTGATGTAGTTACTTGAGTCTGCGTACTTAAGGGAGAGTGGAGGGAAAGGGAGACAATATAAGCAGGCCAAGTGCTTGCCATGATCAGACAAATGCAGACTCTGCTCTTTATCGGCTTCTTTCTCCATTTATTTTTATTATTATATCCACTTGATTTTTTTGACTCTCTGTAGTCCGCCCTTCACCCTGCAGCCACAGGCAGCTTTCCATAAAGAAAATTTAACTGTGTTGCTCTCCTGAAAAAAAAAGTCGTTTGATAGCTCTCTTTTGTCATTTCAATGTCTGTTTTTAGTTCTTTTTCTCTCAGTTGAAAATATCAGACCCAATGTCAGTAGGTTTAATCAAGAAAAGGAGAATTGACGGTTTATATTACTAAGAGAAACCTGGGTAGCTTCCATCACTGAAGAAAGATCTGTAGGAAACAGGTCCTCAATTAACGGAGCTGGAACTTCAATGCTACTCTTCCTTTCTTTGTGTGGGTTTTGCATTTCTACTGTCTCTCTTGTCTTTTTTTTTTTTTTTTTTTGCGAATTTAGGTTTTATACTTTACTAGTGCATTCAGGTCTTCTCCATGTGCTGGGAACATGATTGTCTTCAGCCCCATTGAAGCAACTTTAACAAAAAGGGCCTCTTTCTATCAGCTTCTATATACTAATCTCATAGGAGGACTCTGATCAGATCTGTTTGCCACACATGCCCACACTCCTAGACAGGATTAGTCTGTTTCCTGTTGCTTATAACAGAAAATAGGAAACTAGGTAATTTATAAAGAAAAGAAAATTCTTTCTTATATTATGGAGGTTAGGAAGTCCAAGGTTGAGGAGGTGCATCTAGTGAGAGCCTTCTTGCTGGGGAGAACTCCGAGGTATCCAGAGGCACGCAGGACACCACGTGGTGAGAGGGCTGAGCATGCTAATGTGCAAGCTCAGGGCTCTCTTCTTCTTCTTTTCATAAAGCCACCAGCACCCTGCCCATGTTTACCCATTAATCTATTAACACATTAATTCATTAATTCATGAATTAATCCATTTGTGAGGCTAGAGCCCTCAAGATGCCATCACCCCTTGAAGCTCCATCCACCCCAAATACTGCCACATTGGGGATTAAGTTTCCAAATGAGTTTTGGAGGGGACATTCAAAACATAGCATAGACCAGTCCTTGTGTCCAAAGAACTAGGATCTTACAACCAACTCTGGGTTTCATTACTCCCTTCAACCCCACAGCAAGACTGGAGGAGACCTGTTAAGAGAAGGTGGCTGAGCTGGGAAATACGAGGTTGCAATCAAGGTACCACTACCAAAAGGCCCTTTGTGAATAGACTCCTGCCTACCTCTTAATTCTTTACTGCTGCCACAGCTGTGGTTCCATATAGAACTATAGGCATTCTGAAATAGTATATGCTGGTTTACAATCAATGCTTTTGTGAAAAGTTTTCCTTCAACTTAGAAACTTGGAATTATCCACCTTTCTAAACTAGAAAATTTCTGTTCTTTCATTTTACTTCCTCTTGGAAGTTTTCCCTGACTCTTGCTGGTAGATACCTACTTATGCTGTATATTCTTCCACTGTAGATTTTTTCTGCTTTCCTACTATATTGTAAGCCCCTGACAGCAGGGGGCTGAGGGGTGGTATCATTTTGTGTTTATAGTCCCAATGCTATGAAGACCCTTAATATATAAAAAGTATCAAAATATTTTGAATAAACGTTGATTAAATTACCAGTTTTCTAAAAAGAAAAAGAAGACATTTTCAATAAATTAACCTGGACAAAATGATTATTCACATATAAAGACATTGGATCCCTACCTCATAGTACATCCAAACTTCAACTCCAGAATAATTGGAGACTTAAATGTCAAAGCAAAACTTGCAAATTTTTACAGGAAATAACAGATGATAATGTCTTTCTGATTATGGAGTAAGGAAGGATTTCTAAGTAGAGTTTTTTTTTTTTAAAAGAAGATCCATAAAATAAAAAATCAATATATTTCACGATATTAAATTAAGAACTGTTCATCAAAAGATACCCCAATGAAAGTGTCTTATGTTGGATTTCCTAGAAGCAGGAGCTGAGCAGAGATTTTTGTGCAAATGATTTATTGAAAACATGCTTTCAGGAAGAATCTGGAGGGAAATGAAGGAAGCAGGTCTGGGAGGGGAGGGGAAGGAGTGGAAAATGGAGCAAGGATGTGGTTTTAGCTGGAGTGTAGTGTCAGCCTAATTCCATGGAAAGCTGGGGGCATGAACTGTACCACTAAGTCTTTCCTTGAGGGAAAGGGGTTGGCCTCTTGTGTCTATGTATTAGTCAGATAACTGCTGCAGACTGATCCTAGGGTCTGGGCCATACACTTCTGGGCAAGGCAGATCCACTGACCAGGCAGAGTTCTTTTGAGAAGGATATAGTTGTGAACTGTTAGTAGTTAATGTTCATTCACAAACAGCATCTACTAGGGAAGTCAAAAGACAAGATTCGAACCAGAAGATATTGACATTGCATATAACTGATAAGGGATTCGTATCAAAAATATATAAAGAAGTTCTACAAATAAATGAAAAGAAATACATAGGGTCAACATATGAACATATTCTCAACCTCATTAGCAATGAAGGAAATGCAAATCAACACCAAAATGGGACACCATTTTACATCTACATGATTGACAAAATATTAAAAGTCTGACAATAATAATTATTGCAGAGAATGTGGATCATCAAGATCTCTCATACCTTTTTGGTAGATTTATAAATGGCTATAACCTCTTTGTAATAGCAACTTGTCATTTTCCTGTAAACATTCATTTAACTTAAAACCAAGCCGTTCTACTCCTAGATATATATTAAAGCCCAGTAATTCTACTCCTCAAAAATTTTGTAATTTTTATGACAGCATTATTCATAATAGCAGAAACAAAAAAAAACTAAAAATGACTCAATTTTTAGAATAAAACAATAGTTAAGTAATTTGTGGTATATTAATACAATACAATATTACCCGGCAGTGAAAATTAAGGAACTATGACTGTACAAAATAGTATGGATATATACATATTAGTAATATTATGTTGAATTAAGAAAAATCTGTGGAATTGGAATGTTCCTACACAAAGAAACAAGTGCTTAGGGTGATTGAAACCCCACTTACCCTGATTTTATTGTTGCACATTGTGTGCCTGTATTAGAATATCACGTGTACTCTGTAAATATATACAACTATTATGTACCTATAATGAGACGTAAAAAATTAAGCAAAGAAAAAAAACTGTGGTTCTCATAATGAATACACTTTTATCTGAAATTGAGAAATTCCTTAAGAAAACGAAAGGAAAATCTAGTTCCAGAAAACTATATACAGCATGATAATTTCAAAATAAAGTTCAAGACTAGCAAAAATGAATAAAATTAAACTAATTGTAAAAAACAAAAATAAATGATACACGTAAAATTAAAAATAAAGATATGTTAGGGTTGGGCACTAAATCAGGGGCTGGTGAGATGGGGAAGGAAGAGTACGTAGATACAGAAGGTTAAAGACAATATTTTAGGTACAGGGCTGAGTGATGGATTCATGTGTATTAGTCATATTATTAAAAAAATGGATCCATGTATATACACAAAAATCAGGGACATACATGAACTAGTGATGACTGTGCTGAACCTAGATGTATCCAATTCCATACACCTGAAGTCTACTCAAATACAAGGATAGCTCTAAAGAATAAATTTATGAACACATGGCTCTAGAAATTTCACTTAATTGAATATAGTGCATTAGATTTTTAGTCAAAAGAGGGGACTTGATATCCTATTTCCCATTTTTTTTATTTATGGAATATGGGCCAAGACTTTCTGAGTCTCAGTCTTCTCTCATTGCCTATTTGAAAATGGGATTAAAGGTAGCTGTCTTTACAAGCTTGTGTGGTTATCTTGAGGTTCAAAAGCAGACCATATATGTAAGTTCACAGTGTAAATTACAGATGGATGTACACATATATACAGATATGAGACAGGATGATGATGATAATGATTTATGATTGAAGAGGTAATAATCATGTCATCAAAACAAAAA
>NW_012138302.1:8138226-8139973 GCF_000956105.1 Propithecus coquereli
TTTTTAGCTGTCCAATTAATTTCTTTCCATTTTTTGGTAGAGACGGGGTCTCGCTCTTGCTCAGGCTGGTCTCGAACTCCTGAGCTCAGAATGATCTGCCCGCCTCGGCCTCCCAGAGTGCTAGGATTACAGGCGTGAGCCACCACGCCCGGCCTGCCCTGTATTTTTAAGTGCAGCAAAATTCTGAGACTTGTGATCATCTGTCACTATGGCTTGTCATATTCTGCTGAAATAAAACATACAGTCTAATTTGCAAAGTTCTCTTGTGGCAAGGGTCTTAAAAGAACATTTTGCGATTTGTGGTGGAAAACTTCCCTGACCTTTCAGAACTGAACCCAATAACCCAATACTAAGGCTGACTTCTCTCTTACAGAAACTGAAAGCGAGGGGGAAGGAAACAAGTGGGAGGGGGCAGTGGGAGGCCCCACAGCCTCTGCCCAGCTCCTTGGGAAGAACACACCTGCCTTCCCAGAGTGCTCCAGGGGTTAGGGCCCCGCAGAGTGCAAACAGAAAGGGCTCTAGCCTTATTGTGAATTTTTATTGTCATCATCATAACGTTATTTATTTAAATGTAGTTATGTTGGTATTAATTTTTTTTTAAAGAGAGGAAAAAACACCTGTATTTTTCTGGTGGAGTGAAACGGCTCAGAATGGTATATTTAGACAATTTTAAATCATTTATTATTTACATAAAGACCAAATATGATAAATCTGTTCTAAGTATTACATGTCAATACACAGTATGGGTCTGTCACAATGTCACTGCAGATGATGCATATTAAAAAGTATAGAATTACTGGAAAAAAATGTATATAACTTCTGGTCCCAGTAATTCCATTAGGAATCTATCCAAACCAAAATTGAAAATGCAGAAAAAAATCTACATATTAATGGTGATGGCATCATTCTTTAAAATTATAAAAATTGAAAGCAACCCAAATCCCCAAAAACAAGTGGTTAAGAAATATGATATAACCATACTATGAAATGTGACAATTAAATATTCAAAATACATTTTATATGGAAAATGAAGCATGGTATAACATTCGGTTAAAAAATGGAATGAATTCATTGGTTTTGTAAAGCAGTACCTCCACATTTTTATGAAGCTGAAGGATAAGACAGTAAATTTTTAACAGTATTTTTCTTTAATCATTGGGGCCATAAATGATTTTAGTTTTCTTAATAATCTTTAATCTTCTCTGAAATTTTCACAATAATCTCTACTTAAGATTTGCACCAAACAAAATACATGTTTTAAAAAAGATATTCTTTTTTTGTCTTTTTATCAAGAATAAAGTTATGTTTCAACAGCATTTCTTTGAGAATTATAAAAAGTATTATTAAGCCATTTGATGTAGTTACTTGAGTTTGCGTACTTAAGGGAGAGTGGAGGGAAAGGGAGACAATATAAGCAGGCCAAGTGCTTGCCATGATCAGACAAATGCAGACTCTGCTCTTTATCGGCTTCTTTCTCCATTTATTTTTATTATTATATCCACTTGATTTTTTTGACTCTCTGTAGTCCGCCCTTCACCCTGCAGCCACAGGCAGCTTTCCATAAAGAAAATTTAACTGTGTTGCTCTCCTGAAAAAAAAAGTCGTTTGATAGCTCTCTTTTGTCATCTCAATGTCTGTTTTTAGTTCTTTTTCTCTCAGTTGAAAATATCAGACCCAATGTCAGTAGGTTTAATCAAGAAAAGGAGAATTGACGGTTTATATTACTAAGAGAAACCTGGGTAGCTTC
>NW_012138302.1:8144160-8169549 GCF_000956105.1 Propithecus coquereli
AAAAAGAACCCATTACATCTAATTACATATAGTCCCTTCCTAGAGAATAAGTAAGTTCCTGAGATATATGGTGCTTCCTGAATCTAAGGGACTATGAAGTTCATTCATAATTAACTTTTGTAAAAGGAAAAATATTTCATGAATACCATTTGTATTATCACTGTGAGGTCATTTCCTTGGTACAAAGGAGAATTAACTTCGGGGCTCCATCAGCTCCACCCAATTCATTATAACTTGTCTTTGATCCATAAGAAACATCCTAAAGTTTTTCCTCACTCCAAATTCCCTAACCAACTTATTCTTTAAATTATCCCCATGTTTCATACTTATTAAACTGAAACCACAGTATCCAGATCATTTGGAGACCTTTCATTTGTGGCCTTAAAAATTCCTCCAACCAACAGCTACCAAGAGATGCTTGGATTATTGATTACTTCTCTATGAATAGGGCCTTTAATGTCTCATTTTATTGTAGTTGGGACAATGTTTTTTTGTATAATAGAATCCTTTGTTTTGGATGCTTACTTTACTTTAAAGGAGAGTGAAGTGTCCCACTGTCCCTTAATATGTAAGAGAAAGGTGGGCTTATCATTCAAAACAATGGTCACCAAAGTTTTAATTCTACTATTAAAAATTAGAATTAATGTTTTTCTCTAGGTGTTCAAGATTGCTATTTCTTCTAGATTCAGATAGATTCACCTTGGCAGAAAAAGTAAACAGCTTCTGGAAGAGCAGCTACATCACAGGGCTAACTCAGGGTCTTTCAGCAAATCTAGGGCTTCATTTGGTGTCTTGAAAGACTGATACCACTCAAGTGATAGAGGATGGACGATAGATATCATTGCTCATAAATGTTGTCATTCCCTGTGGTTCCTCCCTTGTCCATATCCTCATCTCACTTTAAAGGATTTTTTGTGGGTTATCTCATCTACTCTCATAATTATTATTACTATCTCTAAGCTAATTATTTCTAAATATCTACCTCTAGCCCAACCACTCCCCTTAGCTCCAAATTCATATATCCAAATTTGTATTTCCATTTGAATGCCCCCAGGGAATCTCATTTTTACCATTTTAAAAACTAGACTCATCTTTTCTGTCCTTCCTCAACTTGCTCTTCAACCCATATTCCAGTCACCTCCACACAAGAAACCTGGGACTGTCCTTGACCCACTCCTTCCATGGACCAATTTCTAAGTTTTGGAGATGATTATCCCCTAAATATTTCTAAAATATACTCCATTGTATTTACTCCCACAACCACTTCTTTTGTTTTCATCTTTATTATACCATGTGCCCTCATTTAAAAAAAAAATTCAAAAGATTCAGGGATTATGGGATTTTTGGTACATGGGTGAATTGTATAATTCTGAAGTTAGGGCTTTTAGTGTACTTATCACCAGAACAGTGTACATGGTACCCCATAGATAATTTTTATCCCTCACTCTCCTCCCATTTAGTTTCCAATATCTTCAAATGTCTATTACACCACTTCATGATATATATACCCATCATTTAGCTCCCATGTATAAGTAAGAACACGTGGTATTTGTTTTTCCATTCCTGTGATATTTCACTTAGAATAATGATCTCCAGTTTCATCTAAATTGCTGCAAAAGACATTATTTCATTCTTTTATATGGGTGAATAATCCTCTATGGTGTATATATCCCACATTTTCTTTACTCATCTGTTGATAGACACTTAGGTTGATTCCATATCTTTGCAATTGTGAATTGTGCTATGATAAACATATAGGTACAAATGTCTTTCTGATGTAGTGATTTCTTTTCCTTTGAGTAGATGCCCAGTAGTGGGACTCTGGATCAAATAGTAAGTCTGCTTTTAGTTCTTTGAGAAATATCCATACTATTTTCCATAAAGGTTGTACTAATTTATATTCCCAGCAACAGTGTATAAGTGCCAGCATCTATTGTTTTTAGACTTATTAATAATGGCCATTCTGACAGAGATGAAGTGGTATCTCATTGTGGTTTTAATTTGCATTTCCTGGATGATTAGTGATGTTGAGCATTTCTTATGTTTGTTGGCTTTTTGTATATTTTCTTTTTAAAGAAATCTGATCAGGTCTTTTGCACATTTTTTGAGAGAGTTATTTGTTTTCTTCTTACTGATTTGTTTGAGTTTCTTATAGATTCTGGATACTAGTCCTTTGCTGGATGTATTGTTTGCAAATATTTCCTCCCATTCTGTACATCATCTATTTACTCTTGATTATTTCCTCCACTGTGCAGAAACATTATAGTTAAATTAAGTTACAATTATTTACTTTTTTGTTGTGGCTCTATTTGCTTTTGGAGTCTTAGTCTTTTCCTAGGCCAACGTCCAGAAGAGTATCTCCTATGTTTTCTTCTAGAATTTTCATGGTTTCAGATCTCACATTTAAGTCTTTACTCCATCTTCAGTTAATTTTTATATATGGTGAGAAATAGGGATCCAATTTCATTCTTCTACATGTGGCTATCCAATTTCCCCAGCACCATTTATTGAATAGGACATCCTTTCCCCAGTATATATTTTTGTCTGCTTTTTTGAAAATCACTTGACTGTAGCTATGTAATTTTATTTCTCAGTTCTCAATTCTGTTCCATTGATCTATGTGTCTACCTTTATACCAGTACCATGCTGCTTTGGTTCCTATAGTCTTGTAGTATAATTTGAAGTCAGGTAATGTGATGCCTCCAGATTTGTTCTTTTTGTTTAGAATAGCTTTGACTTTTTGGGCTATTTTTAAGTTCCATATGAAATTTAGGATCATTTTTTCTAGTTCTGTGAAAAATAATGGTATTTTGATAGAAACTACATTGAATCTGTAAATCACTTTGGCCAGAATGGACATTTTAACAATATTGATTCTTCCAATCTATGAGCATGGGATGTTTTTCCATTTGTTTCTGTCATCTGTGATTTCTTTCATCAGTATTTTGTAGTTCTCCTTGCAGAGATCATTCACCTCCTTGGTTAAGTATATTCCTACATATTTTATTTTCTTTGCAGCTATTGTAAATGATATTGAGATCCTGCTTTGACTGTCAGCTTGACTGTTATTTGTGTATAGGAATGTTACTGATATGTGTACATTAATTTTTTAACTGAGACTACTGAATTTATTTATCAGTTGTGGGATTTTCTAGGTATAAGATCATATCATCAGCAAACACGGATAGTTTGATCTCCTCTTTTTTGATTTGAATGCCCTTTATTTCTTTCTCTTGCCTGGTTGCTCTGGCTAGGACTTCCAGTACTATGTTGAATAGAAGTGGCAACAGTGGGCATACTTGTCTTGTTTCAGTTCTTAGGAGGAAAGCTTTCAACTTTTCCCCATTCAGTATAATGTTAGATGTGGGTTTGTCATGTATGGCTTTTGTTATTTCGAGGTACGTTCATTCTGTGCATAGTTAGTTGAGGGTTTTCATCATGAATTATATTGAATTCTTTTTCAGCATCTATTGAGATGATCATATGGTCTTTGTTTTTAATTCCATATATGTGGTGAATCATGTTTATTGATTTGCATATGTTGAACTATCCTGGCATCCCTGGGATGGAGTCCACTTGATCATGGTGAATTATGTTTTTGATGTGCTGTTGGATTTGGTTTGCTAGTATTTTGTGGAGGCTATTTGCATGTATGTTCATAAGGGGTATTGGCCTCGTTTTCTTTCTTTGTTGTGTCCTTTCCTGGCTTTGGTATCACGGTGATACTGGCTTCATAGAATCAGTTAGGGAGGATTCCCTTCTTATCAGTGTTATGGAACAGTTTCAATAGGGTAGGTGCCAATTCTTCTTTGTAGGTCTGGTAGAATTCAGCTCTGAATCCATGTGCTCCTGGAATTTTTTTGTTATTGTTGGGAGATTTTTTATTACTGTTTGAATCTCACTACTTATTATTGGTCTGCACAGGATTTCTATCTCTTCCTGGTTCAAGTGTGGAAGGTTGTGTGCTTCCAAACATTTATCCATTTCCTCTAGATTTTCCAGTTTGTGTCCCCTCCTAGGTACTTCCCTGCCTCTTCTCATTTACACTTTACATGTCTACAAGAATGCACTAGCTAAAATGAAAATATAAATAAGTCTTTCCCCTGCTTAAAACCTTTCCGTGGTTTTTCATTGCCTCTAGGAAGAAGAAGTCATACAGTTTAGCATGACGTAGGCCATCATGGTTTGGGTAATTACCTCCTAAGGGCTATTTCTTGTTACTCCCTCTTCACATCCTAAGATCCTGGCACACTGAATCACTGGGAATTTGCCAAACTATTTTTTACCTCAGCCAGTTTAAATGTTCCTTTTGCCTGAAACACCCTTCTCCCTCCTTCCATTTATTACACTCCCTGCCCCCCCACCCCTGCCTTTTTTAAGAGAGAGCTCATCTCATTTTAGATGCTTTCTCTTATCCCTGGAGAGAATTTACAATTTCCTCTTTCTCCATGTCCACACTGTTTTTAGCACTCAACCATAGCATCCATCAACCTAATGGCTTTTATTTATTTACATGTTTATATCCCCCATTTAATTATAAGCATTTTAAAAACAGAAACCATGTCTTATACATCCTGTTCCTAGCACCCCAATTAGTATCTGATCTAGGAGATTAGTAAATATTAGTTCCACAGTTAAATGGATTTCTTGAAGAAACAGAATAAGAGCCATAGAATAAATACATAATTTTATACCTCATCCTAATTTCAGTCCAAGGGTTAAATTCTTCCCAGGAAGATTGTGAAAATGTCCACATTCTTTATGGAAAACAGTACCTTTTACCAGCAGAGATACTGTCTGGCTTTGTGGCCACAACAATGCAATGATATAAGAAGGCAACAGTCCAATATCAATACTGTTTGAAAGGCTCAGGCATTCACCTCTGAATTCATCACTTGCCTAAGGTCACATTACTAGGAAGGAATAGAGTGAAGAGTCAAATCCAGTCCAGTCTGAATCTTGCCAAACCCATTCAGCCCTTTCGCCCAGTTTCTCTGCCAACTTGAGTTAAATGCTGGGCCTTCGTTTCTTTTCCTGCAATCATGGAGTCTCTGCTACTAATCTCTTTTGATCATGCATCTTGGTCGAAACAAGCAATAATTTACAGTCTAAATTCCTTAATAAAGAAATCTTTCTCTCAAGGAAGCAACAAAGAATGCAAAGAAATAGCTTTGCTAAAGCGTACATCAATTTGCATTGCTAAATAGCATATTTATTCATTTAGTCAAAAACATATGCATTCAAGTTATTTTACTTTTTTCTCTAAGAAGGAGGATGACGGTAAAGTGGGGTGGGATGGAGAGTAGTTACGTTACATTTGCATAGCTAAGTACGTATATCCAGATGATTCTTCTGAAAACAAAGGAAGGATATGCTTCAAAATTTAATTAAAATATCTACCATTTGCAAAATAGAAATGCTACAAGCTCTGATACTACTTTTTAAAAATTTCCTCTCATTGAGGTTTTAAACAAAAAAAATCTTAAAGTCAAAGTAATCCAGAACAAATGAATGAAAAATAACAATAACACAATAACAAAAATAGTCATAACAATAACAATAAGGCCATAATAACAATAACAATAGTAATAATATAAAATAGAGCTTCTTATTTGCCAAGGTTAGTTTTAAACACTTTCATATATGTTAATCTATTTAATCCTCACAACCTTTGTGGTGGGTACAAGTATCTCCATTTTACAGAGAAGTTCACTGAGATGTAGAGATTGCCTATAATTAAATAGCAATAAGTGATAGAGTTGAAATTCAAATTCAATTCTGATTTCATAGTCTATGCTCTTAACCACTACAATATATGACTAAATGAATGATAAATATGGATGCCATATTATAAAACACATGCATATGTATATGCGTGCACTTGATTCTCAAATCATAATGAACATAAATTTGTATATACATAGATGCACATTTAAATGCATATACTATACATAGACACATATGCTCACATGTGTTATATCCATATACATAGAAAATGGAGACATACATATTTATATACACAAATATGAAAATATACAATATGTAATAAATATAAAATATAAATATAGCAACAGTTTTGCTAACTTTTCCTACAAAAATCCAGTTGGGACCCCCAAACTCAACAATATGAAAAGGAGAAAAAACTTTCCCTTACAATTATATTTAACAAATGTTTTCCAAGAAATGTTGTTTAATCACTTCAGGGAAGTAGAACTTTCTAAGACTATAGCCAAGTAAAACTTTTGAAAATTGTTTTTGTGATGTTTACCCAGTGAGATCATATTTTCATTGCCCTGATGAAATACAGGTGCCAAATCTAAATACATTAGCCCCCATAGTGCAGTTTCCAGCCGAGTTCCTTTCTTATTGTGTCTGAAATCCTTCCACTTCTTTTTCTTCTACCTTTTTCCTTCACCCCAGAATTTACTGAATGCATGTGATTCTAATAATACCCACTAAAAGAAAAAACAGAAGGGAAATACTATTTACTGAATGCCTACTATGTGTCAGTAACTTTAACAAGCATTATTTCATTAAACTGATTCAAAAACATTAGGTGGGGTGTTTCATTATTACAGGAGAAATGGGCTCAGAGAGGTTGAGCAACATACTAAAAAAACCAAAGTCATTAAGTGTTGGAGCCAGAAACTCATGGTGTTCCCATGTTGTCAAAGAAGAAAGAATAGAATTATAGAATACTGTTGCTGGAAGGAACCATATTTATTGAATCATAATTATCTGTTTACCACATACTCCTGGAGGGAAATGAGCAATTTTTTATTCACATTTGAATCTTCAGCCATGTGCAAAGTGCTGGCACAGAGTAAGCACTAGATAGCTGTTTACTTTTAATCGATTAAAAAATATAATATCCAAGGGCTCACATGTGCCAGAAATTTTGCTATCCTTGTCATATACCTTCTCTCCTTTAATAGACTCTAGCACAACCTCCTAACACTGCATTTGAAGAAACTGAGGCCCAGGAAAGTAAAGCAATTTGTCCAAAGATGCTCAATGAGTTTGAAAGTGATGATGTGAAATTAATACCTTTTTTACACACCACAGGAAATAACTTTTCATTAATGATTACATTTTTGTTTAGATGATTTGAACTAAATGGATTTGAACCAAACAGAAAACTATATATTCCTTGGCCATATAAACTACCAGTGCCAATTCACAGACCAGATGGAAAGAATGTTTACGCCTAATAGTACTAGGAGGTTAAGGCATCGTTTTTGTTTTCATAAGCAGGGCAGCAGCACCCTCTAGCCTGGAGCCCAAACTGCCACGCCATAGGCCAGAGCTGCCAACCATGAATCGGAAGGGTAACAGCTTCTGCTGGGGATTCAGATCCACATATCCCTGCATGGGAGCTAAAATCTTTTTTTGCTTCTTAATTCAATCACATACCCAACTGGCAATCTTGCATATCAAAATGGGAATCCTGGGAGGCTGTTGGAATATGCAGATCAACAGAAGCTAATTAGCATTAACTTGCAGCCATCCTGAACTGATTGGCAGCACAGCTGTGGGGACCCAACAAAACATGCTGAGTCGCATGTTTGTCAGGCCACCTGCCACTTGGCGGAATCCAAAATAGTGCAAACCACCAGGCCATAATAACTCCGTGACCTTAGTTTAGGAGGAGTAGGGAGCAGACATATTTGGATCATGCAGTAATTAGTATTGCCTTCACCTGACACGCATTCAACCATAGGCTCCACGGCAGTACCTTCCTCATCTGATACGTTGACATCTTAATTCAGATTGACAGGTTCTTCCTGAGGCTACCAATTCTCCATGAAGTTTGTAATCTTACTCGTGATCACTGCAGCCTGCCCAAGCTGCAGGCATTCAGATTCTTAATGTATTTGAGGTGCAGAATTTCATCTTTCCCTTGTTTTTTAAATCTAGGGTACATTTTAGTAATAAACACAAAAGACATTAGGAAAGGTATGGGGAGTGTGGCAGCCTGAGATGTTCTGAGATATTGTGGGCTTTGTTTTTGTTTGACTTTCAGGTGTTAAGGAAAATCTGAATTCCCTCTGACTATCCACAGCGGACCTTTTGCAATTGCCTGCTAGGTAAGTTCACAGTGGCAAGGAACCTCTTAGTCACTTTTACTGTCTTCATCACCACCACTGCTGTAACCCCTGTTACCTTTACCCATGGACTGTGAGATGTCTTAAAAATATATTATGCTTGGGACAGGGGGAACTCCAACTCTGAGATGGCCAGATAGGTTTCAGCTTGTATCTTGGCTGTGGTCAATTGATAATGACAGCTGGAACACTGGATGGAGATGGCTTTGAAGCCATATTCTCGCTCATGAGGAAAGGGTGATATGATGGGTGAGGATGGGCTCAGTGGACCATGAACCAAGTAAATGTCATCTCTACTCTAAATTGCTCTTTAACCATTGACTGTTTAATTTTTCATTTATTTATTTTTTACATTTCATTTTTAATTGAAAAATAATAATTGTATTTATTTATGGGCTCCAATGTGATGTTTTTATACATGTATATGTTGTGGAATGAGCAAGTCAGGCTAATTAACATATTCATCACCTCAAATATTTATCAATGTGTTGACAACATTTAAAATTCTCTCTTGTAGATATTTTGAAATACATAATACATTATTATTAGCGATAGTCACTGTGCTGTGCAATAGAACATCAGAACTTATTCTTCTTAACTAGCTGAAATGTTGTACCTGTTGACCAACATCTCTCCTTCCCCTTTGTACCCCTACCCCCAACCCCTGGTAACCACCACCATTCTACTCTCCACTTCTATGTGTTTGACGTTTGAGATGCCACATACAAATAAGATCATATGATATTTGTCTCTTTGTGCCTGGCTGACTTCACTTAACACAATGTTTTCTAGGTTCATCCATGTGTTGGAATGAAATAATTTCCTGCATTATTAAAGTCTGAATAGTATTCCATTATGTATATATGCCGCATTTTCTTTTTTTCTTATTTCAGAAGATTATGGAGGTACAAATGCTTTGGTTACTCATATTGCCTTTGCACTGCCTGAGTCAGAGCTACAAGCATGCCCAACCCCCAGATAGCATGCACAGCAGCCGTCAGGGGTAAATTTACCCATTCCCTCCTCCTCCCTCCCACCCACCCGACACCCGATGAATGTTACTTCCATATGTGCACATAAGTGTTGATCTATTAGTACCAATTTAATGGTGAGTACATGTGGTACTTGTTTTTCCAGTCTTGTGATACTTCACTTCGAAGAATGGGCTCCAGCTCCACCTGGGATAATATTAATACATGAGCTTTTTTTTTTTTGGCTGAGTAGTACTCCATGTTATACATACAGAACATTTTATTAATCCACTCATGTATTGATGGGCACTTGGGTTGTTTGCACATCTTTGCATTTGTGAATGTGTTGCTATGAACATTCAAGTGCAGGTGTCTTTATTATAGAATGTCTTTTTTTTTTCCTTTGGGTAAATAGCCAGTAATGGAATTGCTGGATCAAATGGTAGTTCTACTTTTAGCTCTTTGCTAGATCTCCATATTACCTTAGATAGAAGTTCTACTAATTTGCGGTCCCCTCAGCAGTGTATGAGTGTTCCTATCTTTCTGCATCTACACCAACACTTTTTGTTTTGGGACTTTTTGACAAAAGCCATTCTCATTGGAGTTACCACATTTTCTTTATCCATTCACCTGTTGATGGTTGTTTCTATGTCTGGGATATTGTGAATAATGCTGCAATGAACATGGGAGTGCAAACATCTGTTCTACATATTTATTTCAATTCCTTTGGGTATATACCCAGTAGTGGGATGGTTAGATCATATGGTAATTCTATTTTTAGTTTTTTGAGGAACTTTCATACTGTTTTCCACAATGGCCAAACTAATTTACAATACAACCAACATTGTATAAGGGTTTCCTTTTCTCCACATCTTCACTAAAACTTATTTTTCATTTTTTTGATGATAGCCAGTCTAACAAGTATGAGGTGATATCTCATTGTAGTTTTAATTTGCATTATTCTGCTTTGATTTTTTTTTTTTTTTTTTGAGATAGAATGTGGCTCTGTTGCCTGGGCTAGAGTGCCGTGGCGTCATCCTAGCTCACAGCAACCTAAAACTCCTGGGCTCAAGCCATCTTCCTGCCTCCGCCTCCCGAGTAGCTGGGACTACAGGCATGCGCCACCATGCCTGGCTAATTTTTTCTATATATGTATTTTTAGTTTTCCAGATCATTTCTTTCTATTTTTTAGTAGAGACGGGGTCTTGCTCTTGTTTAGGCTGGTCTCAAACTGCTGACCTTGACCAATCCACCTGCCTCGGCCTCCCAGAGTGCTAGGATTACAGGCGTGAGCCACCGTGCCTGGCCTAATTTGCATTATTCTGATTATTAGAGATGTTGAGCATTTTTTCATGTATCTGTTAGCCATTTATATGTCTTCTTTTGAGAAAAGAAGGACTTGTCTATTCAAGTCTTTTGCCTTTTTTTTTTAATAGGGATACTTGTTTTCTTGTTGTTGAGTAATTCGAATTGCTTGTATATTTCAGCTATAAGCCCCTTATCCAATGTAAAATTTACAAATATTCTCTCTCAGTTTTGGGTTGTCTCTTCACTCTATTAATTGTTTACTATGCAGAAGCATTGTATTTTGATAGAATCCCATTTGTCTATTTTTGCTTTTGTTGCCTGTGCTTTTGGGATGATATCCAAGAAATCAGTGCCTAGACCAATGTTGTGGAGCTTTTCTCTGTTTTCTTCTAGCAGTTTTATAGTTGCAGGCCTTATGTTTAAGTCTTTAATCCATTTGGGCTTGATTATTCTATAAGGGGTGAGACAAGCATCCATTTCCATTCTCTGTGTGTGGATATTCGGTTTGCCCAACTTAATTTATTGAAGAGACTATACTGTCTCCCATTGTGTGTTCTTGATATCTTAGTTGAAAATCAATTGACCACAGATGTGTGGCTTTGTTTCTGGGCTCTCTAACCTATTCCATTGGTTGATGTGTGTGTTTTTATGACAGTACCATGCTGTATTGATTGCTATAGCTTTGTAACATATTTTGAAATATGATAGCATGTTACCTCCTCCTTTGTTCTTTTTGGTCAAGATTGCTTTGGCTATTTGGGATCTTTTTAGGATTTTTAAAAATTTTTGTGAAAAATGACACTGAAATTTTGATAGAGATTACATTGAATCTGTAGATCGCTTTGGACCTTTAAAGGTATGTTACAAGGTATGGACCTCTTAACAATATTAATTCTTCAAATCCATCATCATGAAATATTCTTCCATTTACTTGTATAATCTTTAATTTCTTTCATCAATGTTTTATACTTTTCAGTATACAGATCTTTCACTTCCATGGTTAAATTTACTCATAAGTATTTTTTTTTATGCTATTGTAGGTGGGGTTTTCTTAATTTCTTTTTCAGACAATTTGTTGTTATTGTGTAGTAACACTACTGATTTTTGTAAGTTGATTTTGTATCCTGTAACTTTACTCAAATTGTTTATCAATTCTAATAGTTTTTTGGTGGGTTCTTCAGGATTCTCTATATACAAGATCATGTTGTCAGCAAACATACAGTTTGACTTCATCTTTTCATATTTGGGTGCCTTTAATTTCTTTCTTTTGCCTAATTGCTCTGACTGGGACTTTCAGGAATATGTTAAACATAAGTGGTGAGAGTGGGTATTCTTGTTTTGTTCCTGATCTTAGAGGACAAATTTTCAACTTTTCACCATTGAGTATGATGTTAGCTATGGGTGTATCATATATGGACTTTATTGTGTTGAGGAACATTTTTTCTACACTTAATTTGTTGACAGTTTTTTTTTTTTTATCATGAAAGGATGTTGAATTTTGTCAAATCTTGTCAAATGCTTTTCTCTGCATCTATTGAGATGATCAGATTTGTTTTGTCCTTGCTTTTTCATTTATTGATTTGCATATGTTGAACAAACCCAGTGTCATAGGGATAAATCCCACTTGATCATGGAGAATTCTCTTTTTAATGTACTTTTGAATATGGTTTTCTAGCATTTTGTTGAGGACTTTTGCATCTATGTTTATCAGTGATATTGGCCTGTAGTTTCCTTTTCTTGTAGTATCTCTGTCTGGCTTTCATATCCGTTTAATGTCGGCCTCATAAAATGAATTTGGAAATGTTCCCTCCTCTTCAGTCTTTTGGAAGAATTTGAGAAGGATTGGTATTGGTTCTTTAAATGTTTGGTAGAATTCAGCCATGAAGCCATCTGGTCCTGGGCTTTTCTTCGATGGGAGAATTTTAATTATAGATGCAATCTTCTTACTTGTTATTTGTCTGTTCAGATTTCCAGTTTCTTCATAAGTCATTCTCGATAGGTTATGTTTTTAGGAATTTATCCATTTTTTAGGCTGTTCAATTTATTGGCATATAATTGTTCATAGTAGTCTCTTATCCTTTGCATTTCTGTGTTATAAACTATACTGTCTTATCTTTCATTTCTGACTTTATTACATTCTTCACTCTTTTATTTTTAGTCTAGCTTAGGTTTTGTCAATTTTGTTTAGCTCCTAAAAAAAATCAACTGTTAGTTTCGTTGATCTTTTCTATTGATTTTTCAGTCTTTCACTTATTTCTGCTGCAATCTTTGTTATCTCCTTCCTTGTGCTAACTTTGGGTTTAGTCTGTCCTTTTTTCTTAGTTCCTTGAGGTATAGCATTAAGTTATTTATTTGAGATCTTATTTTTTATGTAGGTATTTACTGCCATAAACCTACCTTTTCAAACTGCTTTTACTGTATCCCAAAAGTTTTGGTATATTAGATTTTCATTTTCATTTGTCTCGAGATATTTTTAAATTTCTCCTGTAATTTCAACTTTGACCCAATAGTTGTTCAGGATCATTTTGTTTGATTTCCTTATTTATTTTCTATGATTCCTCCTGTTATTTATTTCTACTTTTATGCCATTATGGTTGGAAAAAGGCACTTAATAAGATTTTTATATTCTTAAATTTGTTAAGGCTCATTTTGTTGCCTAACATTATCTATCCCAGATAATGTTTTGTGTGCACTTGAAGAAACTATGTATTCTGTTGCTGTTGAGTAGAATGTTCTGTATATGCCTGTTATGTCCATTTGGCCTAAAGTGTAGCTCAATCCAGGATTTCCTTATTGATTTTTCTGTCTAATGTTGAAAGTGGTGTATTGAAATCCCCTACTATTACTGTGTTTCATTCTATGTCTCCCTTCAGGTTTCTTAATGTTTGCTTTATATATGTAGGTGCTCTGATGTTGGGTGCTTATACATATTAATATTTATAATTGTTATGTCATCTTGATGAATTGACCACTTAATCACACTTTTTGTTTCTTTACCTACAGTTTAGTTTGACTGAAATAAGTATAGCTACCTGTGCTCTCTATTTGTTTTAATTTGCATAAAATATCTTTTCTATCCCTTCACTTTCAGTCTGAGTGTCATTTAAGGTGAAACAAATCTCTTGCAAGCAGCATATATAGCTGGGTCTTTCTTTTTAAAAATTTATTCAGCCACCCTATGGTTTTGATTGGAGAAATTAATCAATTTACATTCAAAGTAATTATTGATTTGTAAGGACTGACCAGTGCTATTTTGTTAATTGCTGTATGGTTGTTTTGTAGATTATTTGTTCCTTTCTTCCCCCATTGCTTGATTCCTTTATAGTTTGGTGAATTTCTGTAGATGTATGCTTTGAATTTTTTCCTTCTATCTTCTGTGTATCTATTATAGGCTTTTGTTTTGTGGTTACTCTGACACTTATTTAGAACATCTTATACTTATAACTGCCTGTTTTAAGCAGTAACAACTTAGCTTTGATTGCATACAGAAACTCTGTGTTTTTACTCCTCTTCCCATGTTTTGTGTTTCTGATGTCACCATTTACATTTTTTAATAATTCGTATCCTTAACAAGTTATTGTAGGTTTAGTTGTTTTTGATAGGTTTACTTTTTAACTTTTATACTAGAGATATGCTTAATTTACCCACTGCCATTACAGTATTAGAGTGTTTTGAATTTGACAATATATTTTCTTTTATCATTGATTTTATACTTGTGTATATTTTCATGCCACAAATTAGCATCCTCTTTCTTCAGCTTGAAGAACTCCCTATAGCATTTCTTATAAGATGAATCTAGTGATAATAAACTCTCTCAGTTTTGTGTGTTTGCAAAAGTCTTTATCATCCCTTCATTTCTTCATTTTTGAAAGACAAGGCAACTGGATATGGTATTCTTGGCTGGCAATTTTTTTCTTTCAAGATTTTGAATATAATATCCTACTCCATTTTTGCCTGAAAAGTTTTTGCTTAAAAGTGTGCTGATAATATGGGAGTTCTTTTCTATGTAACGATTTTCTTTTCCCTTGCCCTTTCAAAACTGTCTTTAATTTTTGGCAATTTGATTATGATGTATTTCAGTGTAGGTCTCTTTGGATTCATCTTATTTGGTGCCCTTTAGACTTACTGGGTCTGGATTTCTATTTCTTTCCTCAGGCATATGAAGTTTTCCACCATCATCTCTTTGAATATATTTTCTGTACTTTTCTCTATCTCTTCTCTTTCTGTACTCTGATAATGAGAATGTTGTTATGCTTGATAGTGTCCCATAAATCTCTTAATCTAACCCCACTCTTTTTCATTCCTTTTTCTTTTTGCTCCTTAGGTTGTATGATTTTCAGTGCCTGGTCTTCAGGTTCTCCTGCTTTCTCTAGTGCACTGTTGAACCTCTCTATTGAATTTTTCAGTTCACCTGTAATATTCTTCAGCTCTATGATTTCTGTTTGGTACTTTTTTATACTTTCTATCTCTCTGTTGAGATTCTCAGTTTTTTCTTGAATTTATCTCCTGGCATATATATTCCCCTGTTTATTCATTTTCCTTGACTCTCTCTGTTGGTTTGTGTATATTAGATAGGACAACTACCACTCATAGTATTGTCAGGCTGTCCTTGTGTAGGAGAAGGATCTCACCAATCTGTCTGGCCAGAGATTTTAAGGTCACTCTCAAATCTTTGAATTTTTCCAGATTGCTTTCTGGTTTTTTGTAGCCTCCCGGAGCTCAGAATCTGCCATGTCCTGTCAGTATCTCAAGATTGGTAAGGTAGATACCAGACTCTCTAGATGTAGCTAGAAAGGTCAAGGTGTTGGATGTGTTCCAATTCCTTCTACCTTCATGGTGAAGCTGAACATAGGTGTTTACCTTTTATTTTCTCTGTACTAAGCTGGGGAGAGGATCATTGGAAAATGCCTGTATTCAAGGTCAGGCTGCACTCTCTGATCCTGGGGAGGTAGCTGCTGGAAGTGGGCCCGTTGTATGTCCACATCTTTGTTTTCTATGTTCTAGGACCACTCAGGAATGCAAAGTTCTATCAACTCCCAAGGATAGGTTTTAAGGAGATAATTTCTTGGCTAGGAGCTATAGAAATTGTGACACTCAGCGTGTGGCCAAATTCCTTCCAGGAAGAATGGGTAGACCTGGATTTATCACTGGTGAGAGTTGGAGGAAAGCTCGTGAAGTGCCAACCTCTGACTCTGGTTGCTAGGGGGCTATTGTTTATTTGTCTTGTTAGCTCCTGATACAAATTCATTAGAAGCTAGGCTGTCAAGTAGCCACTGAGAGTGTGTGCCATAATCCCCTTCCAAAGAGAAAATAAGGCATATTTATGCCGCTTTTCTGCACTGCTCCAAAGAGGTATAGCCTCTGGAAGTGTTTACCTGCCTGTCTAATGTCACTTTTGATCTTCTGATCTAGGGAGCTCAAATATGCCTAATTCCTTTTGCTTCTAGAACTAGGAGGTTTGGGATGGAGTCTTTCATGAGGTAGCTATAAAAGTTGGGACACTTGATGCATGGTGCAAACCCCTTCCAGGAAGAAACAGGAAGCTTCATTTTTAGAACTGATTCTCTGCAGTACTCTTGGGGGATGAAGCCCCTGGAAGAGCTTATGCACCCATATAAAACTCACTTTTTTCTGTGGTCTAGTTAGATTCATGTTATCCCCCTCAGCTCCCAGAGATAGGTTTAGGATGCAGTCCCTTGGTAGAAGCTATAGAAGTTGGGGTGCTCCATGTGTGGACCATCTGCTTCCTGGTGGGATTAGTAGACCTGAAATTATCTCTGGGGTGGGCCAGGGAAAAAGACTCTAGAAGTGCCCATCTGCTCCTCAGGCTGCCAGCAGGTTAATACTCATCTGACCTTTTAATTCCCTAATGCCAGTTAGTTAGAAGCTAGGTCACCAAGTATCCACTGAAAGAGTGTGTCCCTTCCAGGGAGAGAGAGGGGGCTGTATTTTTTAATCCCCCTCTCTACAGTGATCCCAGGAGATAAAGCCTCTGGAAGTACCTACACACCTGTATGAAGCTATCATTTTTTCCCCCTGTGGCCTATAGGGACTCACTTGTGTCTAATCCCCTGTGCTCCCAGAGTTGGTGACTTAAGAGCCAAACCACGGGGAACCCTTAGCATTAGGGCAGTCTATGTGATGTCCAAACCCTCCTCTCCATGGGGAGAAGCTGGGTATTGGAGATTCCTTTCCTGATTTTATGGCACAGTACCCTGGGAGAAGTACATGCCTGAAAGTGCCTCAGCTTTTCTTGTTTGATGTGAATGTTTTCTCAGTTGCCCCATGAGTAAGAGTCTCTCAACTATTCTCTGACTTTCCTTTAGAGGGAATTGATCCATAAACAGTTTTTATTTGACGTGCCCATGGATGGAAGGAGAGTCAGGAGTTTCCTATTCTGCCATGTTGCTGATGTAGACTGTTTTTAAAAAGCAGGTTTAGATTAGAGGGTGGCAAGCAGAGAGTATAAGGGCACTGTACACCAGAAAGGGAAAAATAGGATCATACAGGTAAGTAGAGTAATTAGAGTTGGGATGTCCCTTATTGGCATTATAAAGAAGGAAGCAAAAAATAAGTAACTAACATTTATAAATTGTTTACAATGTTTCAGTACAACTCTTATCACATATAATCACAGTCAGTAATTTGATAGACAAAAATTCTGAAGACTGAGAGTGTTGGACAGGGTGACAGAGATAGCAAATAATGGTGACAAGACTAGAGCCTAGTCTTCACTTATGTTTAAGTTTATGCTCTTCTTGCCAAACAATCCTTCCTTTCTCTTAGACTAGAATGCAAAGCATGTCAGTTAAAGAAAGGAGGTGTAGTATGAAGGAGTACAATATGATACAGAGGGTTCTAATTCCCTCTTTGTTATCACAGAACCTGGGCAAGTCACTTATCCTAATAGTATTAAAAGCTCTATTTTGTTGGGCCAGAATATGCAGTAATCACTCAACATAGCTGCTTGTTTAATTCTTACAATGGTCTATGAAGGAAATGCAACTAACTCTATTTTATAAATTAGGTTCTGAGAGGTTAAAAAATTTGTCCAAGAAACATCTGGTATCTAAGATACAAATCCAGCTCTCAGGCTCCAAACCTCCAGCTCTTAACCAATATGTCATGAAAGAGCAATTATAAAATACTAGTTTACGTAACAAATGAATACTTTGGTGAAATCACTGTTATTAGAGATGAATTAAAATAAGGGAAGATAGGGATTTAGGGGACTGATAAGAAGGATGTCGTATTGATAAATAAGAGAATGGATGTCAGTAGGAAAGGAGATAAATACCGTAATGTATCTAAAGTATGTCTACATAGTGTACAATAAATAATAACTTTGGGTTCTGTCTTCGTCTTCATCACCATCTTCATCTTTATCTTTTTCACCATCTTCACACCCAGGAGATTTTAACTAATATGACAGGGGAGTATCAGCTCTCAAATCCAATCTTGATTTTGACGAAGGCTTCTCTGTAGGGCTTTGGGCGAATTTTCTGGATAAGCTAGGCGCTGTCACCTATGAGTGTACAATATCAGAAGGAAGAATTATAGGTTAAAGTAACCAGGATCTTCAAGCCACTGTTGAGTTCACTGAAAGAAGACTGACAAGTTGCTTAAAACAGAGTAAGAAAGCAAGCAACTGTGAATGCTGGG
Organism: Propithecus coquereli; assembly: GCF_000956105.1. Lineage (NCBI taxonomy): Eukaryota > Metazoa > Chordata > Mammalia > Primates > Indriidae > Propithecus > Propithecus coquereli. Next base: position 8,162,207 of record NW_012138302.1, read on the forward strand.
AGACCACCTGCTCTATATGGGGAAAACACCATTCAGGATGAATTCTGGGTATTCTCAGGTCTAATTAGGTACCAATATGATTTTCTGGGCCATATTTTGTGGTTTTGAAATGTTTTCCCAGTGGAGTAAAAAGAAAAGAGAAACAAAAAGAAGAGGAAGAAAAAAAAAACCAGCAATGAAGAGGTCATGGAGTAAAAGACAGGAACCTAGCCAAGGGCCTTTTATTTGACACCAAGTACACCAGCTCTCTGCCCATTTTCTCCGTGATTAAATGGGACTTCCCTGATGTGCTGAATCATGTCTCCCCAAAATTCAAGTCAACAACTTTTTTGACATTTTTTCTCCACAGTTTCTATAAACATAATCAAGCAATATGTGGCCTTTTTGTCTAGCTTCTTTCACTCAGCATAATGGTTTTGTGGTTTATTCATGCTGTAGAACATGTCTTCAGTAATTTGCTCCTTTTTATTGCCAAATAGTATTCCATTGTATGGACATACCACACTTTGTTTATCCATTGCCCAGTTGATGGGCATTTGGGTTACTTTCACTTTTTGACTATTATGAGTACTGCTGCTATGAGCATTCATGTACAAATCTTTCACTGGACATATCTTTTCATTTCTCTTGCATGATGCCAAAGAGTGGAATTGCTTGGTCATATGGTAACTCTATGTTCAATGTTTAAAAAAACTGCCAAACTGTTTTCCAAAGTGACTGCTCTATTTTGCATTTCAATTTCCAGCTTCTCTACTTTTACATCAGCCCTTGTTTTTGTCTATTTCTGACCATAACCATTCTGGTGGGTGTGAAGTGATATCTCATTATGGTTTTAAATTGTATTTCCCTAATGCCCAGTGATGTTGAGCATCTTTTCCTGTGCATATTGGCCACTTATATAGTTTCTTTGGTGAAATGTCAATTCAATTTTTTTTAACATTTTAAAATTGGTTTATTTTTTTCATTATTGAGTTATAAGACTTCTTTTATTCTAGATACAAGTCCCTTACTGGATATACAATTTACAAATATTTTCTCCTAATATGTCTTTTTTCACTTTCTTGGTAATGCCTTTTGAAGTGCAAAAGTTTCTAATTTTGATGAAGTGTAATCTATTATCCTTATCTTGTGTTAATTAAACTTTTATGCCATGTCTAAGAAATATTTTCACACAGGGTCACAAAAATTTACCTCTATGTTTTCTTTTAAGAGTTTTATAGTTTTAGCTCTTATATGTAGGTCTAGGATCCATTTTGCATTAATTTTCTGTTTATGGTATGATGTAAGGGGACAAATTCATCCTTCAGCATGTGGACATATAATTGTCCCAGAACTATTTGTTCAAAAGCCTACCCTTTCCACATTGAATTGTCTTGATAACTTTGTCAAAAATCAATTGACCGTAAATATGAAGGTTTACTTTGGGACACTTGATTCTATTCCTTTGACCTGAATGATATCCTTATGCAGCTACCACACTGTCTTGATTGTTGTAGCTTTGTAGTAAGCTTTGGAATCAGATCAAGAAGGATAAAACCTCAAACTTAGTTCTGTTTCAAGATTGTTTTGGTTGTTCTGAATCCTTTGCATTTCCATATGAATTTTAGGATTAGCTTTTCAATTTCTGTAAAAATACCAGCTGGAATTTGACAGGGAGTTTTCTGAATCTTTGAAGCACAGACTTTTAAATCCTTGGAACTTAAAATGAAATGCTTTTAGGAGAGATAGTTGCTTTCCAATTTGTCCACTTTTTGTTGCTTTATTACAGAATTTTTCACACTTACATGACCTGCCTGGTCCCTGAAGCATCTGAGTTTTCTACTGTGGGTCTCCACTTCCAGCTAGCATAATGTGAAGTATAATAAAAATGATAGAGACTGGGACACTCTAAGCTTATTATTGATAGTTATCATCAGCAAGCACAGGTTCCTAAGGATAGAAAGTAGACTAATATTTCAAAATATTTTTAGTAAGGGTACTAACAAAAATTGACAGTGATTCCTCTTTTTACAGTGTTTTAGCTCATTTACTGGACATCAGTTATATACTTGATGATATTTGAGACCTCTTACACATGCACTCCTATCCATACAATAACGACTGCAAAGTAGGCATTATTTCTACTCTACTACCAAGCTCTTTCTATTTCAGAGTAATCTTTAAACAGAACATTTATTTTCCTCCCAATGGTGATGCATTTTTGCCTTTATGTGGATACAATGTTTCTATCCCCTGAAGTCCATGTTTTTTTTCTCTGGACCTCTCTCAGAATCTGTAGAAATATTACACCTCTTATTTTACTAATTTATGTACACATGTTATAAATTTGCATAAAATAAATTTATGTAAACATCTTACTCAACTGGACATTTCTGAGAGTCAGACACTACCAGAATCATCAGCCTTACACTGCAAAGATTGAGCATTGAAATTTAATTATATTTACCACAGGAGTGAATATCCCAAGTGATAATTAACTGAGGATTTAATCTGAAGTGTTGTTTCTGAAAAGGAAGTACTTTGAATCTCATTTTATATTTATTTTCAATAAAAAATTCTAGAAAATTTAGAATAAAACATTTCAGCATTTAGACTACTAGAAAATTTCCTTTGATAGGCTCACACAAAGTCACATTCAAGTAAGTTCAAATATATAGAGTTTCAAAATCATCTAGAGACTGTAATGATGTTGGTAAATGTCCTCCTTCACTGGCATATTTAAAATTTTTTTTCCATTATTGTTTTAGAGCTTCCTAAACCCTCTCCCAACCCACAGCCCTGTGCATGGCCCTCTTTTCCTTGGTACCTTTCTCTCATTATGACATGAGAATATTCCATATGTCTCCTTATCAATCGCCTTGTCATCGGATAGCTATGACTCAGCTTTGATCCCATTTTGATCCCATTGTCAATACCCCAATGCAGGACATGTTCTGTGGGCTGCCAAGTCTCTTCCTTCTGTTTTTTGTGCTTGAATAGGGAGAGCAGAACATTTTATCTCTGATACTTCTGAGTTCTTATTTTGATTCTGAAGAGCAGTCTGGGAGTGAAACAATGGCTATGACATTTTGTTTTATTGACTTCTTTGTTCTATTGGTAAATTAAGAGCACATTTTATAGTATTTTAAAGCTAAATGAACACCAAAATTGAGCACCAAATTGCCATAATCTCAATGATCAATTTCTTTCTTACTTTTTTTTTTTTCTGCTCTGGAATCATTTTGAGATTGTAGCAAAAGGCACTTAAGGATTCCACAGACCCGAGAAATGTGTGAGCTAAGCCACGGAGCACATCTTATTTCAACATTGAATCCTGAGCACCTAGCATAGTACCTGGCACATGTTTGTGCTTAAGGAGAAAACAATTTTTCTTTCCACTTCTATCCTTCTGTTTGTTCTTATCTTTTTTTTTTTTAACTGGATCTACAAACATCTCTGAGATTATCAAGTTTCACATGAAAAATACAACTACTGCTAAATATTGCTAGAGATGAGAGGGCTGCCTTCTGGGCAATCGGATTGTTCCTATGATACTGAGAATAATTTAAGGCTCTTTTCTGGTTGTGATGTTGCCCCCACAGGGTTGGGAGCTGACTCTTAACAAAGACCTTTTGTTAACTCCTTACTTTAGAGATGTCTTTAAGGTTGGATGCCAGACAACTGCATTGACTAGACATTTAGAATGTATTCAAGTGTAAATATTACAAGATGTTCTTTTATTCATTTAATCACTCAGGAAATAAGTATGGAGCACCTACCATGTGCCAGTCCCTGTGTTAGTCCCTGAGAATAAAAAGATGATGACACAGTCTCTGTCCTCAAGAAGCTTACAGTACAATTGGGCAGAGGAAACATAACAGGCTCCAACATGGTGCACTGAATACTATATTAGACAAATGAATAATGTGCGCTGGGAATCTGAGAAGGGACTGAACATTGTTGCCTGGGGGTTGGAGAAGCATGTTTATTTTGTTGGTGTGCATACTCTTTCATCACGGGAAGCCCTGAGGACAATTTTTACACATACTCATTTGGCAAGATAATATTTGTAAAATATTTTACTGTCCTCAGATCATAAGGGAAACGATTCATATGGCATAGCAGGACATGAAGCACCAGTCTAACACTGGATTAATACTTTCAAAGTATTTACAGTCATCACTGTGAAAGGACCTAGAAAGATTCTAATTACTTTGTGACAATGGATGAAAATTGAAGCTTGCTGGATAATTGTTTCATCCAACCCAGAATATTCCCCTTAATTTGCTAGTGTTAAAAAAATCCTTTCTTTCTTTCCTTTCCTTTTTTTCTCCTCCCCCTGCCCCACGTCCTCTCTTCCTCACTTTCAAGCATTTTTTGAGCACTTGCCATATGTTAGACCCCATACCAGGTGCTGAGAATACAAAGATGGCTAAAACGGTCTAGTCAGGGAGAAGGGGAAATAAACAAATCATCCCTATTTATTAGGACACATGCTCTAATAGAAGGTGCACAGTGTGCTGGGGATGCTTTGAGAAACATTATTTCTGCCTGGTTGGAATCCAGCAAGGTTTCAGAGAGGAGGTGATACTTGAATGGAGCCTTGTCAGACACACATTATCTGTTTCATGAGTAAGATTTCACTCATTAGTTTCTGGACAACTGTAGCAATGTATGTAATTACGAGCAGAATTGGTATAGGAATAATATTATTATAAATTGAAATTCTCTTCCTGAAATCCTGTACCATAAAATATGTAATTGGCCATGAAAATAAGTGAAAAACAAGCAAATTTACAGAACTTGGAACTAACCAATCAGCACTCATGTGCACAGGTGGAAGTAAAACTCAACAGAAATCATGCAGGTGGGAGGGCAGAGGAGGGGATAGGTGAAATCATGCCTAATAGGTACAACGCACACTATCTGGGTGATGGGCACATTTATAACTTTGACTCAAGCAGTACAAAAGCAATCCATGTAATCAAAACATTTGTACCCCATAATATTCTGAAATTTTTAAAAAAATTTTTGAAATACAATTCTAAAAGAAGGATAGTTTCCACAGCAATCAAATCAGGACATGTAATCTTCTTCAGGTCTAACTCCAAGGGGTGCTATTCAGAAAGAAAGATTATGATATGAACTATGCTCCTGTGAGTTAAATGGGCAGTATGGTAGCCCTGCTATTTTCTAAGATGTTCTCTTATTTGTCTCCTCTTTGTCCTTTGCACATGTATATATATAAATATATACATATACAATATACATACGCTTATGTAAACATAGAAAAGTCTACATGTCTTAACTGTACAACTCACTTAGTTACCACAAGGTGAAGACAGCCATGTAATAAACATGTAGACAAAAAGCAGAACGTTACCAAAACATCACCATCAAGTTTCCCTTGTGCCCCCTTCCAGTTACTACTCGCACAAAGGTATCAACTATTCTGATGTTGAAAAACATTGATTTGCTTTGTTTGTGTTTGTGTGTGTGTGTGTTTTAATTAGATCTACATCTCTGATGAGTTCTTTAATGCATGATCTAAGGTTTACAATTTGCATCTTTAACTTTATCTATCATAGTCTACATTTAAATAATATTATACCATTCCATTATAATGTTAAAACCTTACAACTGTATACTTTGATTTTTCCTTCTGTCCTTTGTGCTATTATTGTTGCAATTTTTATGTATATGCATGTTTTAACCCCCCAAATACATTTTTATTGTTTTTGCTTTAAATAATAACCTTTTAAGTCTTTACAATTTATCTTAACTTTATCCTTTCTAGCTATCTTCATTCCTTTGTACAGATTCATATTTTCATTTTGTATCATTTTCTTTCAACTTGAAGAATTTCTAAATTTTTTTGTGTGGTATTGGTGTACCGGTGATTAATCCTTTCAGCTTTTGATTGTCCTCAATTGTACTTATTTTGCTTTTATTTTTGGAAGTTAATTTTTCTGGGTACGGAATTCTAAGTTAATTGTTTTTATTTTTAATTTCTTATAGCACTTTAAAATAGTATTCCATTAACTGTGGTTGCCATTATTTCCGATGTGAATTCAATATTGATTCTTATCTTAATTCCTCTGTAGGTAATGTGGTTTTTTTCTCAAGTTTATTTTAAGATTTTCTTCTTATTGTTGGTATTGAGCAATCTGATTATTATGTGCCTTGCTGTGGTCTTCCTTGTATTTATCCTTTTTGGGGTTTGTTGAACCTCTTGGATCTGTGGGTTATATATATATATATATATATATATATACACACACACACATATATATATATTTCTAAATGTGTCTATATACATGTATATATAAATGTATATATACACATATATGTATATACATATATGTGTATGTATATAGATGTATATATATTTCTAAATGTATATATGCATTATAAAACCTGGGTTTTATAATGCATATATACAGTTAGAAATATTTTGGCCGTTATCTCCCAAACATTTTTTTCTGTATTATTTGTGCTAAATATCAGTTGCTTGTAGGTTAGACCACTCACATTCTCCCACAGGTTGCAGCAGCTTTGTTCATTTCTTTTAGCTTTGTGTGTGTGTCTGTGAGTATGTGCTTTATTCTGGATGGTTTCCATTGCTCTGACTTCAAAATTACTGATCTATTCTTCCCCAATATCTGATTTGCTGTCAAGATCATCAGTGATTTTTCATTTTAGGTATTGTCATTTTCACCTCAGAATTTTTCCTTTTTTTTTTCATAGTTTTTATTACTCTCCTCATTATGTTAATGCTTTCCTTAAAACCTTCAACATATTTATAAAAGCTGCTTTAAAACCTTATCTACTAATGCTATCATCTCTATCATTTCTGTGTCTGTTTCTGTAGACTATTTTTCTTCCGGTTATAGGTCCCACTTCTTTGCTTCTTGGCATATCTCTTAATTTTTGGTTGGATATTTTACATTGTAGTTTTTATGTTGTTGAGTGTTTGTATTTTGTTGTCTTCTCTTAAAGAATGTACCAATTTGTGCCAAGAGAGGCACATTATTTGCAGATTATCTCAGTCTTTTTGTAGTTTGTTTTTAAACTTTCTTATATCCTTTACTCTAGGGCTGGATTAGTCATACTCCTAAAAAGTAAACTTCATGGGTCTCTACTGAATGCTCCAGATTGTCAATGAACTCTTTTCATACAAATTGGCAAGGATTGGAATATCTACCAACTCTATGTGAGCTCCGGTAGTTATTCAATTTATAGCTTTCTGGTAGCTGTTCTTATATTGACAGTTGTTCCTTGCTCTCATTCCTGGGGTTTTACCTATGCATTAAAAGCTTAAAATTCAGCCAATGACTCAAGGGGATTTCTATGCAGATTTCTTT
>NW_012138302.1:8169939-8212210 GCF_000956105.1 Propithecus coquereli
TCATTCACTGTCTCACAAATTCCAGCTGCCTCTGCCTTCCTGAACTCTAGTTTCTGTGTGGTCAGGTTAGTGATTCTGCCACCTTCTTCTTGGGTCCCCCTCCTCTAAACCAGGGTCTGGAAAGTGCCTAGAGGTAAAATATGGGTTCACCTTCTTTGAGGGAACAAAGTCCATGGTTAAAATGTTTATATATTTTTTTCCAGGTGTTCATTGTTTTTGGTGGTAGGTCTGGTCCAGTACAGTTACATCATCATGCCCAGAAGCAGAAGTTTTATTCCACCTATTACTTTATGTAACTGCAATTGTACTTCGAGCCACTCCTTGGTGGATGACTTCTCTCACTCAGTATGTTTGTGAGATTCATCCAAAATTTTACATGTAGTGGGAGATTATTCACTCATTACTTTTAATATACATTGTGTGGATACATAACAATTATTTTATTTATGCTATTTTTGATGCACTGCTTATGGGCTTTAAGTCAGAATCAGAAAATGAAAAATAAGACTAGCATTTATTGAACTATGTGCCAAGTGATTTCTTCACTATGTGGCCAACACTCAGGTAATCTTGCCAAGTACCATCATCACAACTAACTTATAAGTAATGCTATTACCATAATCCCAATTGTCAGATCAAGAATACTGAGTCAAAATAAAATTCCTGGGCCAAAGACACACATAGAAATTGCATGATCTGGATTTGAATGCAGGCAGTCTGGCTTTAGAGGATCTTAGTTATAATGGCATATTTTCTCTTCATCAACAAACCGTTACACTTAATCTCATTTAATTGTTACTACTGCTATATGCTATCCCCATTTTACAGTTTAACAAATATACAGAAGAGAGATAATTTGTCCAGTGGAGGAGTCAGGTTTGTCACTCAAGTGTTTGTTTCCAACTTTTATATCTTCTACTTCCAGACCTCTTTTAATATTCACTTTTTATTTAAAAAACTTCTAGATTCACAGAGAGTTTCAATGGTTTAAAGATAGAACAGACAGGTTCCCATGCACTCTTTGCCTAATCTTTCCCGTGATAACATCTTATATAACCAAAGATCACTCTCTAAACCAGGAAATTCACATTGGTGCAATCCACAAACCAAGCCTGATTTTATAATGACTTGTAAATGCTCTAAAAGGTATGATACATGAGAGTGAGACAATGAGTTCTCTTTTCTGTAGACAAAGGGAATATTAGTTTAAAAGGACCAAATTCAGGCTTAAAAAATGGCCAGGCAAGGGTAAAATATGCATTAATGGTAAAACTTGCCAGCAAAATGTTCTAATACAGTATAACCCTATTATATATTAAAACCCCAATTCCAAAGAAGGAGAAGAGTTAAATTGTGAATCTGTAAGAATACAGACTTAAGTCATATTGAATGCATGAAAGCCATATCTATGTGAGATATTACAAATGAAATACCAGGCTATAAAACATATTGCGAGAGTAATGCTTGTCCAGTATCCCTGAGAAAATTGATGCCTGGCCTCTTTCTAAGTTTTCCATTCAGCCCATGGTAGAAATTTTTGCACTGCAGCATTACAACTCTAAAAATCTTTTTGCAGAATTCACTAGAAAACTGAGATTCATTGCTCAGAAATGAGTGTGAAACCACTTAGCCTGTAAGGCAAGAGAGATCTGTATCTGCTCTTGTTAGGCCATAAAGCAATCTCACCTCGGGTATTCCAATAGCTACAGTGGCATGAGAACTGGAATTGTGATAGATTCACAAAAATAAATCTTCCTAGCTTTTCCCAAAGTGGAATACTGATACTAGTCCCATATTCCTTTCAAATTTAAAAACCAAATTTTTTCTTCTATTTAATCCAGAGCCTCTCCTGTTCTGTCTAGTCCAGGCATTTATTTATTTATTAAATTTACAGAGCACCTTTCCTCCAAAGCAACATCTTTGTCAGAGCTGGCTCACAGAGGGATAATTGACCACAAGGATGTTGTGGAGACCACTGGGTAAGTAGAATATCAAACACTCTTTCATGTTAGAGATGGAAATTGCTCCCAGCTTCTTTATGGTGGAGAGATTGTTTCATTTTTCAAAGCATATATACAAATTACTAAAATCTTGGAAGAGGTGAAATTCTTTAAGTTCTTTAATAATTCTTTACACCTTTAAACCATGGTGCATTCACTACTAACTTGTCACAAACCTATAACAAATTAAAATGGGAAACATTTCTTATTTGCTAATTTAAAAAAGATAGGAGGAAAAGATAGAAACGTCTCCGGTCTTTGGAATTGGGCTTTGGCAGATTCACAGACATTTTGATTTGTAGAGATATCTCTCAGTCTTATAAGCCGTATCATATCTTCTTGTCCCAGATCCGGAACCCTCTGAAAAACATCAGGCACAGTTCACAACTTTGAAAATGCATTGCAGATTTGTTTATGTTTTGGAGCTCAGGCTCCCTGACCCATGGGAGGAGAGGTGGGTGGTGTTAGCATAGAGTGCAGACACTTCCATCTTCCCACTCTTGCCTTAGCAACCTCTCACCACATGTCTTCATAGTGAATAACTACAGAAGTGCTTTAAAACTTTGCCACGAGAGATTGAAGGGACAGGTGAAGAAATAACATAGATGAAAGAGCATTAGGCCAATAGATAGGAAACCTGAATTCTAGCGCAGGTCCATCATTACTTGGTTTGTGACTTTGGATAATTTATTTGCTATCTCTGGCTCTTAGTTTCCTCACTTATAAAATAACGTGGAAATATTAGATAATCTCTTACATCATTTCCCCTTTCAGCCTTTTGGGAAACTCAAATCAGATTTTTTGGATGTTTTGGTGGAGATAAGATGTGGGGTAGAATTAATACTTGTGATCAAGATTTTCTGTTTCATTTATAAGTGAGGTGAAATTCAATTCAGTTAACATTTTAAAAAATTACTACATACATCTATTGTATATCTGTTCACATGCCAGGTGCTGTGGTAGGTGAGTCAAACATAGAGTTAAAAAAAAAAAAAAGACATACAAGTCACTCAGTATCAGAAAGCTTATAATCTAGGAAGACTGATAGAAATGAAATAAAAAGGAAATAAATGCTTAATTAGTTACAATTGTCACTAAAGCTATGAGGGAAAACTGTAAGATGTTATTGAGAGCTTATAATAGAATTTGGCTACCTAGGCCAGGTGCATGCTTTGTTGGCTTTTGTTAAAAATTTTCTTACGTATTCCCACACACATTTGTTTGAGAAAGAGTCAGAGAGAACACACAACTACAATTTATAAAGCACCCTTCATAGCATTATTTTGCCCTAAAACATTGCATGCATGCAGTAAATTATCTCATAATAAGAGCCACCTGAAACCATGCCGGGCCTCTCCAAAACATAGTACATCACCCTAGTTTTCTGGCTTATTTCAGTGCCTTTTGTTCTGGACTATCTTTTTTCGAGGATGTTTGTTAAAAGAAAATTCTTAGAAGATAGAGATGGTGTATCCTTTCAGAGCAAAGGATAGTTTTGCTCACAGCCTTAGAAGATAGAGATAGTATCTCTCTCTGAAGTAAAGGGTAGACATGTTTATTGTCCAGTATAATAAAAACAATTCTCCCTCCTCCCCTGGAGAAAGGTATATTTATCGCCCATTTAAAAAGATTTGGTTCTCTCAGATCAATTTTTCTGTCCTGTGACAATCTACTGCATGAACAGGTGACATTTGGCCCTCTTTTTGTCACATTGTCAGGATTGAGGGTTGATGGAAAAATTGCTGATACTCTTGCTACTGCTACTGCCGTGAGTAATAAACTGTTCTTTGTCTCGTATCTTCTACCAGCATCCATGAATTTGCGTCCGGCTAACTTGATAGTTTTCAAGGAAAGTACAGTCTCGGACCCTTTAAAGTTCTTAATAGTAGCTAATAGATAAGTGGGAACAAGAGTTTTTGTTGTTCTTTTTGTTTCAGGAGGGCAAATACTAAAGCATATCCAGATCTATTATTTGAGTCTTGGTTGAGACAATTGTGACTTGGAAGAGTTCGTGATGCTTGTTTTAAAAAGAAGTTTCTTTTGCAGGAGGGATTTCCCATTCATTTCAGTAATGTTAATATTCATAACAAGTAAAATATATGTCATCCGTTAAGCATGTGTTGTATCCCTAACACCATACAGAGCATTTTACATGTATCGTTTCTTTTAATCCTCAGAACAACTAATGAAGCAGGACACTTGAATCCTCTGCTTTTGACAACCACACCTACTGTCCCTTTTCCTTCTTTCTGTAGGCTCTTTGGTCGTTTCATCTCTTGTCTACATGGTCACTTATAGATCTTGAGTAGCTGTGGCCCTTGAAGTCTCAGAGTCACTCAGGATTCAAAATAATACTCCAGGATACCATTTTTCCTCCATTGACTGTGGCATTCTGTGGAGGAACACTTACTCCTTCTGTCACTTACATAAAGACCAGAAAGTCAACTCCCAGCCAGGATATAATTAAATAATTTTAACTATAACTCTGTCCTTAATGACCTCAGGCCAAAATATAAGTCTATACAATCTCAGATAAACCAGAGTCCCTCTTTCCCAAGACTTATTACTGTCGTTGTAGTAGAGTGGAAGTATTGTTCTGAAACCAAGTATATTTTTAAGTCAATTTTCTCGATTTTAAGTATAAATTTTATTATTAATAAATTTAAATACTATGCATCTACATACTACCACAGACTGGGTTAGGTGCAATACATCATCTCAATTAATCTTCACAAAAACTGAAAAGAAATTAAGGTTCATAAGGATTCAGCAAATTGCAGTATAGAAGAGGCCATAGAATGTAGTCATTAAAAGCTGTGGTTTGGAATCAGGCTAGATATGTATTCAAATTCTGGCTCTGCCTTCTACTAGCTTTGATGACCCAATTGCTAAGCCCTGATTTCCTTGTGTTTATAAGGAACCTAACAATAGTACCTGCTTTATAAGGATATTGTGAGGATTTAATAAGATTATGCTCCCATATGCTTTGGATAATGTATGGTAAACAGTAAGTGCCCAATAAATATTTTATATTATTGTTATTAATCTCCAATTTAAAGTAAAAAGTGAGTTAGTAATAGTCCATGACTTGAACCCAGGATAGGGTTACCAGATAAAATATAGAACACTAAGTTAAATTGCATTTCAGGTAAAAAAAAAAAAGAATAATTTTTTAGTATGCATAAATCCAAATTATTGCATGGGACACACTTATACTAAAAAGTGTTCACTCTTTCTGACATCTACATTTAACTGGACATGTTATGGTTTTATTTCCCAAATCTAACAATCCTAACTCAGGGTTAATTGGTCCCAGAGCCCATTCTCTTTGCACTGTGCAGCATTGAAGAAAAATTGGTTATTTTCATACTGTCAACATCATCTCCATTTTTCTTTTCTTTTCCTTCTTCTTTTTCTTCTTCTTTTTTTTTATAACTAAATCCCTGTGTCCTGTGTTTCTAATTATTCTTAAAAGCCATCAGAGAATAGGTAAGAGGAGGAAGTTGTGAAGAAATTCAAATCACACAGTATTATTGTTAGCAACCCTGGCAGAGTTTAAGGGAATAAAAAAAACTGAATTACATGATAAAAATTGTCAGGTGCTAAGCTTCTCTAGGAAGCCTGCCTTGAGTTCTCCATGATGGGTTAATTAGCCCCTTCCGTGCTCCATACAGTGCTCTGAAATGCCCTCCCACCAGACCATTTCTCACACTTTACCATAAGGGTTCTCAAACATGACCATGACCACAATTGCCTGGAGGACCTTGTTAAACCAGAGATTGATGTACCCCTTTCCCAAAGTTCCTGATTCAATAGATCTGGGGTAGGCCTTGAGAATGCACACTCTATCCAGTTCCTGAGTATGCTAATAATAGTAGATGCAGAAACACATTTTTTAATTAAAAATTTTTAAATCGTTTTTATTTTTTCCAACTTTAATGAGGTATGATTGATAAATAAAATTGTATATATTTAAAGTGTGCAAAGTGATGCTTTGATATAAGTATACATTGTGAAATGATTACCACAATCAAGCTAAATGACATCACCTTGCAGTTGTGTATGTGTGTGTGTGTGTGTCTGTGGTGAGAACACTTATGATCTACTCTCTTAGCAAATTTCAAGTATACAACATAATATTGTAGATTAGGTCTCCAGGATTTATTCACCTTATAACTGAAAGTTTGTATCCTTTGACCAACATCTCCCTATCTCCCTATTTCCTCCACCCGGTGACCTCTGGTAATCTCCCTTCTACTCTCTCTTTCTAGGAGTTCAACCTTTTTAGATTCCACGTATAAGTGAGACCATGCTATATTTATATTTCTATGTTTGGCTTATTTCACTTGCATAATGTCCTCCAAGTTCATCTATGTTGTTGCAAAAATGGCAGGGATTTACTTCTTTTTTAGGGCTGAATAATATTTCATTGTGTGTGTGTGTGTACATATACATTTTCTTTATCCACTCATCCATGCACAGACATGGACACTTAGTTAGTTTCTATATCTTGGCTATTGTGAGTAATGACTCAGGGACGACACTGTGAGAAACATGCTTCTATCGTGATTGTTGGTTTATTCCTGTTTCTTTTGACTAGATGGTGAGATCCTTGATAGTCGCTATAATGTTAACTTCCTAAAATTCAATTTTCCAAAAGTAATAAAAAATTAGTACACCAGATTATTTCAGATTTGTTCTCAGTATGTTTGGTTTGCCCCTGCCTTAGCATTTGCCTTAGAGAAAAAATGGCTTAGGTGAACTCTCCTAGACCCTGTTTAAAGTATTTATCAGACAATCTCTGTGGCTGGCCCAGAGGTGAGGGTACAGGATAGGGAAAAAATTAGAAAAAAAATGAGTAGGACATGTATCCACCACTAGATAGGGGTTAAAATAATACAGATGCACAGGCACACTGAAGGGAAAGTACATCCAATCACCTAAATCAACAAGGGCAGAAGTAAAATAAAAAATATATGTTTTTTTTAATTTGGTGAAGTAGTCTTTCATTGATTTAGTCCCTTAGTGGATTAATATAAGGTACTTTTTTGTTATGTTTTCTAAATTGCCATTTAACAAATTGGCTTTGATCTCTTCTTGGGCAAGAATTGTGTCCTGTTTATATGTTCTCATAACATCAAACAATAGGTGGCATTGCTAAGTACTTAATAATTTTTGTGTAATTATTGAATAAATGAATTTATAGGGCCCAATTAGCCATGATATTCTTAAACCTTATGACTAGTGAAGAATTATTCAAATATCGAATTAGAAGGAAATTTGCAATTTTTCCTGTAAAGATGGGCCAAAATGCGATCCTTATAGATTTAATGCTATATCCCCAAATGAAAAATGTGTCTCTTGGAAGTAGCTTCTGTTCTTTGAGACAATGATTCCATAAATTTTATTTTTCCTTCTGGCAAAAGCTCTTTTACTGTTTTGAAGATTAAAGACTTCACAGAAATTGCAGAGTAGCACAGAGAAGAAAAGTTAAAGTCAAGTTGTCTACTTTAACTTGCCTCCTGAAGCTATAGTAAATGTGGGTCTTTGTGCTGAGCTGGAAAGCTTTTGGTTGTAGTGGAAGACATGTCAAAGAGATGATTATGATTCAATTCATTTCATGAAAGTTTAAATAGCATATAGTTAAAAATGTGGACGATAAACTGCCATCTCTCTATGCGCCACAAATCTGGAATTTCCTTTAGCCCTCCTGTATAGTTTAGGAGGAAATTATATATGGTCTGGAAATCTTTCGAAGATGAATATACTTCTAAAATTCATCTCATAGCATAGAATTTCATAATTGGAAGGGACTTAAAAGATTATTTAGTTAAAATATACAGTCAAAATAAAGCTTCCTTTCTTATTATCCCTGCCTATTTTTCTCTTGGGTGGCAGGGAGCTCACTACTGCTCAGGGAACGCAAGAGGTTTAGTTGCAATAAAATTCTTTCTTGTGTTGGGCTAAAATCCAAGTTTACTAATACTATCAAATATTGACGTATGTTCATTTATTCAATTTATTAATTTATCTATTAATATGTGTAGTCATAACCCTTTTTGGGGCTGGGGATAGGCACTAGGGAATCAAAGTTGGAAAGCTATGGTTTGCTATCAAAAATCTTAAGTATTAGTGGGAAAAGAAACATGGAAGCTAACAACAACAAAGAAAGATTGCTTTGATGGTGGTACTTAGAAAGTACAGTGGAGAAGGAGGTCATCCCTAAATCATCCCTGGAGGTCAGAGAAGGCATCATGAAGTAGGTGATATTTAAATTGATATATAAAGGATGAGTAGCATTATATGCAGGGAAGGAGCATGTAGCAAAGGCCAAGATATTAGGAAAGATCACTCTTGTTCTGAAGCAGTTACTGTGTGTATGTGTGTGTGCATGCATGTGTGTTGTGTGCATGTGTACTGGGGTGGGGGAAGGAGAAGTTGAAAGTCGGGTGTTGCAAGAGTGGCGGGACATGACATTGGACATAGAAGTAGGGCAGAGTATTCAGGTGAGTTTACCTTTTACCCTGTAGGGTGCAGGGAAAAATGTTAAACAAAGAGAAGTAGTAGCATGATCATATTTTCATGTGAGAAAAATAGTCCTGACAACATAGGATACACTAGTGTGAGATGAGACCAGGTAGGTAAGTTAGATGTTCATTGCAATTGTCCAGATTTGCCTAGAAAAAAGAAAGTGGAGAAGACAGGAGGGAATAGATTTGAGAGGTATTTAAAAGGAATAACTGACAAGATTTGGTGACTGATAGTTTTGGAAGGAAAAGGGAAATGAAACAATATTTCATATGAATTCTAACTTTGTCACTTAGACCTTTACCCCTCACAGACCAGCAGCACTGGCAATATCTGGAAACTCATTAAGATGTAGATTCTCAGACCTCACTCCAGACCTACAACATCAGAATTTGCACTTTAATCCCCTGCACCTGAATCCCCAGGTGATCCATTTGCACACTGAAATTTGAGGAGAACCAACTCAGACAAAAGAGTGGACAGAGGCATCATGCATAGAGGCACAAAACCAAGGAGGAAAACATAATAGGTTCTTTCAGGGTTGGATTGTTCAGAGTGGAAGAGGAGAAAGATAGCTTCAGTTTAGGCATATTGAAGAGTTTGATCTGTCTGGGGAAGATCCAGTTGAAAATGCCATTGTATTTAAGAATCTAGAGCTCAGGAGAGATATTGTTTCAGCAACCACCAGAGCACAGGAAATAGTGGAAATATAGGATTAGAGAAGATTGCCCAAGAATGGAAGCAAACTAGCATCTGATTATGTTTTAGTATTTACTTTGGATTCCTAAGTCATTAGAAAGGTAAAATATTTTCAAGCCAGTTTCCTCAATTTGAATCATTTGAGAAATGATCTCAGGTATATAGTCCCCAAAGATGGTTCCAAACAGTCTTCTCTTTCTTAAGTGTGAGTGCTGCTCTTTGCATCAGGAGGTGGTGCTCGTTTAACTTCTTCTTGAATATGTACTGTCCCTGAGACTGGCTTTGCCAAAGCAAAGGCATCTGAAGTGATAACCAAGGACTTCCAAGCCCAGGCCTTAAGATGTCTAGCATCTTCCACTTCCTTTCTCACGGAAGCCCAAACAACACAGAGAGCTCACATTGAGGAGAACTGAGGTATGGCCTTCAACATCCCCAGCTGAGCTCCCAGCTGACAGCCAGCACTAGTGCAAGACGTGAGTGACCCATCTTGGATGTTGCAGCCCAGTCAACAACATTGTTGACTCAACCTGACATCGTGTGATTAGAACTGCCTTGCTGGACTGAGTTCAGTCAACCCACAGACTCATGAGATACAATAAAAAGGTTGTAGTTTTAGGCAATTAAGTATTGGAGCTAATTTGTTTTGCAGAAATAATCTTATCTTTTGGTGGTGGATTGACACAGGGCACATTTCTAGTGAAAAATAAATGATAAATGAAGAGAAAAATAATTGAACATAATTGGCAACATATTATTTTTAATTAAATACCCAGACACAAATTTGGGGGACTCTCTTGACACTGTTAGTTACTTTTGCCCCCAGTTGTCTCATCTCCCATCCATCCCTCTCCATTCCTGTTGCCAGTGCGTTAGTTCAGTCTCTCATCGTCTATTACCTGGAGTAACATAAGGATCTTCATACCTTCAACTTTGCTTGCCAGGTTAGCCATCCCCTCTTAATGCCACCGGAGTAATCTTCCTAAGAATTTATTTGAGCAAAGGTTTTAGTACTATATCATTAACTACAGAATGAATGAATGAATTCAGCCATTCAACTATGCTCATTATCAAGGCATGAAGGCTATTTATGATCTTAGTTAACCCTGTCCAGTCCCATCTCCCTCCAAGAACTCCCAATTCCCCATACAGTGACTTTTTCAGCTCTGTCTACTGGCTTATCTTCTGTTCTCCACGTCTGTGGCTGGTACTTTCACCCCGTATGCATTTTCCTAGGCCTCATTGCCCTCCTTCCTTCTCACTCTGTTCTTCTCTGCTATCTGTCCTCATCTTTTAGGTTCAAGTAAAATAGTACCTCCTTGGTTAAGATTCTTTATACCACTACTCAAAACTAATGGTCTACTCCCCTCGAACCTCCTGTCTTTTTTAGCCATTTTAACCAACTAGAAGCATCTTACTAAGCACACAGGATGTTAAATATTTCACACGCAGTGTGTCTTTTAATACACAGAACAAATAAAACCAAAGCACAAAACCTAGAGGTAATATTTATATTTCCATTTTATAGATGAGAAAACTGAGATCCGGAAAGATATGTAACTTGCCCAAGGTCATGGAGTTATCAAGCTGCAGAGCAGAATTCTAGACCAGGCAAATCTAACAAGGCTGAAATCTTTAATGCCAAATTATGTTGTCTTTTTCTACAAAGTACATTTTAGTCTCATTTATACTCATTAGTTATGAAAGCTCTGTCTCACACTAGACTTTAAAGCTCCTTGAGGGAGGGAGCTCTTACTACCCTTCACTTAACAGATCCTCACTACTTCTTTGCTAAGCAATTTGCTAAATTGATCTAATATAATTCAGGTTAGTGAGAGATACCATTTTAAAAACTTTCTATATGCCCTGCATGGTTTGATGTACCAAGGTGGAGAGAGAAAAAATTACACCCCAATGTCCTGTGCCTTAAAGCTTATAATAAAACTGGAAAGGGAAGACAGATGTTACTACCATGGAACCAGCATAGACAGAGTTTAAAAAAATTTGCACTCTAACAAAAGCTCCTTTTTCAGTTAATCACTCTCTATGCAAACATTTCTCTCACACATTTTCTATTCCTTCTGCGTTAGTGGGGACCAATGTCTCCAAAGTTGATATGCATTGTGGACAGCAGACGTTACCCAAGAAAGGAAGGGACAAAAGTACTTACCTTACGGTGAAGTCTAACAATAGACGATGGATTCACCTGGCACTCACCACCTTAGCATTTGGGATGAGCTCATTGTTTTGGCAATAAGCAGGCTGCTACTCCTAGGGAAAAAAGAAACAAATCTCCTTCCATTTCATATTCCCCCCTCCCTTCCTCCAGCCTCATGCACTCTTTCTCTTCCCCCACCCAGTGTAAGTACTACCAATGACAGTTTTGCTAATGTAGGGTTACATTGTAAATTCCCAATGGAAGGAGTACATTTTGGGTAGGCTTCAGAAATGTCGAAAGCAAGAATACTTCAAGGGTTCTCCATTGTCTTTACCCCACCCCCAGATTTTACCCACCACAATGAAAAGATAATATTAAATATAAGCAACAGATTGTCTCCTTAAGAATTGTCTCCTTAAAATTGTTTTCTTAAGAAGTGACAGATTGTCTCCACCAGCAATATTTTTTATATAGTTTCAGTGTGATGTCTCATGAACCCACGGAGGATCAAAGGGCTTCCTATTCATCTTGGGGGGCTAAAAAATATTTCTTTACGTGGCATAGAGGCCCTTCCCCATTTCCCATCCATGCCCTCCCTAACCTCCTGGGTCCTTTCTGGCCATGTCTCTTCTCTCATTTCATGTGCTGGCAATTTCTGAGATATTTGGTAGTTCACAGAGCATTGTGAACTCTCTTGTCTCAACAGTCATAGTCAACATAGTGTCTTTGCATAGTCTAATCTCTCTGGGATTTGCTTGCAAGGCGTACATGGCTCAAGCACTATGACTTCTGAGAATTCTTTCCCACATTCCAGGCCAACTTAGAATTTTCTTTCTTTATATTCCCACAAAATCTAATAGAAATTATCATCAAATTGCACTGTAATTTCTAGTATATGTCCCCTCTTAAGGAAGGAACCTTGTTTATAGATTAATATATTTTTTTAAATTCCTCTGACCTAATATGTAAAGAAATTCACCAAATTTTCTGTTCAATAAATGGCTAAAATTTAGCTCTTTACTTCAATAGCTTTGTGAGTTCTCATTTCAGATCACTTGGGTTGATAGCCCAGCTCTACCACTTAACAAGTTCTGTGACATAGGGCAGGTCATATGTTCCTGCAGTTTCTATGACTACATCTCCCACCAGCTCTATATCTTTGCATCTCTGCTGAAGAAACAAACCAAACTCCTGGGAGAGAGCACTGATTTGGCTGAACTTGAATCACCTGGCACCTTCTGACTAACCTGAGCAAGGACGGGAAGATTTGTAGTGGAAGATAGTCATTTCCTCCAGGACAACATAACTTGGAGGGTTCCCCAAAAAGCAGATAAGGTTGCAAGTAAGGATGGTTCAGAGGGACTGGGGAAAGAGGGAATGGGGAGTTATTGTTTAGTGGCTACAGAGTTTCAGTTTTGCAAGATGTAAAGTGTTCTGGAGACTGACAGTGGCTATGTTGCACAATAATGTGAAGGTACTTAATGCCACTGTACTGTGCACTAAAAATAGTTCAGATAGTAAATTTTATGTTATGTGTATTTCACTACAATTTAGAAAATTTTTAAAAGGCAATCGAGTAAAAAAAAAAAAGGAATGCCAATAGGAAAGAGGATACTGACAGGCAAAAAGTGGTAATTGTCCATAACAGAGCCCCCAAATAGAAATGCTTAGAAATTACCTTTGACAGTGGTGGCTTCAGGAGTTCTTTGCTGCTGTGTGGTGCTGGGCAAGTCAATTTACCTGTCTGAGTCACAGAGTAAGATTTGATTGTTTCTGGTTAACCATTGTTCTGTTTCTACTGCCTGGTCCTTTGTAGCTGTTCTGGTTCCTCTTTGTTTTCCAGGTCTGCTTTTCCAAACTCTGTCAATGGGATAGGCCCCTAATAACTTTCCAGTAAATTCCTTTTCTCCTTAAGATACTTTTGCATGTAAAGAAGAACTCTGAGTAATAAAGACTTTCACTTAACTAAGCTTCCAAGGAGATTATGTAGAAGAGATCCTGAGGGGAAAACACCCCAAATAAGATTTGGGGCCCTTGTGAACTGTCTGATCCCACCTAGAGATTTTCTCTAATATAAACATCTTTAATTATTCCTTGGCAGATCTGAGGTTTTATTTAAATAAATTTTGTTCAAGTTATCCGTTGAAATCATCTTTCAAACTTCTCATCCTCTCTCATGCTTTCCCTGACATCTCCCACCCCTACAGATGCTTTTTCTGACACTTCCTGCCACCTTCTTAGTACAAAGTACATGCATCTATTTTGAAGGAAACACACTTGCTTTAGTGTTTTGTTTACACATCTGTGTCCCTGACTCAGTTGTGATTTCTGTGAGAAAAGAGATCATGTATTAAACATCCATACACACCTAGCACCTAGGAAGTTCCTGAAGTCTAGTAGGTCAATAATAAAAGAATTAATGAATGAGGAGGAAAGGGAGTGGATGGAATGCTGAATGCAGTCAATTTGGTCTGGAGAACCCTATAGGGTTCTGTCCACCTCCCCAATGGTTTCCCTTTCCCGCTCAAGCTTTCTGGACTGCAGATATGCTTTTTGAAGTCCCTTTACCATAGTCAACATTTGCACCATGGCTAATAAATTAGCATCACTTTGAAAACAAAAATGATTCCATTTTGCACTTGGAATGTGGTCTGAGAATTAGAAAGGGCAGGACCGTTACTCTCCCTGAGGCCTGGAAATTCTCTTGGTGTTTTATTAGGAAATGATTTCTGTTTTTACTGGATTTACTGGTCACTAATTTGCCCCTGGGAGCCTGAACGAATGCCAAGAATATAAAGGAAAACAGCATGCTCCCTGCTACCTAGAGACCAAATAACCTCCTAACCAAGACGTATCTACTACTGAAATTAGAGGCATCTATGATTGTGATTCTGAGCATGGACTTCTTAAAGTGAAAACATAAACAGAATTAGGTCAGCGTGCATGCTTGGTTAGAAGCAGTTGGTACTAAGTTCCCTTTCTGCTGGTGTTTGCTTGTGGGAAAGTCCTAGAAACGAGGGAAATAGAAAAATTTGTTTCTAATCATAATTCTTTCTTTAAAAAAGTTTTTATAGATACATAATGTTAGTACAATTTATGGGTATATGTGATATTTTGTAACATGCATAGAATGTGTAATGATTGAGTAGGACTTTCAGGGTATCCATCACTTTGAGTATTTGTCATTTCTGTGTGTTGGGAACATTTTCAGTCCTCACTTCTAGTTAGTTTGAAATATACAGTACATTGTTGCTAACTATAGTCACCTCCCTGTTCTGTCAAACATTAGAACTTATTCCATCTATATAACTGTATGTTTGTACCCATTACCAACCTCTCTTCATTCCATTCCCCTCCCACACACCCTCTCAGCCTCTGGTAATTACCATTCAACTCTCTACCTCCATGAGAGCGACTTTTTTAGCTCCCATATGTGAGAATATGTGGTATCTGTCTTTCTGTTCTGGCTTATTTTATTTAACACAATGATCTCCAGTTCTATCCATGTTGCTGCAAGTAACAGGATTTCGTTCTTTTTTATGGCCAATAGTATTCCATTGTGTGTATATGCCACATTTTCTTTATCTGTTTATCCACAGAAGGACACTTTGGTTGATTCCGTATCTTCACCATGGTGAATAGTGCTACAATAAACATCAGGGTGCAGGTATCCCTTTGATATATTGATTTTCTTTCCTTCGGATGTGTACTCAATAGTGGATTTGCTGGATCATAGGGTAGCTCTGTTTTTAGTTTTCTAAGAAATCTGCATACTGTTTTCCAAACTGGGTATACTATTTTACATTCCTGCCAACAGTGTATGAGAGTTGCCTTTCCCCAAATCCTCATGTCATGTGTTATTTTTTGTCTTTTTAATAGTAGCCATTCTAACTGGAATAAGATGATATCTCATGTTTTTTGACTTGCATTTCCCTAATGATTAGTAACGTTAAGGATTTTTTTTCGTATACCTGTCAGCCATTTGTATGCTTTCTTTTGAGAAATGTCTATTCATGTCCTTTTCCCTCTTATTAATGGGATTATTTGGGGTTTTTTTGCTGTTGAGATGTTTGAGTTCCTTGTATATTCTGGATATTAGTCCCTTGTTGGATGAATAGTTTGCAAATATTTTCTCCCATTTAACAGGTTGTATCGTCAGTCTGTTAATTGTTTCCTTTGATGTGCAGAAGCTTTTTAGTTTAATATAGTCCTATTTGTCCATTTTTGTTTTCATTGACTGTGCTTTTGAGGTGTTGGCCATAAAATCTTTGCATAGACCAATGTTCTGAAGTTTTCCCCCAGTGTTTTCTTCCAGTAGTTTTATAGTTTCAGGTCTTACATTTAAATATTTAATCCATTTTGAGTTGACTTAATCCATTTTGTATATGGTGAGAGATATGGTCTGTTTTTATTATTCTGAACATGGATGTCCAGTTTTCCTACCACCATTTATTGAGGAGGGTATCCTTTCCTCAATATATGTTCTTGACATCAGTTAAAAATCAGTTGGCTGTAAATAACTGAATTTATTTCTGAATTCTCTGTTCTGTTCCATTGATCTATGTTTATGTTTTTTTTATACACAATACCTGCTGTTGTGATTACTATATCCTTGTAATATATTTTTAAGTCCGTAGTGTGATGCCTCCAGCTTTGTTCTTTTTGCTTTGGCTATTTGGTTTTTGTTTTTCAGTTCCATATAAATTTTAGGATTGTTTTTAATATTTCTGTGAAAAATGTCACAGAAAAATGTCACAGTCTCTTAATAGAGATTGTATAGAATCTGTAGACTGCTTTTGGTAATCTGATCATTTTAATGATATTAATTCTTCAAATTCACGAAGGGATGTATTTCTATTTGTGTCCTTTGCAATTTCTTTCATTAATTTCTTTTTATAGCTATTGTAAATGGGATTGCCTTCTAGACTTCTTTTTCAGTTAGTTCTTTATTAATGTACAGAAATGTTACTGATTTTTATATGTTAATTTTGTATCCTGCAACATTACTGAATTTTTAAATCAGATCTAAAAGTTTGTGGGTAGAGTCTTCAGGATTTATAAAATATGAGATCACATCATCTGCAAAGTGGGACAATTTGATATCCTCATTCCAAATTTGTATGCTTTTTATTTATTTCTCTTGCCTGATTTCTCTGGCTAGGACTTCCAGTACTGTGTTGAATAGGAGTGGTAAAAGTGTGCATCCACTTATCTTGTTCCAGTTCTTAGAGGAAATGCTTTCAACTTTTCCCCATTCAGTATGATGTTAGCAGTAGGTTTGTCATATATGGCCTTTTTTATGTTGAGGTATGTTCCTTCTATGCCTAGTTTGTTCAGACTTTTTATACGGAAGGAATGTTAAGTTTTATCAAACTTTTTCTGTATTTATTTAGATGATCATATGATTTTTGTCCTTCATTCTGTTGATGTGATGTATCACATATATTGATTTATGTATGTTAAACTGACCATGCATCCCTGAGATAAATCCCTCTTGATCATGGTGTATTATCTTTTCGATATGCTGTTGAATTAAGTTTGCTAGTATTTTGTTGAGAATTTTTCTTATTCTGTTCATTATTGATATTAGTCTGTAGTTTCCTTTTTTTGTTGTGTCCTTTCTGGTTTCTGGTATCAGGATAATGATGGCCTTATAACAAGAATGAGTTGGGGGAGGGAATTCTTTCCTCTTCTATTTTTTGGAATAGTTTGAGGAGAATTAGTGTTAGTTCTTATTTACAAATTTGGCATAATTTCACAATGAAGCCATCTAGACCTGGGATTTTCTCTGTTTGGAAAATTTTTATTAACGGTTCAATCTCATTACTCAATATTTTTCGGCTCAGGTTCTCTATTTCTTCCTGATTTAATCTTGATAGGTTGAATGTGTCCAGGGATTTATCCATTTCCTCTAGGTTTTCCAGTTATTAGTATGTAGTTGTTCATAATAGCCTCCGATGATTTTTTTTTTTGTATTTCTGTGGTATCAGTTATAATGTATCCCTTTTCATTTCTGATTTTGTTTATTTGTGTCTTTTGTCTTTTTTCTTGGTTAGTCTAGCTAGCAGTTTATCAATTTTCTTTATCTTTTCAAAAACTAACTTTTTGTTTCTTTGATCCTTTATATTATTTTTAAGTCTCTATTTTGTTTAGTTGTGCTCGGACCTTCATATAATTTCTTTCCTTCTGTTAATTTTGGGTTTGGTTTGTTATTGCTTTTCCAGTTCCTTGAGGTGCATTGCTAGATAGTTTATTTGAAGTCTTTCTACTTCTTTGATACAGACATTTATTGCTATAAACTTTCCTTTTAGCCATGCTTTTGCTGTATCCCATAAGTTTTGGGAAGCTGTGTTCCCATATTCATTTGCTTCAAGAAATTTTTGATTTCCATCTTAATTTCTTCATCGACTCACTAATCATTCAGGAGCATGCCATTCAATTTACATTTATTTGTAAAGTTTTCACAGTTCCTCTTATTATTGATTTTTAATTTTATTCCATTGTGATCTGGGAAGATACTTGATATTATTTCATTTAAAAAATTGTTGAGACTTACATTTTTTGCCCAATATATCATCTATCTTGGAGAATGTTCCATGTACTGATGAGATGAATGTGTATTCTGTTTCTGTTGGATAAATATTCTGTAGATGTCTGTAAGTCCATTTGGTATAAAATGCAGTATAAATCCAATCTTTCCTCATTAACTTTCTATATAGATGAACTTTCTAATACTGAGAATGAGAATGGAGTGTTTAAGTCCCTTACTATTATTGTATTGGAGTCTATATCTCCCTTTAGATCTAATAGTATTTGCTTTATATTTGTTCCAGTGTTTGGTTCATGTATATTTGAATTGTTACATCTTCTTGCTTAATTGATCCCTTTATCATTATATAATGACCTTATTTGTCTCATTTTACTGGTTTTGACTTACAGTCTGTTTTATCTGATGTAAGTATAGTTACTCTCACTTGGTTCTGGTTTCCTTTTGAGTGAAATATCTTTTTTCATCCCTTTATTTTTCAGTGGTTATGTATCTTTACAGGTGAAGTGAGTTTCTTGTAGGTAGCATACATTCAAGTCACATTTTTATCTATTTATCTAATCTATATCTTTTAAGTGGAAAACTTAATCCATTTACATTCAAGGTTATTATTGATATGTAAGGACTTAGTACTGTCATTTTGTTAATTTTTTTCTGGTTGTTTTGTATATTCCATGTTTCTTTCTTTCTCTTGTATTGTTTATCATCATGTTTTGGTGGTTTTCTATAGTGGTAACATTTGAGTCCTTTTTCTTCTTCACTTTCATGTTTGCTTTCCAATGACTCTTATACTTTGTGTATTTTCATGATGGTAGATATTGTCCTTTCCTTTCCAGTTATAGGACTCCCTTAAGCATTTCTTGCATGACCGTTGCAGTGGTGATTAATTCCCTCAGTTTTCCCTAGTCTGGGAAAGACTTCTTTCCTCCTTCATTTAAAAGGATAACTTTGCTGGTTATAGTATTATCGAATAATAGTTTTTTATTTTCTTTTAGCATTTCAAATATAATCATTTCATTCTCTCTTGGTCTATAAAATTTCTGCTAAGAAATCTACCATTAGTCTGTTGGTACCCTTATATGTGACTAGATGTTTTTCTCTTGTTATTTTTAGAATTCTTTTTTATTCTTTTCTTTCTTTTTTTTTTTAAATCTGACTGGTTGTTTCAAAGTCCTGTCTTCTGAAATTCTTTCTTCTGCTTGAATTAGTCTATTGTTGATGCTCTCAATTGTATTTTTTATTTCATTCATTGATTTCTTCAGTTCCAGGATTTCTGTTTGGTTCTTTTTTATATCTATTTCTTTGGTGAGTTTCTCATTCATATTCTGAGATTTTATCCTAATTAATTTATATTGTTTATCTGTTTTCTTTTGCTTCTCACTGAACTTCTTTAAAATCGTTATTTTGAATACTTTTTCCAACATTTCATAAATTTCTTTTTAATTAGAGAATTACTGGATTCCTTTTGAAGTTTCATATTCCTTTACTTGTTCACGTTTCTTGTATCCTTACATTGATATCTGCACATCTGGTATAACAGCTTCTTCTACTTTTTTGGATTGGCTTTCATAAGAAAAGACTTTCCCTGAAGATGTATCTATGGTGTTCGTTGCATAGGGCACTTTAGCTTTGATTCTGGGTGTGTACAATAGAGTAGTCTCCCTGTGATTTCTTCAGCTGTAAACAGTATGAGCAATGTCTGTGATTTCCTCAGTGGCTTAGGCTGTGAATTTTGTGAAGGCTGTGTTTTGCTGGGGATGGAGATGCCAGGTGGGCCAGTCTTTCAGGCTCCAGCGGTGGCAGCTGTAGGCTGAGCATGCCTGTCCTTGGGTCCCTGGGCGGTGTATTCAGGCACTGATATTTGTGCAAGTGGGATGATTCTTGGGCTTCTAGTTGGCTTGCTAGGGTGGTGACAGTAGCAGCAATGGGTGGGTTTTTAGGCCCCTGGGCAGCATTTGTGAGGTGGGCAATGACAGTAGTGGTGGTGAGACAACAAACTTGTCTTCCCAAGCAGCACATTCTGGTGTTATTGGTAGCTGCAATAAGTTGGGTGGAGCAGGTCTCAGGCCCCCAGGTTGCATGTGTGGGTGGGTGCTGCTGTAGTAGTAGTAGTAGTAGCAAGCTGGCCAGGGTCATCCTCTGGCCCTAGGAGGAATGCACACATGTCAGTGATGGAGGATGGGTTGGTGTGATCCCCAGGTCCCAGGTAGGGTGTGTAGACAGGGGGTGAGGGGCATAGTGAATGTCTGGGCAGGCTTGTCGTCAGGCCCTCCAGTGGTGTGTATGGGTAGGCAGGACAGGGTGATCCCTAGGCCCCCAAAAGTGGCAATGGTGGGTGAGGAGAACCTGTCCTCAGGAGATATGCAAGTGTGCTGCAGCCCTATTGCTGGTAGTGTGGTGGGGTTGCTGTCATGACAGCAGCCACAGGCACGTAGGTTTCAGGTGCTGGAGAATGCATGCTTTGGCTTGCTTTATCCCAGAAGCGGCCTCCCCAATGCAAGCCTGTTAGAGTATTGGGGACCCTGCTTCTCCAGTGGGTCCAACTGGTGTCACATCACTGCAGCCCTCTGAGTGAGTTTGGTAAGATGTCAGTAGGGCTCTAGGGATATAGAGATGTGTTGTCTGTTGGGCCTCAGGTCAAGATACACGCTGAGGGGTGCTGGGCTCTCAAAATGACACTATACTACTGCTACTTAGGTCTCAGAGGTTGCGTGGGATGCTGCATGAACTCTCTCCCTTGAGCAATGCTGTCCTGCAGTCTCTAGGCAGATCCCTATGCTAGTGTCAGGGCTTGTGAGGGTTGAGGGTCTCCTCTGTGGCTAGGGTTGCAACAGTCTGCAATGGGAATGTGGACTACTGGGGATCTTTTACTTACTTGCCCTGCCCTGCCCCTTGCCTGGGAATCTCTCCAGGTCCCAACTGATCCCAGCCATGCTCACTGCCTCACTTTCCTCTCCTTCCATGCCTCAGGTATTTCCTGTCACTTTTCTGTTGAATTCCACTGTCCTCTCTTAGAAATTTTATTTAGAGTGTGATTATATACTCATTATTTTGGTTCTTCTTTGTGGAGGAGGTGTGTGCCAGAGACATCTAGTCAACTATCTTGAAGTCCTTCCTGATTATATTTTTGCATGATGATACTTACCTTAAAAAAATATATTTTGCAAAGGCAACCAGAAAATGGGTTTTCTATTTTGGTAATTGTGTGAGATTAAGGAAAGCATCACTAATTATTCAGAACATTTAGGGGTGACTTGGTGCTACATTCACAATCTTGTTACCTGTTAAAATCCATATTGGGCTCCTCTATGAATTGTCCCTCCTGTTATGTTGGAATCTATATATGCCCTGCGTCCTGGAACATGGTATAGCTAACAGAGCATTAACCCAGGAGTTAGAAGATTCAGGTACAGCTCTTATCTATACATTTCATGGACATGTTACCCTAGATAGGACAGTTAACATTTCTGATTTTCTGTTTCCTGACCTGCAAATCAAGGATGTTGATGGCTGTTTTACTTAGCTACCTCCCTATCCTGTTAAAAGCCAAAGAGGATGCAACATGTGTCAAAGTGTACAGTAGGCAGAAAGACTGTCAAATGGAAGAAATTACAAGAATATAATGGGGGGGAGGAAAGATTTTTTCCCTTTGCTCCCCAATTGACCTTCTAACAACCTATAAAAAACCACCAAATCTTCACTTGAGGCTGCAGAAACTGTGGAGCAGAGAAACAAGCCCAGGCTTTGGTAACAGACAGACCTAGATTCACATCATTCGAGGACTCTATCTTCTCCAAACCTTGATTTCCGAGTTTGTAAACTGGAGATGGTAATACCTACCTTAACAAGGTTCCTGTTGTGGGCTGGGAAATAGGTCCAATAAGATGAAACTGCCTGGAACATGAAAGGTACTTGGTTTTTACTTTTCTTTCTTTCTCTCTTTTTTTAACTTTTAGGATTTTAAGGGTGGTGGGACAAGAGGAGCTGATTAAAATGGTAGAATTATTCTCCATGCTGCCCATGGTCTCTGTATTATAGAAATTTACTAAATTGATTTTAACTGTAACTGATAATTGGGAAATATCTAGAGTAATTTCTATTTATTTATTTACTTACAATTTGAAGAGATTTAAGGTGTACAAATTTTTTTGGGTTACATGGATTAATTATATAGTGGTGAACTCTGGGCTTTTAGTGGACCTGTCACTCAAATAGTGTACATTGTACCCAAGAGGTAATTTTTCATCCCTCATCCCCCTCCCTGTGATAAACATACATGTGCAGGTGTTTTTTGATATAGTGACTTCTTTTTCTTTGTGTAGACACCCAGTAGTAGGAATGCTGGATCAAGTGGTAGATAGCCTTTTAGTTCTTTCAGTAATCTCCATATTGTTTTCTATAAAGTTTCTACTAATTTACATTCCCACCAACAGTGCACAAGCATTCCCTTTTCACTGCATCCATGCCAACATCTATTTCTTTTTTTTTTTTACTTTTTAATAATGGCCATTCTGACAGGGGTAAAGTGGTATCTCATTGTGGTTTTAATTTGCATTTCCCTCATTAGTGATGTTGAGCATTTTTTCATGTTTCTTGGCCATTTGTGTATCTTCTTTTGAAAAATGTCTGTTCATATATTTTGCCCACTTTTAAATGGGATTATTTGGTTTTTCTTACTGGTTTGTTTGAGTTCCTTGTAGATTTCTTTAAGTAATCAGAAATATGGCACAAAGATTATTCTCTTAGAGAAAAATGGTAAGATCAACAATGGATTACAACTCAGATGTACAAAGTCATCTGAAAGAGATATAGCAACTCTCCTACTGAAGACCTTTACTCTGACCTAATTAAATATATTTACATACTTAGAGAAGATGCTCCCCTGGAGTTTAAGGGATATTGGTCAGGCAACAAAAAAAAGTGGGGGGAGGAATTATGTAGGTGGCCAGTGGCAGAGCCCATTTTAGCTCCCTCCTCTAATGAAAAAGTCTTGGCAAAGGTACTGCAAGTATTATAGCCCCATTGGCAAAGTCATCCCTGAGTTGGGAAGGCTATGTTGGTCTTCTGGCAGGCAGTTCAGTATAGGAAGTAATAGCACTGCTCTGTAAAACAGACAGGTTTAAATCTTGGTCCTGATATTTACTAGTAGGGTAATCTTGGCCAGGCTATTTAATTTCTATAACCCTCAGTTTTTTAATATGAAAAATGGGGATAATATTATACCCAACTCATAAAGCTGTTGTGAGAATGAAATGCCAGAATATATGTAAATTACTAAGTACAGTGGTTGGCACCTAGAAAATATTCAATAAATATTAGACTTCTTAAGTGTTATTTGAGCTTGTTTACTTTAAACAGTAGAACCATTCAGTTAACTTTCCTGATTGCCTGCTTTTGAAGAAGCTTCTTGAATTTCCCAGGTTAGGCTGGCTATAGAGAGGGAATGCAGTGATAGTCCTACTTTCCATTATAAATTTTAAAATCATCATTCTTGTTTACACATCATTTTCTTTGATCCTTGATCATTTCAATCCATTCCTGAGGTAATGTCTACAATAATATAGAGTTGATAAATACCAGATTTCTAAGTTTATATGGGTCATACCTTGATTTGTGTTCAATTTACCATGGAAAACACCTCTTATCAGGCCTGATGGAAGTCAGAAAACTGGCAGTTCCCACCTCCAGCCCCACAGGTCTACATGAACCATCACTGAGCACTTCAGAAGGGGGAACTTGGTGGGGTCATTGTGGTCCCATTGGGCTTATTTAAGAACTTCATTAGTTCATTGTACTAAATTCTAAAGAAGTATCTCTTAAATGTTAGCATGCATCACAATCACCTGCAGGGCTTGTTGGAGTTCAATTTGTTAGGCCTTACCCTCGAAGTTTCTGATATACTAGGTCTTGGATGGGGGCCAATAATTTGTATTTCTAACAAATTCTCAGCTGATGCTGATGCTGCATGTCTGGGGACCACATTTTGAGAATTGCTGCTTTAAAATGGTTTAGAATATTCATGTTTCAGGATAAACGTAAAAACATTTATTGAGTATCTGCTGAGTTCAGGTACCATGCTGAGTTTTGGATATACAAGAGGCACCTACCAAGAGGCAGATAAATAAACCAGAATGCCAATAACTGAAAAATATTAAATTGATAAGGCAATTAAGCTACTTCATTGGCTGGTCTCTTCTCTAAAGGAGAATCTATATGGAAATTCAATAACTCTGAGTAGTTTAGATATTGTAATATTAAGCATGAGGGTAGAATAATATTAATGAGCAGGGCTATAGAAGGGAATATTCCTATCTCTCTATCTACTTCTCTGATCTTCTCCTCACTCCCCCAAAGGAGATTTTAGTCTCATTAGTCATACTGGATCCCTTTTGTGAATATTAGGTGATAAATGGTTGTGTATGTTTGGCTTTGCTCCCTGTTCCTACATTTTCCTTTCATGCATTTGGATTGATAAAATAAACTAAAGCCTAACTTCTTAGGACACAACTTGCCATTTTGATTTTTAGCTAAGATGAGGGAAAGGGCTTTGTTGCCTTTGAGGCTATAGCATATGTTCCAACCCGGAATTACTACAACTTTACATCGGCTTTTATTGAGAACGAGCCCAGTTCACCATAAAATAGTACCTTGTTACCCATTATACCATAAATTTCTTTAAAAATGGACTTTTTGAAGAGTAGTGTTAGGTTCACAGCAAAATGGAGCGGAGAGTACAAAGAGTTCCCGTATACTCTGTGCCTCACACAGGCACAGCCTCTGCCATTATCACATCACACAACAGAGTGGTATGTTTGTTACAACTGATGAAACTACATTAACATGAATTATCACCCAAGGTCCATAGTTTATTAGTGTTCACTCTTGGTGTTGTACATTCTATAGGTGTCGATAAATATATAATGACATGTATCAATCATTACAGTATACAGAACAGTTTCATTGCCCTAAAAATCCTCTGTGCTCTATCTGTTCATTCTCCCCTCTGCTAATCCCAACAACCACTGATCTTCCTACAGTCTCCATAGTTTTACCATTTTCAGAATGTCATGTAGTTGGAATCGTCACCATGAATTTTATATGTTCAGATGTCTCAAGAATGTTGTGGGCGATTGTCAGGAAACATCACAGGAGTCTAGAAAAACAACATCTCCCAGAAAAACATCTCGATAAGGAGGAAAGAGAGGTGGCCACTAGGCTGTATCTCAAGGCCATGCTGAATAAAATATACTGTTAAATTCTTGCACTCCGGTGGAAAATAACTCTAGACTCTGCATAATACTAGCTTTCATCATGTGATCAGAGAAAGGATATCAAAATGATAGTGGGTACTTAAACAAGGAATAAATATCTCAAAGGAGGCTGTCTGTGCTCCTCTATGTGCTTGGAATTTCCACCACAATAAATATTAATATAACTTTCATTAGAGTGAAACTTGAGAAATGGAGCCTCTGAGGACACCCCTTAGACTGCAAGGCCTAGAATGGTGCTTAAAAATTTTGGTGCCATGGACTTGTTACTAATTTTATAACATTATAAAACTTCTCCCCCCAAAATTAAAAAAGAGATCCATATCCATAAAAGTTTCAATAAAATGTCAGGCACTTCACTGAAATCTGAAGACTACTGGCTCAATGTAAAATGACATAAAACACAACAAATAATCAAACTAAAAAAAGAAAAAACCAAAAGATCAACACTAGAACACCCACCCCTGCATGAATGAGTTTGTCTATCTCAACTGGGATATGATTGACTGTCAAGGCATTTGGCTGCCACACCCCATCAGAAGAGAAGGTGACTTGTTGTCTTAGTGCAATTTGAAGGTCAAACAACTTCATGAATTATAAAACATATCCTTGGTGATTACTGAAATAGTTAGTCTCAAGTCTCTGAGCCGATGTGAGTTAGGGTCTAGTCATTGAAATTCCTAGCCAGATACTTTTTAAGTTATTTATTAATATAAGTATTTCTTAAAAAACTGATTCTCAGAAATGCATGAGTCCTCTTACTAAAGAGAAATATATTCCATAATATAGTTAGTTTATTACATTTTGGCTTTACTTGTTTCCTATGGTTCAAAGAAAATTGAGATGCTCTAGACATATGTATTGGACTTGGTTTTGTCCCGGAACTTCTCAACCTTCTCCCACAGGGTTTAACTTTTGTGTGGGTTTTTCATTCAACACATATTAACTGAGGGCCCTTTCAGTGCCAGTCACTGTGCTGATCCTTGGAATAGAGAGATAAAACAATCCAAAATAGGGGAAATAAGGTAGAGTGTGAAACTAAATACATAAAAATTCAAATCCCACTTGCAGGACTTATTGTTTTTGACCTTAGCCAAGTTATTAATAGCATATATCTTTGAGTGTAAGTTCCATCATCTGAAATAAAACAGAGTAATAATGACTATCCATTAGGGTGCTTATGAGGATTATATTGCAGGGTCCGGATTGAGTTTTGGGGGTTTCCTGCTCCCAAGGTAATTTTTTTCTGATTTTGTCCCCATAGGCTTGAGGTAACTCAATGTAGCTGCAGTGAAAGTTTATTTTTATATATCAATTGTTGCTGTTGAGAAACCCCTTCCTCAGTTATTGTAGGCCTTTGCTATCTCCCCCCAGTGCACACATTTCGTGACAGAATAAGATTTGTTTCCTACTATTACAAGCAAAAAAATCTTTTGCCAAGAATTTAGCTCTGATGTGCTTGGCACAGCAAAGCAACAGAGAGAGAAATGAATGATCACTGCAATTATAAATGGGTTAACATTCCACTGTACTCCAGAAGAATAGATTTCAGGCAAGGCTGCAATGAGAGATTGGGGGAAGGGAAAGTGCACAACTGACTCCATTCAAACATGGGAACAAACCCTTCTAAGAATGACTACAGAATGAAACACCTGCCACCCAATTCTTCACATAAAAGTCTGGCAGAAAGACAGTGGGCAATTTGGAACAACTTTTATATTCCAAGTTAAAGAAAATGAACAAGAGAACTATACAAATGAATGCCTGAGAATGGACTTTTATAAATCCAACTGTTATTTAAAGTTGATAGAGCAGAAGTCAGGGGTCAGAGCTCATCTTTTTCATTTTGCCATCTTCAAAATATGCTTTCCTTTTGTATCACTATTTAGTTTGGCCACTAGAAGAATTATAAAATTCTGACTGGGACTCTGACCCTTCAGAGCTCTGCTCTCTTCTTTTCTTAGCTGTTGGCAACATTAATCCCAAGCTGTTGGCTCAGATCCTCCCCAGTTCCTGAGACTATTATTTTCTCTCCTTCCCTCTTTTACTCCTACCTCTTACCATCTCTCCCTTTTTCTTCCTCCCTCTCTTTTTCCCTCTATATATTTTTTTCTTTTTGATTGGAGTTAATTTTCATATAATAAATGTGGAGATATCAAATATACAATTCAACCAACTTTGATAAATGCAACTACCTGTGTAACCCACGCCCCTATCAAAATAGAGAACACTCCCAACATACTAGATAGTTCTTTTGTGTACACTTCAAATCTATTCCAATTGTTCCAAAATAACCAATGATAATGAATGTTCTGGTTTCTTTCATCATAGATTAGCTTTGCTGATACTGGAAATTAAGATGAATTGAATCATATAGTATATGCACTTTGTATCTAGTTTATTTTTCAAGTTCTTCCATGTCGTTGCATATATTTAATATTAGTAATTTGCTCTATTTTATTGCTGAGCAGTTTTATATTGTATAAATATAGCACAACATAATTGTCCTTTTGCCAGTTGATGAAAATTTGGGGAGTTTTCAGTTTTGTGATATTATGAATAAAGCTGCTATGAACATTCCCTAAATTTATTTGTTTATTGGTGAAACCATAAATTGTATTAATTATAATTTAATTTTAAAATGCTTGTTGCTGGTGTATATAAAGAGACATTTTATATCCTGATATTTACTGTATATACTTAGTAATTTTTTATAACCCATATCACTGCACACTGATATACTTAGTGATTTTTATAGATACTTTATAGATTTCTAAGAATTTTATACGTAAATAATTATGTTGCCTGCAAATATAGAAAGTTTTACTTTGTACATTCCAACATCTATGCCTTTTATTTTTTTTTTTCTTGCCTTACTGACTACATTGGTCATCAACCTCCAATACAATACTGACTAGAAATGGTGAGAGACGACACCCTGGTCTTGTCCCCAGTTTCAGGGGAAATGATTCACTCTTTCTCCATTAAGTATGATAGTAGTTGTTCCTTTTCTGTAGGTGTCCTTTATCAAACTTAGGAAATTTCTATCTATTCTTAGCTTTCTAAGAGTTTTTATTATGAATTAGAGTTGAATTTGTTTAAATGCTAGATCTGTATCTGTTGAGAAAATCGTAAAAAGTTTCTCCTTTGTTCTATATTCTGACTTAAAATGATTGGTTTTTACATGTTAAACTAACCTCGCATTCTGGAATGAACATGTCTTCTTTGTTATGAGGTATTAAAATTTATCTAATGAAATATTTTTATTTTTAATGTCTTCTTGTATAGATCTCAGTAATTTGTTTCTTTCCAGGAATTTCTACATCTTTCTAATTTGTCAAATTTCTTGCCATAAATTTGTTCCTAATATTCCCATATTACCCTTTTTCTATCTGTAGGGATGGGAGTACCAGAATAACAGCCATTCTTTCATTCATGATACTGATAATTTGTATTTTCTTTTTTTCCACTTCCCTCTCTTTTCTGACCATTCTAGATAGTATCAAATGTATTGACATTTTCAAAGAGCTGAACTTTGGTGTTGCTGATTTATTCTATTGTCTATTTTTTCATATCATTACAATTTGCTCACACCTTTCATTTCTACATTACTACTTACTTTGGGTTTTCCTTCCTTCCTTCCTTTGTTCCTTCCTTCATTCCTTCGTTCCTTTGTTCCTTCCTTCCTTCCTTCCTTCCTCCCTCCCTCTCTGTCTCTCCCTTCCTTTCTCCCTCCCTCACTTCCTCCCTTCCTTCCTTTTTTTCTCTCTTTCTTCTTTCTTTTCTTTTCTCTTCTCTTTTCTCCTCTCTTCTCTTCTCGTCTTTTCTTTTCTTTTTCTTTTCTTTCTTTCTTGGAAGGTCTCAGTGTGTCACTCAGCCTGGAGTGCAGTGGTGCAATCATAGCTCACTGTAGTGTTGAACTATTAGGTTCAAATGATCCTCCAGCCTCAGTCTCACAAGTAGCTGGGACTAACTTGATATTTTGTGATTTCATTATCAGTGAGTTAAAAATATTTGCCAAATTTCTTTGGGATTTCCTCAGGATTTCTTATTTGACTCATGGGTAACTTAGAAGTATGTTGTTTAATTTTAAAATATTTCAGAAATTTGCAGACTGGCCATAAAGCAAATGCATTTTAAAAATTTAAATAATATGCAGGATAATATTTGTGGAAATCAATAAATACTATCAAAAGGGGTGCTTTTTTTGCCTACTTGCTTATCAAGTACTGCAAAATGAGTTTTGAAATCTCCAACTATAATTGTATATTAACTTCTTTTTGTTTTCTTCAGTTTTGTTTCATGTATTTTTTGTTTTGTTTTGTTTCATGTATTTTGAAGCACTATTACTAGGTGCACATTTAAGATTAAGTCCTTTTGATGAGTTGACACTTTTATCATGATAAAATATCTCTGTTTATCCATGGTAATGCTTCTTGTCCTGATGTCTCCTTTTTCTGTGTTATTAATATAGCCAATTCAGCTTTCTTTTAATTTAGTCCTTGCATAATATATCTGTTTTTGATCCTTTAACTTATTTGTGGTCCTACGGTTTTGCTTTTTGTATAGTCTGATAATATCCTCCTTTAAATTGGAGTATTTAGTTCACTTATATTTAATGTTAATTATTGATATGATTGGATTCAAATATACTATTCCATGATATGTTTTCTATAGTCCTATTTCTTTTTGCCCCCCCCTTTTTCCTATTTTTCTGTCCTGCCTTCTTTTAGAGTAATTAAGTATATTTTAGTATTCAATTTTATCATTGTTATTGGTTCTTTAGCTACACATCTTCATTTTAACTTTAGTTGTTTTTCTTAGGATTTCCATTATGTCACTTCACATAAGATGTAAGACTCTTACACTTGATACTTTGTGCTATTCTTGTAATACATTTTATTTCTATAACTATTATAATCCTCATAGTACATTGATATAATTTTTGCTTTAAAACATTAAAAATAAGAATAATATTTTTATATTTACCCATATATTTAGGATTTATAGTGCTCATGTAGATATGAGTTTCCAACTACTATTTTCTCTCAGCCTGAAGAACTTCCTTTAACAGTTCTTGTGCTGATCTATTGGTGATAAATTTTCTAAGCTACTGTCAATCTGAGAAAGTTTTAATTTCACCTTTATTTTTGAAGGACAAAAACTTAATCTTAGGTCTGGAACCCTGAGACCTGTTTCCTGCTGTCCAGCCTTTGTCCAGGTTTTTTAAGGAAACTCTCCTAGCTCAATAGAGCCAGAGAATAGCCTACATAAGAGGATCTCCCACCTTCTTCAACAGGTTAAGGCCCCCAAGCTTTTCTTTATTACATCTGTTATTTGATTTGTATTTGTAGCTTTATTAAAGTTACGGGAAGCTGTTAACTTGCTGCTTCTACTACAGCTTATTGTTCAGTATACATTCATGCCTTGATCAGTAAAAACTGTGAGTTCTTAATATGTGCAAGACCCTGAATGAATTTCCTAAAGAGCTATGTTAGAAGAGTCAGCATGATAAAAACAAACAAACAAACAAACAAACAAGCACTCAGGATTGGGTGCTAGTCCAAAAAATCTATCAATAATTAGCTTTAGGTTAGTTTCTGAGCATGTTTGAGCCTTGGTTTCTTCATTGTTTGTCCATCTGTGAAATGGAGATAACATATATTTTACAAAGTTGCTGTGGAAATAACTAATGACATAGGAAAGTGCCAAACTCACTACCTGAACTTAATCAATCATTGCTATATCTGAGTAATTCACACAAACATAATGTGAGTATGCCAACAGAGTTACTTACATAGAAGGTGTCAAGATGAATTATAACATATTGACTGGACTTCTACCCAGGCACAAATACCTTCTTGGAATTTGCAGCACATTTAGGGATAGCAAAAATTATTTGAAAATGCTAGTTTTAAGTAAGATCTTAATAGGGGCAGGAATGTGAGTGATGATGCTGGGAAAAGTTTAAGTAACATCTTATCCAATTCAGTTTAAGGCCTTTCAATTTCATTTTATTTGTTTCTTCTAAATATTAAATTTTAATATTAAAAAATGAAAAAATCTATCAAGGAACTCATAGTTTCATAAGAAACAAGGTAAATGATATTTAGTGAGACACTATGGCATTTTGTCTAGATGTGCAGACTCTGCACCACATTGCCTGATTTAGGATCCTTACTCCACCACTTACTAGTTATGTGTCACTTGACAAACTGCTTTATCTCACTATGAGTGTTTCTTCAGGTAGTGCTAGATGTCATTAAAGACAAAATCTCCATGGTTTAAGGTAATACATGTTTACTTCTTCCTCACGTAAAACCCAAATGATGATGTAGGTGGAGTGAGGTGGAGAAGCTCTGTTCCACACTGTCATTCAGGAGCCCAAGATAAACAACGACTTCCTAGGGCTTTGGTATCCAGCTAACAGATGGGGAAGAGAGAAGGATCACACCAGACCTTCGTATGGGCAGGCCTGGGGGTGGAGAACATCATACTTACCTACATTCTATTGGCAAGAGCTATAAGGGAGACAGAAAAAGGTAGTCCAGATGTGTGCCTAGGCACAAAGGGAAGTAAATTCAATTAACAGCTACCCAGTCTCTGCTACACAGTGTCTCAGTTTCCCATGCGTAAGATCAAGTTAATAATAGGATCCATCTCAAAGAGTTATTGTGGAAGTTCAATAAAATAATGCACATAAAGTGCTTATCCCAGTGCCTGACTCGTGATAAATGCTTGGTAAGTTAGCGTTCTATCATAAGTGCAATGACAAAGATAAATGGGGGATTCTGAAGCATAAAAAGAAAGGTGTGATGAACAGAAACTGGGACATCAGGCAAAACAAAACAGGGTTTGATGGGGCTGTGACTGTCAGCTGTGCTGGTGTCCTCAATCACCACAAAGGCTGTGCAAAGCTTCATCTTCCAACATGTTCTCTTTGGGGTCAGCTGCATCCTAGTAGCCATCCCTTCTTCTGCGGAAACTTCCTCCTGAGTCTTGGCTCCATTTTTACCCCAGAATGAGGAGGGAGAAATCTTATTCTTAGAAGACCTTTTCAAATAGGAAGCAAATTTTAAACATTGTAGATTATCTGCTTA
Source organism: Propithecus coquereli (assembly GCF_000956105.1). Classification (NCBI taxonomy): domain Eukaryota; kingdom Metazoa; phylum Chordata; class Mammalia; order Primates; family Indriidae; genus Propithecus; species Propithecus coquereli. Next base: position 8,202,237 of record NW_012138302.1, read on the forward strand.
TGATATGCTGAATTTATTTTTGTTGAGATCTAACCTATAATATTTGCACAGCAGGTGCAATATTTTCAAGCCACTTAGGTATGCAAAACTTGTAATGAGCTTTATTTTTCTATAATTCAACTTAATCGTTATTTTAAGGCCGCATTCTATTTTATGTACATTCAGTCATCTCAGGTTTAAATCAACTTAGTATTTCTTTCTCTCTCCTGTTCTCTAGAGGAGTATCTAAATTCTGAGGTTGCTCACAGAGCATCTAGCACTGGGAGGAGCCTCAGAGCCCTTGTGGTAACCAAGTGCCACATGTGGCAAGTATAAGATCCCACCTGGTTCTTGCACATTGCATCTGCCCACATTGGCATCAGCTCTAATGGGGTGGGGGGCTGTGAGTACTTGTTTTCCTGGGATAGTCCCAGTTACATCTATCATCCTGGCCTCCTGCCCATTTACTGTCCCTTTCACTGTGAAAATTGCCCTAAAGTTGAAAGTAATTTATACAGTCACCCTAGCTTAGCATTTGAATTGCCACCTGTCTTCTGGCAAACAGTCTATGGCCACTTTGTGTTCCAAGCCTACTTGCTCCCCAAACTTGCCCCTTTCTTAGGGACACGGGAAGAGTTGGCTATTTTCCCACTCCATTACACTCTGTCCCAGGAACAGGAGCCATTGTATCTCAAGGACCTGGGTGGTCATAGCTCCTGAAACCTCATGCAGTCATCTTCACTTCCTCAAGTCATTTTGTCTTTGTTAAGCTTCTATGTCTCAATATTCCAGGTTAAAGTGACTCAAAGTTTCATTGTCTCTTGGATTTGCAATGCTTTGAAGTGCATGGGAGGGAAGAAAAGATGAAGTACTTCTAAATGTGGGCCCCTAGTCAGTGATACCCTCAGCAAGTAACTCTTACTTCCTCTCCAAACCTCCTTTCACCTCCCTTAATCCTGGCAAGGGGCAGGGACTGCTTTTATAGAGAATATTTAAGTATAAGAAATGGAAATCAAATAGAAGCGTTTTGGTTATAGTAAAAGCAGATATAAGATCCACAAAGCAAATAAACAAAATGCAATTTATATTTAGGGGAAGGAGATTCCACATTTGGTTTAAAGTAAGAAAAAAGGAATTAGAAATATTTTCATGGGGAAAGTAGTGCTTAAAATGGGCCCTGATGTAAATTTGGTTTAGGTTTTGGTGGCTGTGAGTGAAGACATTCTTGGTCATTTGTGTGGGAAAACGCAAAATGTGTTCAGATAACAGGACACAGTAGGTGGAAACAAGTGGTTAGGAACACAGACTTCCGACTGAGACGGATCTCGGTGTTAGTGACACCTGCACCAGGTATCAGCTCTGTGACTTGGATAACTTATTTCACCTCTATGAACTTCAGTCTCTTCATTTTTAATTGGAGGTTGTAATCTTTATCTTGAAGGTTAAAAATTAAATAGATAACGAATATAAAGCACATAGAACATGCTCAGGAGGTAATAACTATTGCTTTTTTTCCTGTTAACAGTGAAATATAGTCGAGCAAGAATAGATGCTAGTGGTAGTGTAGAAAAAAAACAAGATTTATTTAAGTTTTATTTAGTCCCTGAGTCCTAATGTTACTTTTGCCAAGAATCTGGACAGTTTTTTCTGCTAGGGCACTGTGATTCAGAGCTCTGGTGGGAATTGGTTTTTCTTAACATGAAGCCACAACACATTTTGCCCCTCACTGGTCTCTCGTCATTATCTTTTCCAGCAGGAAAGATGAGACGCTTGCTAGGTGAATCTAGGTCACATTCCAGATAAACTAAAAATAGTAATTTTTCCCCCAAGTATGTCTTAATTGACCAGCCAATTCCTGCAATCAGATCCAAGTGTGTTTTGGAAAGGGGATTTAAAAAGTTCTCTCTTGTGAGTGTGAAAGACAAGATCACTGGTCTGTGTAACAGGGCACTGGTTTCTGGACAGCTTTAGGTGTTGAGGGGCCTAGCTTTCATGGTTGGTGCATTGCAGGTACAAAGCCTGGTTGAGATCACAGCCGTACTTTGGAACTTCAGGACCTGGAAATCCACATAATAAAAATATCTTATAGATTTGCTGAGAAGATTAAGTAATATAATATGTATAAATCATTTTTCTCAGTGCTTGGCTAACAGCAGATATTCAAGAAATGATGTTCGTTATAAAAATAATTATTATCATTAGCTGAGAAGCAGTGGGATCTACATTATCATTGGAGTAAAGTGACCTGACTTCAAATTCTTCTAAGATACTCACTGCAATGCTTTAATTCAAATTTGTTTTATCTATAATATAAAAATAAAAAATATTACTCCATAAGGTATTGAGTGTGTAGTGAGAACGATTTTTTGAACCCCTACTTCAGGTCAAATTCTCTGCTAGGATGTCCCTGTCTTGTTTCACCTTGACAATAATGCTAAGAAGTGAAGCTCATTATTCACCACTAGAGACTAGAGAGAAAATGGTAGAATCCTGATTTGAACTCATGAGATAATGTGTAAAAATAAAGAAGTTACATAAAGTGCTTCACACAGGCCTGACACATGGTAGGCAGTCAGAATCATGCTAGCCCAAAGCATTTTATACTGCTTCTTCTATTGATTAGAAGTGACAAGGTAGTGAAGGAAGACTGAGGGCTTTGTCCTTCTCCAGTGGTATGCAGGAAGGCTCTCACTTTCCTGGCCACCTGAAAGTATGCGGCTCACACCCCAGGCTGGGTTCCAGTTGTGACTTCCTAAAAGAATGTCATGGGCCAATGCTTCTCACCAGCCTCATTTTCTCTCCTGATCCAGAGACATTTGATTATCTCTTTTGGTCCCCTGGCCAGAGTTCCTATTCTCATCTCCAGTTAATGACCTCTGGGCACACTCCATCCTTTTCCCCTAGGGTTGGCTGGGTGCTGCTTTCTCTCACCATTGGCCCTGGTTGGACATCAGGCTCTCTGCTGCTTCCACATACTTACAGAGGATGCCAGCCTCTGCTTCTCTACCATGTCTCCCTACAGTTGTAGGGGTTATTGGATCTGGCATGAAGTCCTGTCTCTATCCCTCACTAACATTGTATCCTTGTCCAAGTCACTTAACTTTGTTGAGCTCTGAAGTACCATAGTACTTGACCAGTAAACATCATTTCCATTTTATTCAAAGTTACTTCCAGACAAAGTTGAAGGTAAAGTTGATCTCAGCCACTCTTCTTCCCCATTGCAACAAAGGTCTGGTGTCAGCATTCTCTAGCGTGCTGTGCTTTCCATGGATTTCTAGCATGCCATGTCTACAGACTTGGTTTACCTGATGATGAAACCCTGAGCTTCTATAACACTTTCCTCTGCTCCTCTGTCCCTTCAATATTTGCATGTGGTGCTAGTGCTCTATCATCTTCAAGACTTGCTGGCTTTGAAAAACTTTGCTGGTATCCTGGAGTGGCTTTTACTATAATACCACATACCATGGATGTGGGCATTTGAGGTTCCCAAATTGAACTTACCTTGACTTCCTCACCACCAGCATTCAGCCAATAATCTGTTAGGATTGCATGCAATGGAATTAAACAGAGGCCCATCCACACTGGATTAGCTAAATTGGGTTTCATTTTTCTCAGTAACAGGAAGTCTAGGGGTGAGCTTTTGGAAGCAAGTCACAATGTTGGCATGAGTCACCAAGGACCTAAGTTCCTTCCAGCTTCCTGCTCTTGTATCATTAGCATGCAACTCTCTTTCTTACAATCACACTATGGAAAGGGCCATGAATAAAAGGCTTGGATCAGCTGAGTCTGTCCTTTTTTATCAGGAAAACAGTAGCTTTCTCAGAAAGCCTCCACTGGTGGCCAGCACCTTTTGCATTTATCTCACTGGCCAGGACTATATCACAGTGCCAAACTTCAAAGAAGCATGAAAAAGGGGTTAACTCCTTACTGTCACCCCTAAAATTGAGGTTGCATTCATAATGAAGAAAAGGAAAACCATTGTAAAATAGGGAACTTGAAGTGTTTATCATACCCCATTATACCAATTTTAGTCCCTAAATATCTCTTTGATTCATGACTTTCTCTCCCTTCTTGTTGTTTTCCTTACTGCATGACTGGATGGTAATAATTGCATACCAAGTGGTTACTCTCTGTTTTACCTTTACCCTTTCAAAATTCATCTTCTGCCCATAGTGATTTTCCTAAAATGAAAGTCTCATCTGTCACTCCCTGTATAATCTCTCCAGTACCTCCTTGTCACTGACGAGATGAAATTCATGCTCCTGAGAATGGCATCCAAAGGCTGTCATCTTCTGGCTCTGCCTACTTTTCCATTCTGTCCTCCTACTTATTCTATTTCCCATCTTCTGCTTCACATTTATTTATCCAGAAATAGTGGGAGTTCTTGCCTCTTTATGCTTGTTCACATCTCTATGCAAGGGTAAAACTAATGATCTCTCCCATTTTCTTCCTGTGTTTTATCCTACAAGTGGCATCGCACTCACTGAGCCCTTTCTACTACCATCTGTTTGAGCAAGGAGCATATCTCCTATGCAGTAGCATTTACATGATTTGTAGGGCCCAATGCAAAATCAAACTATGGGGCACCTTGTTCAAAAAGTATCAAGTATTTCGAGATAATATTGGCACAGCGTAGACCAAATTTGGGCCCTACTAAGTACAGAGTCCTGTGCGACTTCAAAGATATCCACCAGTGAAGTCAGCCTGCTTGAGTGCACCTCAGGCTTCCTGTGTTGGAACTGCCAGTTGACCTGTCTGCCTCTCCCGCTAGACTGTGAGTCTTAGAGGACAGTGACTGGGTTATAGTTATCCCTGTATTACAGACAATGGCACATGCATATAGGAAACAGAGTAAACTGAATTTTGTTTCGCTTCGTTCTTATGAAACAAGCAATAGAATATTTTCAAAGGACTGGCCCAGTGGACTTCCTTCTCATCACTCCCTAAGTTTGGTGATTGTGGCTGAAGCAGGTCCTTGCATGGCGACTCCTGCCTGTGGGACTTGTTCCAATAGCTTTACTTCCATTAGGCCCACTGAACTCAGGTTCAGCAGCATGGAGGGGAACTTCTGCACATTTTTAGGCCTGATTTCATGGCAAACGGTGTAGCTACTGAGCAAGCACCTCTAGGAAATGATAACAGATTGTGAGAAACAGCGCAAATTGTAGGAATTAAATCAGCTGGTAACAGTGGGATTGTAACAGGGGAGAAAGGAGGAAAATGACAGGAATGCAAGTCCTGCAGAGATATGTACTGGGCTCCGTGCAGCTGCAGGCTGGGCACTTGTTTGGGATTTTCTTTGTGTGACTTTGTGGAAAGAGCATTGGCCCAGCATGTGTAGGCCTATGTTTGTGTCCCACTTTGATTGCTCACTGGCTAGCTGATTCTGGGGAAATTGCTAAACATTAATGGTTTCCTACATTACTCATGTAACAAAATCAAGACAACAATACTATAAGTGAAATAATTATATTAATAAAACAAGAAGCCAAACTGCATAGCCTTAACCAGAACATAGAAAGTACATAAGTGCTCTCCATTCTATATATTTTGGTTACACACAAATGACAAGTTACCAGAGCCCAAACAACATTCTTCCACTTACATCCCTACTCCCATATCCTAGCAGTTCTAATTATGGATCCTCATTCAGTATGACTCGTGGCTGTCTCTTTGTCCCTGTCCTAACTGCAGCCTCCATGTTCATATCAGTGAAAAGGGTCAATAAGAGATTTAAAGGCAAATAGACTTGGTTTTTTAATACTGTGTAAAAGCTATATGATTTGGAGCAAGCAGTTCACGAAGCTTCAGTTTTCTCATACGTTTTAATAAGGGTTGTTTTTAGAATTATCGTGAAGGTTTTATGAAATAATGCTTTTAAAGCCCAAATACAACAGAGTGCCAATAGCAAGTGCTAATGATAGCTACTTTTATTCTGTGACCCCTGCCTAATTGACTCTGCAGTAGAGCAGCTGCTGAGAGCAGTGAATTCTAGTCCCTACAGCTCACCTGACCTATATCTGTGTGACATCAGGCAAAGCAGTGCTACATATCCAGGCTTGTGGGAGGAACTAGATCCTCTATAAATGCTTTTTACATATTTGTCCTAATACTCCATCTAACATTTAATTATCAAAATAGGCCTATAACATGGGTACTAGTATGATCCCTGTTTTACAGATAAGGAAAATAAACTTAAGGAGATAGAATGAGATCCACAGAATGAAAAAATGATGAAGCTGAGTTTGCACCTGAGCCATCTGCCTCCATAGCCCTTGTGCTTAACCTCTGTGCGTATTGAAACCCACTGGACTCACCCTAGGAAGGGAACCCGGGGTCTGTAACCCATCACATCCCTGTCTCAGTTGTTGGTTATCTTTCTATGAGCCAGAGCTTCTGGAACCTTCAAATGGTTCCTGGGACCCTCACTCAGCATTGTTACTTCTCTTCCTTCTATTAGGTTATTAAGTATGGAACATCCAATTTCCTTAAGTACTAAGTTTGACAGTTGATATCTCTGACATTTTATTTTGACACTTCTTTTTTTTCTTTTTTTTTTTTATTGTGAAGGTACATCCTCATTTTTCAAACACACATTTTGGGTTGAGATTATCTGTCAAAGTTTTTTTAGAGCAATTTTTGTGAAACCATGGGTAAGTCAAAAATTCATGTTATTTTCAAAGATGATTCCGTCGTGGAACCAATGCAGCACAGACAGATTGAAATATCAACAAAGTGTTTGGGAAGGATGTGGCTAATGAACACACAGTACATTGATGGTTTGAAGAATTCCATTCTGGTAATTTTAATCTTGAAAATGAGCCATGTGGGAGACCTGAGACCAAGATAGATAATAATGAGCTGAAAGCTGTAGTGGAAGCGAATCCATCTCAACCTACACATTAATTAGGAACAAGGTTTGACATTACTATTCCAAAAATATTGGACCATTTGAAACAAATGGGCAAGGTAAAGAATCTGGATAGATAGGTACTGCTCGAATTAAATGAGCATCAGAAGAGAAATCCTCTCAAAGCTTGCCTTTCTTTGCTGTCACGACATAAAAGTGAACCATTTCTACACTGTATTATTACATGTGATTAAAAATGAATTCTTTTTGACAATTGCAAGCATTCAGCACAATAGTTGATAAAGATGAAATGCCAAAATACAATCCAAAACTGAATATTGATCAAAATAAAGGGAATGGTGTCTGTTTGGTGGTCCAGTACTGATATTATCCACTACAGCTTCATGAAACCTGGTCAGTCAATTACAGCGGATGTCTACTGCAACCAATTGGATGAAATGATGAGGATGCTTGTGGTTAAGCAGCCAAGATTGGTCAGTAGAGTCAGGCCAATCTTCTTGCAAGACCACATGTTGCAAAAAACAATTCTGCTCAAACTACAGAAGCTGGACTTGGAAACACTTTGTTATCTACCATATTCACCAGGCCTTGCGCCAACCGACTACCATGTATTCCAGACTTTGGACCACTTCTTGCAAGGAAAAATGTTCAATTCTCAACAAGCTGTGGAAAATACCTTCTGCAATTTCATCACCACTCACTCTCCAGGCTTATTTGCTGCTGGTATAAACAAGCTACCATTAAGATGGCAAAAGTGTGTCAATAGTTTAGGCACATATTTTAATTAATTGTACTGCTTCTTGTTTGAGATATAATAAACTATACTTTTGATTCCAAATCGGACATGTCATATTTAATGAACTAATAAAAAAATAAAAAGGCATAGCTACAGAAGAGCAGGTTGGTCTTCGTGCCTGGGAGTGAAATCTACCCATATTCTTTCTTTAAATGAGGTTGCAGTTTGGCTGTGTGTAGCAGCTTATCACTGCCAGGAGCTTTTGCCCACCATGGCACTGAAGCTAAAGGCATAAGCATCTGAATGCTGCCACCTAAGAGCTAATTTTTCTCTGGAGGGAGTTAGGAAGGGCATCTGTGGTTTTTACCTTCCCACCATCCATTCTCGCCTTCCCTGGTCACAGTGCCCTGATTTATTTGGGAGAAACATTCCTCTCCACTTTCAGTCCATATGATTTGATTAGCACTGACCCCTGTGTTAACTCAGAGCATGAGCACATGACCTGGCTTAGGTCAATCAGAGCCAGTAAGTCCTGGGAATTCTGCTACAATTATTGGGAAGTAAGGCTTTCTTTTCCGTGGGGTCCTTAGTTGTTAGAATATATGTACCTGAGACTCCTGATGGCCATCGTCCTGCCTGTCTGCCCAAGAATGAAGAAAACCCAGAGGAAGATAGAGTCAAGGGATTAAAAATATGGCCATATTCCTGATGTTGTTTGAGTACATGGACCCAACTGTGCTTGAAGGCAGCACTTCTATGAGCCAACTCATCCGGTTTTGTATTTAAGCCACTTTGTATGGGGTTTCTGTAATTTATAACTCAGTGATCTCTGACTAATAGAAAAAGAAAGGAATGAGTACAAAACTTGAGCTGAGCAAAGAAGGATGTCTCTTCATTTTTTCAAAATGCTCTCCTAACCATATGGTACCATCAAATCCATCTGTTACTCTCCCCCAACTTGTGGTAAGTGGGAATTTGTGATTGTGTTATCTTACATGGCATGCAGGACTTTGCAGATGTGAGTACGTTAAGGATCGGAGTGGGAGATTATCCTGGATTATCGTGGTGGGTGCAATGTAATCAGAAAGGTCCTCGTGAGAGGAAAGCAGGGGAGTCAGAGCCAGAGAAGGAGATGTGATGATGGAAGCAGAGGTTGGAGTTATGAAATTGCTGGCTTTGAATATAGAGGAAAGAATGTGGGCAACTTTTAGAAGCCAGAAAGGGGGAGGAAATGGAGTCTTCTGTAGAACCACCAGGCAGGCATCAGCCCTGTCAACACCTTGATTTTAGTCCAGTTAAACCCATTTTAGACTTCAGAACTACAGAACTGTAAGATAATAAATTTATATTGTTTTAAGCCACTAAGCTTGTGATAATTATTTACAGCAGCACTAGGAATCTGATATACAGCTCATATATCTAATGTATATCTTTCAAATAATGTGAGTACTAACTATCAATTATGGAGGACTGAATATGTGCCCAGTTGTTTGTTTGCTTGTTTGTTTGTTTGTTTTGCATAGTTTTTCTTTTATCCTCATAACGACTCTGAGAGGGATAAGGACAGGCCATTCCCTGCATCTGTTACAACTTGGTCTGCCTCTGACACACTGTTGGACAGGGGCACACAACTCAGTGTACCCACTGCATGGCTTTGGGCTGCAAGTAATAGGAAGCAAATAGAATCATCTTAATAAAATAATTTATCTTATGTGATGAGAATTTTGAATATAAGTAGTTTCCAAGGTTTAAGAAATCAGTCGATAAATGATATCATGAAAGATTCATGCTGGCTTTGTCCTTAGCTATCTCTTCAGGATTGCAAAATGTCCACAACAGCTCTCAGCACTGCAATTTCCTTAGACACAGCCAGAGAGCCAGAAAAGGGGAACGTTTCATCATCCATGTTTTTAAATTCAAATAATCTTTCCTCTAAATGCTTCCAGCTAAACTTCATTTTTTAAATGATTTTACTATACACTGATTTTTCTGTGAAATGCAATTACTTTTTACATTGAACTAATAGTATAATTTAGTTTTACAGACCTTTATGGAGGTTTCATCACCAACTCTGAAAAACACTGTCATTGATGGTAACACAATTCATGGAATTTGCCAATATAACACAGCTGTTTCAGTTTGCATTTATAACTTACATTCACAGTGAAAATATGCATAGATGTCAGCAAATGGCAAGTATATATTCAAAGGTAGTTATGCCTGAGAAGTAGTTGTATATTCAAATACAGAATATTTTATTATGACTTACTTTTATTCGTCCCATACATTATGATTATGACATAAACACACATATATGTGGGTATAGATTATAATATATATATTTTATTTCAGAGTATTAAAGGACACAATACAAAATATTTGTTAAAA
>NW_012138302.1:8213420-8218006 GCF_000956105.1 Propithecus coquereli
ATAAGATGTTGAGGAAAGTTCTTAATCCAGGCCATAGCACACCATACTGCCTCCATAAATAGTTGTTGAGAGATGGATAAAATTAGTGGAAATCTACTTGCTGATTAGCTCTGAGGTTAAGACGGAGATCAGGACAATCTGTCTTTTTCACGTTTCTGATGCGCCGATCCTTTTCTGGAAAGCATTATATAATAGGATCAACACTCCATTCAGAGGTGCTTATATGCTGAAGGAGCAGTTGCTGTAGCAAGCTTATCGATGAGAAGCCCAAGCAGCTGGTCCCAGCAAGCTGGGCTATTGTTGAATGTGGGCTATAAAGCAGCAGGGGTCTTGTTGTCTGAAGTCTTCTGGGAGCCCTATGGTTACTGTGCATTCCAGAGGATGGATTTTATCTATGGTTACTGTGCATTCCAGAGGATGGATTTTATCCAGTTATGTATAGGATATCAAATGGAAAGAGAATGAGCGGGAAGTTAGTTCAGTGATATTCAAGTACAATGACAAACATTAAATTATATGGTTTGTTTATGACCATGTCTAAGAGAAATAAATAAACTCTTTGGCAGGGAATAAGCCAGTAATTACTCCAGTTAGTCATTTTAACAAGCACTGTCTGAGCACCTACTATGGACCAGGCCCTGGGCTAGGTATTGTGATATACGTAGAAATAAATTAGTGACAGGCCATGGTGTGGGCCACCCACCCTAATCTCCATGGAGATCTCAAGGCCTGCAGCTGTCCTCTACTTCCCACCCCCCAAAAAGGTAAGCTCTGCTCTGGTTCAAGGACAAAATATATTTTTAAGGGTGCACAATGCAGCTACCAAGGGAGTGATACACTTTTAGACAGATGTCCAGTTAAACTTGGCTCCACCTCGCACCTCACCTTCTACTCTGCCAGACTAAGGTGATGCTAAGATGAAATCTAGACGTGGCATCTTGGGAAATAACTTTCCCTTGGAAGGCCAAATGTAACAAGGAGAGTTCCAGTCAGACAAAGGCCTGCAATGGATGGTTCAGACAGTTCTGCTCTAGATATAAGATAGAGGTGGGTGAGATGTGATATAAAAAGGGATAAAATGCAGTAGTCCTACCAGAGTGTAGAAGAACATTGAGGATATCAGCAAGATGGCCCACTAGAAGCCCCTGGGGCTCACCCTCTCCAACAAAGGCACCCAAAACAACAAATAAGCAACTCTCTTTTGATAAAAATAACTAAAGGAGAGCACCAGAGAACATCAAAGAAGTAGCAGAAATCATATAGAGCACAGAAACCCAGGATGGCTACACAGAGAAGGGAAGGAAACACCTCGCCTCCAACCTCCTATCCCCTAGTCAGGACCAGCTCGGAACCCAGAAGGACTTATCCCTGTGGGGGAAAGGTAAACAAGAGAACCTTGGCAGCCCCCATCACCACCTTAGACACATACAGTTCTAACCCCTAGGGACTCCTACAGTCCTCACAGGCACTAAGCCCAGCTAGGAGTGTTCCCTGGAGTTCATACAGCTGTGCTCCCCCCAGATAAGGAGCCAACACTGTGTCCTCTTTTTGTGGCCCATGTAGCTACTATGCTATGACATCTTGGCACTGGAACCACTGCTGGAATGTCCTGCTCAAGAGTAGCCATGACATCCTTCCATCCCTGAGGTTTTGCCACCACTGAACCTCCCCCACCTGGTCACTCACCATCTTCAAGTACAGCTGCTGCTACACTCTACACCATGGGACCAACTTGCTGCAGAGCTGCTCCATCTACCCCTACCAGTCACTGCTTCACACTGCCCCTTGGGACTTAAGCTGAAGCAGCACCCTGTCTCCTAGGAAACAGTGATTTGGCTTCCCAGAGCAGTCATGCCCCCCTGTGCCTGAGCTGAAGTGGCACCATGCCTTCTGGGGAACTGATGCTTTAGCTGCCCAAAGAAATCATATCCCACAGTGCCTGAGCTGATGTGGTACATTGTGTCCCAGGGAAACAGAGCATTGGCTAAGCTGAGACACCTTGCTCTATAGGTAAAACAACCGTAGTACCCTGCTTCCCTGGAACTGGAAAAGCCTTCTAGAGTTTGAGCTACTGAGACACTCCTCTCCTCAGGGAGTGAAGTCATCACTGAGCTGTTCCCTTCCCCCTAGGGCCAAAGTGACAGCTATGTGCCACCATTCTAGAGTCCTTGCTGCCACTTCACCTGGCCTCACAGAGTCTGGAATACTGCCATGTCCCATCATCCCAGGGTCCAGCTGCGCCTCATCCCACAGGGCTTGAGTTGCCACTGTCCCCTATTGGCTCTGGTTTCTGAATTGCAGCTGTATCCTGCTCTCAAGACCCAAATGTCCAAAGCATTTCTTCTTTCTCAGAGCCTGGCCAATGTTGTCCCCTGCCCACCAGGGTCAGAATCATAGCTACAATACAGCCTTCTGGGCCCAAGCTTCTGGGTGATGCTTCAGAATCACAGACCCTGGCTCTGTGGGAAGTTTGCATCTAATCCTACTTTGGAGAGTGAACCTGCACCGTAAGACCTAGGTGACATAATAGTTTCACAAGACCTTGAACCCAAGACTCTGGCTCCGCAACTGCTATAAACACCTGTGTCCTGGAACCCAGTGCTACTGTAGCTGCTTGTGGGCCATGTCAGACTTGACCCCAAACAGAATCCCCTCAGCTAAGACTCCACATTGTAGGGAAAATAAAAACAGGTGTATCTCAAAAGCCCTTGCTACTGAAGACCCTAATAACCTATGTTGCCACTACTGCTGCCACAAATTCCTGCAGCCTAGGCCACTAAAGCAAGCATAGTCATTGCTAACATTGATTGCAGCTAAAGAAGCTGCACAGAGGTCATACCACTGCAACAACTCAGAACCAAAGCACCACACTCTTTCTACCAAGTACACTAAGACTTATCTGCAGGTGCAAGTCTCTCCCTACAAAAGCCACTCTGTAAAATGTGAAAGAGATGATTCTTCCACCAGAAGTGCAGACATCAACACAAGGACACAAGAAACATGAAAAATCAAAGAATCATGACACCACCAAAGGAACACAGTAATTCTCCAGTAACTGACCACAAAGAAAAGAAAATTTAGTAATTACCTGAAAAGTAATTCAAAATAATGATTTTTAAGAAACTCAGCAAGAAACAAGAGAATACAGATAGACAATTCCATAAAATCAGAAAAATAATTCATGATCTGAATGAGAAAATTCAACAGAGAGATAGATACCATAAAAAAAAGAATGAAACAGAAATTTTGGAACTGAGGCATTCAATAAATTAAATAGAAAATACAGTAGAGAGCTTCAATGGCAGACCAGATCAAGTGGAAGAAAGATCTCTGAATTTGAAGATACAGCTTTGAAATTACCCAGTTAGAGGGGAAAAATAAAATAGAATAAAAAGGAGTGAAGACTGCCTACAGGACTTATGGAACACAATTAAGTGAATAAATATTTGCATTATGGGAATGCCAGAAGGAGAAGAGATAAAGATAGGAACAGAATGCTTATTAAATGAAATAATTCCTGAAAACTTCCCAAGTCTTGGAATCCAGATCCATGAAGCTCAAAAATGCCTAAAGAGACTCAACCCAAAGATGTCCTCACAAAGGCACATTATAATTAAACTGCAAATAGTCAAAGACAAAGAGAATGGTAAAAGCAGTAAAAGAAAAATGTCAAGTTACATATAAAGGAATCCTCATTAAGCCATAGGTTGAGTACTCCTTATCCAAAATGCTTGGGATCAGAAGTGTTTCGGGTTTCAGAAATTTTTTGCATTTTTGGAATATTTGCATATATATAATGAGATATATTGGAGATGAGACCCAAGTCTAAACACAAATTTATTTATGTTTCATGTACACCTTATATACATAGCAAGGTAATTTTATGTAATATCATAAATTAATTTTTGCATGAAACAAAATTTTGACTGCATTTTGATTGTGACCCATCACATGAGGGCAGGTGTGTAATTTTCCACTGTGACATTATGTTGGGACTCAGATAAGTTTTGGATTTTGGAACATTTAAGATTTTGGATTTTTATTTTAGGGATGTTCAACCTCTATTAGTGGATTTCTCAGCTAAAACCTTGCAGATCAGGAGAGAATAGGAATATATTCAAAGTGTTGACATAAAAAATACAGCCAAAAATACTATACCCAGAAAATCTGTCTCTTGGAAATGAAGGAGAAATAAAATCTTTCCCAGATAAGTAATAGTTGAGGGAATTCATCACCATTAGACCTATCTTACAGGAAATGCATAAAGGAGGTCTTCAAATGGAAACAAAGGATATTAAAATTAACAACATGAAAACATATGAAAGTACAAAATTCATTGGTAAAGGTAAATAAATATATAGTCTGTAGAGGACATTTTGTCTGGGAATGGTTTCTTGTTGTTTTTCTCAGAATATGCCTGTGGGCTTGAACATGAGTCCAGGGTGCCCTGATCTGAAAACAGTAAGGGCTAGAGAGTTCAGGATGAAAACATCGGCTCTCCGGAGACGAAACAACAAGGAACGGGACGTGTTGAATCGGGACAGTGTGGGAACAAAGAAATTGCGGTGGGACAGTTGCCAAACAGA
>NW_012138302.1:8228944-8230548 GCF_000956105.1 Propithecus coquereli
AAAAAAAAAAAACATGCAGAAAATGCTGCAGCATTTAACAGTATAAAGTCGTCACTTGCAGCTGAGGGCAGGAGGATCCTGCCAATGAGGAAGTAGCATTGGAGAGTGTTCGAACATAAAGGACACTGCTGGGGAAACAAGGTGAGCAATGGCAGGGGGAAGGGATAGACAAAAAGTCAGATCACAAGAAGGCAATGACGTGCCTAAAAATGAGGTTTGACAATTTAAATGTTTGGGGGTAATTTAATGTTCAGTTAAGATCTTTTAACTTATTTTCATAGGCGTCAGATGCCTATCGCAGTTTGAGCAGTGATGCTAAATGTGGTCAGGGTGATGCTCTGAGAGGAAGAGTTTCTGGGTTCAGGCTTCCTGTCTGAGGGTGAGTGACATCAGGTATGACCTCACTGTTGACAGTCCCAACAGGACAATCCTATCTTGCATATAATAAATCATCCCCCAAATTCATATGTGATACTCCCATAGTTACAGGAGTCATAGTCATTCCTTACATCACTTCTAGTGTAAAGGTTACTTTGGGGCCAGCTCTTATCCAAGCAGTTTATCAACCCAGGGTCACAAGGAATCCATTGCAGGAGGGAACAGTAGCTCAGGAACTTCCTTAAATTTACCACTGGATTTATTTCCAATTCCTTTGTAATCTCTTCCTTAGAGCAGTAAATTCTGAGCTCACAGGGCTTTGCATTTAATTCCAGTATTTGGATTGCAAGAGCTTTTAATACCTGTGGACTTGGCTATTGCAGGGAGTAAAATGCATCCCCATTAATCAGAACTGCACTGAGTCATGTTACACAAACCACAGATTTCTACGAGAAAATTAAAAGGCGATATCATTTCACTTCTACTAAATGTTTTCTTATGATTAGGGGGGAGAATTGGGACACTCTATATTGTGTCCAGTGATGCTGCCAAAAATATATCACCCAGAGACACGAAAAATGAATGTATAAATAGGAATTGCTCAGAAGGAGTTAGTCATAAATCACTGAGTGAGCCGGAACCCAGGCTTATTTTTTTGTGTGTGTTGCTTAAAATGTGAAACATTATTGGTGACTTCTAGAAAAACAATTTGATTTTCGTACAGTTGCATTACAAGGCTATGGGAAATAGGAAAGTATAATTTCCCTAGTGAAACCAAAGGCAAGATATAAAATTTTCTGGTGACTCTAAGATCATATAAGCTACTTTGAAAAATGGAATAGAATTTATTAAAGAACCACAGTGGTGTGGTTTCTGGAATCATGGGTTTTCATCTTGAACATTTAGAAATTGGGGGTATGGTGATGGGCTGGCTTTGGGTCAAACATGCACTATAACAAATTGGATTGAGACAGCAGCAACAATTATGGGAGTTTTCTGTTAGAGTCCTGTAACTCTTCCATGGTACTTACTCCTAGAAAACCTCTCTCCATGTTTAAAAAGAAACTACTTTTTGGTGTCCTGAGTTATATCTGAACAATTATTTTTTTCTTAAGAAAGAAAAAGAGAGTTTATGTTTGTTTTAAAGATATTAATTAGAAACTGGAGAACTATGGCAAAAAGACACAAAGATCTTCACAGAAGTGCTAAGCATTTTAATAAAACTT
>NW_012138302.1:8230683-8237035 GCF_000956105.1 Propithecus coquereli
GAAAAAATCCTAAAATTTGTATGGAACCACAAAAAACCTCAAATAGCCAAAGCAATTCTGAGGAAAAAAAAGCTGTAGGCATCACACTTCCTGATTCAAAATTATATAACAAAGCTATAGTAATCAAAATAGTATGGTACTGGCATAAAAACAGTGAGACATGTTGTAGAGAGCCCAGAAATAAATCCAAACATATATGGTTAACTAATTTTCAACAAGGGTACCAAGAAGACGCAATGAGGAAAGGATATTCTCTTCACTAAATGGTGCTGGGAAGACTGGATTTCCGCATGCAAAAGAATGAAATTGGACACTTTTATTACACCACACAAAAAATCAATTCAAAATGGTTAAAATACCTAAATATAAGACCTGAAACCATACACTCTTTGAAGAAAACAGGGAAAAACTCCTTGACGTTGGCATTGGCAGTGATTTATTGGACATCATACCAAAAGCTCAGGCTACAAGAGCAAAAATAAATAAGACTGTATCAAACCAAAAAGCTTCTGCACAGTGAAAGAAACGATCAACAAAATAAAAAGCAACCTATAAATTGGGTAAAATATTTGCAAGCCATATATTAGGTAGAGGGTTAATAGCCAAGATTTATAAAGAACTCATACAACTTAATAGCAGATAAAAATAACCCAATTAAAAATGGGTAAAAGACTTGAATAGGTATTTCTGCAAAGATGATATAAAAATAGCCAATAGGTACATGAAAAGGTGCTCAACATCACTAATCATCAAGGAAACACAAATAAAAATCACTTTGATATACCACCTCACACCTGTTAGGATAGCTATTATCAAAAAGACAAGAGATAACAAATGTTGGTGAGGGTACAGAGAAAGGGAACCGTTGTACACTGTTGGTGGGAATGTAGATTGATGCAGTCATAATGGATGGAAAACAATATGGACATTCCAAAAGAAATTAATAATAGAGCTACCATATGACCCAGAAATCCCTTTTCAGGGTATATTCCCAAAATAAATGACATCACCACCTTGTAAAGACATCTGCACTCCCATGTTCCTTGAAGCATTATTCACAGTAGGCAAGATATGGAGACAACCTAGGGTCCATCGATGGACAACGAATGGACGAAGAAACTATGGTACATATACACAATAGAGTATTAGTCAGCCTTTAAAAAGGAGGCGATGCTTCCATTTGCTCCAACATGGATGAACCTGGAGGACATTATACTAAGTAAAGTAAGTCAGACACAGAAAAATATTTACTGCCTAATTTCACCTATATGTGGAATCTAAAAAAATAAAAAGTCAAATATTTACAGAGTAAGACAGTGGTTACCAGAGTTGGGATTGGGGATGGAGAGAGAGAAGGAAACAGGGAGATTTTGGTCAAAGGAAGCAAGCGAATATATAGGATGAACAAATTGAAAGATCTACTATACAACATGAAGACTATAGTTAATAATAGTGTATTATATTTAGGACTTTTGCTAAGTGAATAGATGATATCTGCTCTTGTTATGGGGGGAATATGGGTAATTACATGAGATAATGGACGTGCTAATATATCCACCATAGTAACCATTTTACTATGTGTATCTTATAGTATGTTGTCTAACTTAAATATACACAATATTTAAAAAAAAAAAAACATGCAGAAAATGCTGCAGCATTTAACAGTATAAAGTCGTCACTTGCAGCTGAGGGCAGGAGGATCCTGCCAATGAGGAAGTAGCATTGGAGAGTGCTCGAACATAAAGGACACTGCTGGGGAAACAAGGTGAGCAATGGCAGGGGGAAGGGATAGACAAAAAGTCAGATCACAAGAAGGCAATGACGTGCCTAAAAATGAGGTTTGACAATTTAAATGTTTGGGGGTAATTTAATGTTCAGTTAAGATCTTTTAACTTATTTTCATAGGCGTCAGATGCCTATCGCAGTTTGAGCAGTGATGCTAAATGTGGTCAGGGTGATGCTCTGAGAGGAAGAGTTTCTGGGTTCAGGCTTCCTGTCTGAGGGTGAGTGACATCAGGTATGACCTCACTGTTGACAGTCCCAACAGGACAATCCTATCTTGCATATAATAAATCATCCCCCAAATTCATATGTGATACTCCCATAGTTACAGGAGTCATAGTCATTCCTTACATCACTTCTAGTGTAAAGGTTACTTTGGGGCCAGCTCTTATCCAAGCAGTTTATCAACCCAGGGTCACAAGGAATCCATTGCAGGAGGGAACAGTAGCTCAGGAACTTCCTTAAATTTACCACTGGATTTATTTCCAATTCCTTTGTAATCTCTTCCTTAGAGCAGTAAATTCTGAGCTCACAGGGCTTTGCATTTAATTCCAGTATTTGGATTGCAAGAGCTTTTAATACCTGTGGACTTGGCTATTGCAGGGAGTAAAATGCATCCCCATTAATCAGAACTGCACTGAGTCATGTTACACAAACCACAGATTTCTACGAGAAAATTAAAAGGCGATATCATTTCACTTCTACTAAATGTTTTCTTATGATTTGGGGGGAGAATTGGGACACTCTATATTGTGTCCAGTGATGCTGCCAAAAATATATCACCCAGAGACACGAAAAATGAATGTATAAATAGGAATTGCTCAGAAGGAGTTAGTCATAAATCACTGAGTGAGCCGGAACCCAGGCTTATTTTTTTGTGTGTGTTGCTTAAAATGTGAAACATTATTGGTGACTTCTAGAAAAACAATTTGATTTTCATACAGTTGCATTACAAGGCTATGGGAAATAGGAAAGTATAATTTCCCTAGTGAAACCAAAGGCAAGATATAAAATTTTCTGGTGACTCTAAGATCATATAAGCTACTTTGAAAAATGGAATAGAATTTATTAAAGAACCACAGTGGTGTGGTTTCTGGAATCATGGGTTTTCATCTTGAACATTTAGAAATTGGGGGTATGGTGATGGGCTGGCTTTGGGTCAAACATGCACTATAACAAATTGGATTGAGACAGCAGCAACAATTATGGGAGTTTTCTGTTAGAGTCCTGTAACTCTTCCATGGTACTTACTCCTAGAAAACCTCTCTCCATGTTTAAAAAGAAACTACTTTTTGGTGTCCTGAGTTATATCTGAACAATTATTTTTTTCTTAAGAAAGAAAAAGAGAGTTTATGTTTGTTTTAAAGATATTAATTAGAAACTGGAGAACTATGGCAAAAAGACACAAAGATCTTCACAGAAGTGCTAAGCATTTTAATAAAACTTTAGATGTCGTTAATGCTAAATAGATATTTAAAATTTTTCTTACATATAATATTACTATTATGCCAGTTATCATTTTAAAGTAGCACATTTCCTTTTGCTTAAGAGTACAGTGGTTGAAACTGCTACTTTTATTTTCAGAAAAACCTATGAAGAGTTTTGGAGGGGAGTGAATTAGTTCAATCATCAACCTCAACATTATTTCCTTAGAGGCCAGTTAGGAGTTAGCTGAGAAAGCTTGGGACATTGAAAATGATTTCCAAAGTGCTATAACATCTAGATGGCCCATTTTTTTAGTTAGTTATTTTGCTGTGTAACAAACAACCCTGAAACTTAGTGGCTTAAAATACTCATCATTTATTAGTTCATGATTTTGTGGCATTGGCAATTTGGTCTGATCTCAGCTGGGTGGTCCTTTTGCAGGTCCTATCTGGGCTCACTTATGTGGTATATTCAGCTGGAGGGCTGGCTGGTGGGTTGTTGGTCCCAGATGGCCTCATTCACATGTCTGGACTTTGGCTAGAGTAACAGGGGTAACTGGACCACATGTTTATAACATTTGGTAGGTCAGCCCTGACTTTTCCCCATGGTGACTGGGTTCCAAAAAACAGCAAGAGAGAGCATACTCTAATATGAAAGCACCTTTTCAAGCTTCTGTTTTCATCATCTTTGCTGATTTCCTATTGGCCAAAGCAAGTCACATAGGCAAGCCCAGATTCAAGGGATGGAAAAATAGACCCCAAACAATGTGGGGTTGGCTTTTCTTCTTTATAATTTTGCTGAAAATAATAGTAAAAATATCAACTCATGGGCTTTTCAAGGAATGAGTTGCAAACTATTAATGTGTGTGTGTGTGTGTGTGTGTGTGTGTATGTGTGTGTGTGTTTGGTTAATCTATTATATCAAACTCTTTCTTTAATGATATCAGCCCAATGGTGGATACATATTGTAGCACTATTACTTACTGGCTTTGTAAGATTTTTTAGGGAAGATTTCTTCACCTCTATATACCCATTTCCTCATTGCATCATGGGACTAAGAATACTGCATACTTCATAGATTGACTTTGAGAATTAAATGAGTTGATAATTGTAAGGCTTTGAACAATGCCTGAAACCCAGTATGCACTCCATCAATATTAGCTATTACCAGTTTTGGTCCCATACCTCTGTGTTAGTTTCACGTTACTGCTGTAATGAATTACCACAGACTTAGTGGCTTAAAACAGTACAAATTTGTTACCTTACTGTTCTGAAGGTCACTGGGGGACCTCTGGGTTTTCCTGGGCTACCGTCAATGTGTTAGCAGAACTGTGCTAGTATGTTTCCTTGCCTTTTTTTTCCCCAGCTACTTGGGAGGCTGAAGCAGAAGATTGCTTGAGGCCAGGAGTTCAAGACCATCCTGGGCAAATGTCAAGACCTCCATCTCTTAAAAAAAAAAAAATCTTTCCTTGCCTTTTTAAACTCTAGATGTTGCATGCATTCTTTGGCTCGTGGGGCCTTCGTTCATCTTCAAAGTCACTAGTGGCCAGTGGAGTCTTTCTCCTATCGCATCACTCTGAACCCGGCTTCTGCTGTTATGTCTCCTTCTCTGATTCTAACTTTCCTGCTGCCCTCTTTCACTTATAAGCCACCTTGTGATTATATTGGGCCCACCTGAATAATTCAGGATACTCTTGCCACCTCAAGATTCTTAATTTAATCACATCTGCAAAGTCCCCTTTTCCACATAAAGTAACATGTTCACAAATTCTGGAGATAAAAACATGGGACTCTTTGGAGAGCCATTATTTTGTCTGTCCTGAAGATTCTTCACCCTAGGACTTGGATCCTTTATTATGAAAAGAAACACATTAGGAAGCCTTTGCTTAGCCATGGCTCTTTAAGGAAAGGTTCTAGTACCAATGAAGAAATTCTTTCTTTCACAATGTTGAGAGCATCTCTTTCCTCTCCAAACTGTCAGAAAGGAGAACAGATATTCTGAGTAAAAACAAGACAAAAATGGTTATCTTAGAGTGTGATAGAGAAAATACCATGTAATCACCATATCCTATTTATTTTTCCTCCGGCATTCACCTATATTATACTTTCATCACTCTTGCTTCTAACTATATAGTCTTGGGAAAAATTCTCGCCAATGAAATGAGAGTGGCAGTGATCTGTGTTATTAATACATCTGGGGAGAGGGTTAAGAGCAGGTATGCCTTCTACATGACAACCTCTCTGTCAGGTGGCTGCATGCAGGGCATTTGTCAGAGGACTCTGAGACCCTGGGGATGGCCAGGACACAGATAGGAGGATCCTGGGTCCCTAAGTGACTGTGTGATGCAGAGCCCCACCTTCCTGCTATTAAGGCACTGAGAGTTGTGATTGCTTCTTTCACCAGTTGGCCTACTGTGACTAAAGACTGATCTGCAAAAAGATCCTCCATCCTCAGCCCTGCACCCTTAGTGAAAGGGCATAGGGTTTGTGCTCCATCTTAACCACATTCATTTCTTCCTCACTCTTGGACTGCGAGCAGAGACCTTAGATATTTTGCTAGACTATAATATAGTTTGGATTAGGGAATACTGAAAAAGGGTGGAGGCTAGTGACCTTATCATGCTTCTGGCCAAAATAATTTACACAGCATTACAGAACTTAAAGAGCCATATGCCTGCTAATTATCATCCCATCTTGTCTCCTTACTGAAAAGATCAGGAAACTTAGATCCACAGAGTTTCAGGGATTTTCTAAATTTTCTGGTGAAACTCAGTGGTGGTTTTGGGACTTGAATCAAATGCATCACTGAGCTCAGTACTCAGCATAGTGCCTGATATACCAGGGGATCTGTGAATCTCCAAACAAACGAATGAATGAATGATGCATTCATCCTTCAATGTACAGCTCAATGCCACATTCTTCATGGAATCTCTCCAATGAGTCCCCATTTCAAATTAATCTCTCTTATCCTCTCTCTTCCTGAAAGATGATATTGATTCTCTATGTAGCATTTAATACAATCTGTCTGACATGTTAATTTGTATGTATCTATCTAGCCCTCAGGGACAAATAGGTTTTATTTCAAGTGCCAAATTAGATTGATTGGTGGTAATGCCTGGATCACACTATGAAAACAGAGTGTGAGA
>NW_012138302.1:8238380-8244583 GCF_000956105.1 Propithecus coquereli
CAGTGCGGCAGGTTTGTTTACACCAGCATCACCACAAACACATGAGTAATGCTGTTGTGTTGGCTACGACGTAACTAGGCAATAGGAATTTTTCAGCCTCATTATAATCTTATGGGACCCTTGTCCTATGTGTGGTCTGTCATTGACTGAAACATCATTATGTGGTTTATGACTGTATATTCAAAGATTTTTTTTTTTTAGAAGTGCTTTGAGTCTCTGTGATTAATTTACATGTAACAATGAATCTCTTAGAAATATTTACTTCAAAATATTTATTAACTCTCCCTTTTCTAGTCTTTATCTCACATAAAGGTTTTCAAATTAGTATATCCCCTTTACAAGAGTTAGTAACCGGGAGGATTATCACAGTGTATCGACCAGGAACTTTATCTGCCAAATGATAGCAAATCTACTCACTAACACACTGAATTAAAATTGTGTCTTAAAAAAAAGAAAGAAGAAAGAATGAAAAGGAAAGAAAAGAAAGTGGTAGATATGAGAGAGAAGGTGAAAATACCAACCAATGTTGCTTTAAACAGGAATGGAGAAAAAAACCTTTCAAGCTCCACCACCACCACCACCAAAATCTGGGGAACTAGCAAGATACACTATCTGACATATTGTTTAAAAATCAGATTAGATGGGCTTCTACCCTAGTACCAAATTTGCATGTTTTCCAGAGGAAATGTAAATTATTACTAAATAATTACTTTGCAAAGGAAGGAACTCACTTGTAGGCCCAGGGCTATGGAGGAAATACGCTATAATAATACAATATATATACTGACTCTTCCCTTAGAAATAAAAGTAGAAGCTGGACTGCATTATCTAGGGTCTTCAGGAATTTTAAACAGTGCCAAGCATTGAGATTTAATTCTTGTATCTGCCTTTAAAGGTTGGATCCATATTCCCATTTTTGTAATCCAAATTTGGTCCTCAAGGCATTTGAGAAAATAATGCTATGGCTTATTCCCCAGCAGCCTACTGTAGACGTCTTATGGGCATCTTGAACTTACCACACACAGCACTGAACTCATCCCCACCAGGAAATATGTTCCTTCCTCTCCTGAGCCCCTACTTCTACTAAGGGGATCACCAAGCTCTCAGTCATCCTGGCACAAAGGTTTGGGCTTACCTTTGGCACTTCCTTCTTCTTCATGTTTCACATCCTTTTAGAAGCTCAGTGAGTGTTATTCATCCTACCTCCTAAACAGAAGGGCAGGATCTCTGGAGACTGTCAGACTGAAATTCACAATCTAGTTCTGCCACTTAAGAAGTGTGTGACCTTGTGTAAGTTACTTACCTCTCTAGGCCTTAGTTTTGGAATCCAAAATGGAGAGGATGCTTCATTGATTGGTTGTCCAGGTTTGCAGTGATTTATGAATGTAAACCATTTGGCACTGTGTCTTTTATAAGTCTCAATAAAACCCAAGGACAACTGATGATTGCTCTCAGTACATATACTTCTATTATGAATATGGCCACTGTGTTCTGCCTGCCCCCTCCTTCCCCATTACCACTACTCTCATTCAGGACCTCAGGACCTCTTACCAAGGATCTTGCAATCATCTTTCTTTCTGGCCCCCCGGCCTCAAGCCTGTTGCTCCAATGCATTTTTGTATGGCTTTCACTGTTGTCTTGCCAAGGCTTAGCTCTGACCACATCATCTGCTGTTTAAAAAGCTTCTGTGTCTCTCCCCTCTCATGTCCAATGTTCCTCAGCTTAGGAGAGTCCCCAGAAAGTAGGAAAGGACATTCTACAGAAGACTATTCTTCTTTGTACTTAGTACTATCATGACAACTACCACTAAGAGAGATCTCACAATTTTGGAAAAATAAAAATCAGAGTTACATTCAAGGTAAAAGCTCAACCTCTTAAAAGGAAGAGAGACATAGGGAAAAGTTCAAGAAAAAAAATCATGCCCTTCTACTAAGGGTGAAAGTATGCGTATGTATGTGTGTATGTGTGTGTGTGTGTGTGTGTGTGTGTGTGTATGTTAAGGAGTAGTAATAATAAACTGCCCAATAAAAATCAATCTCTTATTTTTTGGTGCATTTTCTATTCTTTGCTCCCATGAGATCCCAAGGGTCAAGGCAGGAGAAATAGGTAAAATCTTAGGCTAGAGCCAAAAATGTCTTCAAATCTTGCATATCGGGCCTAAGTAACAGGGGCAGGCCAAAGTCCTATGGTAATAAACAAGTTGAATTTCACTGGGATATTCTGGACCCTATTACATTTCTGTAAAGTGTTTTCAGTGCTGGCAGTAACTATTTGGGAATTCATGGTTTTGAAGCCCTAGTCAGGTGGATTAGGACTTCCAGGTGGTTTTCTTATTCATCATGAGCAACAAAAGCATTTTCTTAATTCATATCAGAGAATAGTCCTGAAGCACTTCCTCTTTGGCAGGCATACAGCACATGGCCTGGGATATAAAGATAAGTAAGGATCAATCTTTGTCCTTGAAGCATTAAAACTTATAGGAGAGAGAGATCCATAAATAACAAAGATGGAGCATGAAGGGTGCTATAAGAGATGAATACATAAATTTATCTGGAAATGTAGATGAGAAAGCAATTAATTGTCTAGGAGGAAGGTTAAAATTTCTAGGAAAATGAATTAGAATGAATGAAGACAGGGGGGTGAATATGTAGAAGATCTAAAGCCATGGAGGAGGCCCACATGTGGGGCTAGCATACTTGGGCCAGGCAGCAGGGGGAGAGAGGTTGGTTGAAAATTTAATAGGAATGATTAGTTAACTGAGCCAGGCTGGTTTGCACTGTATGTGAGTTTTTATTTTAAATTCTGCAACATTGGCTAGGCTGTCTGCCCCAGAGAACTTGGCTATTAACTGTGGGAGTTTTGGACTATTTTCATATAGGAAATGGTGTGATGAATTCTACCTTTTTGAAAGATAATATTGGTGGCATAGTGGGCATTTACTGAAAGACCATTTAGAAGGCTCTTATACTATATAAGATGGAATGATGAAGACCTGGATATGGGAAATATTAATAATAAGGTAGCAAGATGGGGGATGATGTGACAGAAATTTCAGTGGCATCATTGCAAAGCATTGATAATTGGTTAGCTGTGAGGATGATATCAAGAACAACTTTGAGATTTTCAATGTGGGCAGTTGGATGGATGAAGATAACATAAACAACTTTGTAAAGGCATACAAATAATCAAAGTTTAGGAAAGAAAATGATGGTTTTGTATATATTAAATGCGATGAGCTTTTACATACCTTCTACCAGAAATAATGCATGAGCAACAGGAAATGGGAAATATGGAAATGGGTTCAGACCTGGAATGTAGATTTTAACATAAAGGCAGTCAGCAAAGAGAAAGCATGCAAAAGGGCGAGGGTGATGGACTTCAGCAGAGGGAGTATATAGAGTGAGAAGAGAGTTTGGAGCAGAGCTCTGAGAAACTCAAGGTGGACATTCTTTCTTTGTACCTTTTATAATCTCTTCCATCAGCCTAGAACCCCAACCCTGGCTTCTTGCATCTCTTCATTGATTTGGCATACATCTTGAATTTCATGAAATATTCGATTTCAAGAAATGTCATAGCTATATTTTTAATTCTGTAAAAAATCTATTTCCTTGCCTCCTATGGAAAGGCTGGTGGACTCTTTCACAGTAGATTTGGAAGAGGACATGAATTGAGCCATGATTCCCACATGGGCACAGTTTAAATGGGCCATATCCACAGGCAATACTGTTAAAATATGCAAATGGTGGCAGGTACAAGAAGTGCATAGTGTGAACTTACAGTGATTCATTGGTTTACTGAAGATGAAATACAGCCATCAAGCAGCACTGCCACCTGCTCAGAGATGACTTTTCTGCAAACCTGTCCCCAACACTGGAGAACAATGGAAATAGAGGCAGTTGCTGGACTGTTCTTTTCTAGACCAAAGACTGACTCTTATTATTGCCAAAGGAAGAGGCTACCCTCCAGCAAATGGCTGAGGCTTCAAGCGCCCCCTTCGTCCAGTTCTCAGGAAACACCATGGGCCTATGGGGAACTTGAAGGGATAGAAGTCTCCACAATTGAGAAAAGGAGTCCTCTTCAGAAGGGAAGGTGTCTTCTGAGAATCCCAAGTCAGTAAAGGAGAAGCACAGATAACACCCATGATAACTTAAGAGCTTATTATAAACACATCCCAAGAAGCCAGAATAGCCCGTATCACTGTGGCACTGGGCCTTAACCCTGAACTTATGATTTGAGGATCTGAAAGAAGCCGATACTCATTTGGAAACAAATGGGATATTTTGAAGAACAGCCAAATACTGAATCCAAAGCAAGCAAACATCCACCCCTTCCTAATGATGCTGGATGGGGCACAGAGGCTGGAGAGCCGTGTAGCGGTATTTCATGTGCCTCTTGCCAAAAGCCACAGGCCTTTTTTCCTCATTTATTTTAAATCATTCTCTCCAATTTCACCTCATAGTTCAGATTGCCAAAGCCCTTAAGTTCTAATGGTTTGCTTTCCTTTTCTCACACCCTTCTAAAACATATTGTGGTGTTTGATCTAATGCCAAAGATTGACCACTGGGGAAATTTGGAAATGGAGCCACTCGGAATTTTCTAACCAGAAGGGAAGGGATGTATATAATTCTAATAGTGTTGCCTACACAGACTACTTCATCTGGTTGTTTGGAATCTCTGTACTTCCAGAGAAGTGCATAAAAGTATAAAGGAAGAAGAAGAAAAAAGCATGCAGAAATCCCACCCATAATCCTACCATCCGGAAGCAAACATTGTTGCTATTTAGTCCTGTTTTCTTGCAGTCATTTTAATTTCTAATGGAGTTCAGATATGCTAGTTATTTCATTTATTTATATACACTTTCCCAAATATTTAAAACCATAGAACTAATTATTTATATTTATTCTTAAAACTATTAGATATCCCCATTTTATAGATGATTTTATAATTCCAGAGAGGTTAGATGATACACTTAATGTCACGCAGCTAATAAATAAGCAGGCTGGAACATGAACATAGGTTCCCTGGCTTCATGTCTACATGTCTACAACTCTTCTCACTACACACATAATTGGAAAATTTTGTTACTGGACTTGTTCATAGGGTTAAACACCCTAAATTTCAAGTGGCATGTTAATTGACAATGCAGGCCTGAACAGATTAGTATCCACAGATGTTGAGATTCAGTAATAAAGCTCTGGCTCCTTGACTCCTGCAAACTTTGTTCTATAATAGAATACTATTTCAGCTTTTTTAAAAGAGTTAATCCAGTTTGTTCAGATCACCAATTTCCTACCAATGAGTTGCTGAAATGCTTTCCCTGGTGGATTCTGATGCAAACTGAATGCGAGACTCACACTTCATCTTGAAAATAGGTAGAAAATAGCTAGTGGGCTTTATGAAGAGAAGTGTATTGCCTTTGTTTTATGAGCTGTAATTTGTACATATAGCCTTCATTTTAGATCTTGTTAATTTTTTTTTCAATCAGCTGGTATGGTTGACCTGTGTTAGACAGTTTGATCTTTGTTGTTTATTTGCTGAACTCTTGCTTTCTTGGAATTAAGGCAAAATTAAACATGAATTTTAAAACCATAAGTAGAGTTTACTTATTTATTTTTCAAAAGTTAAAGTGCTTCCAGACCAAGACCGGACACCCTGTTCCAAGTTCCAGTCAAGTCTACATTTTTCTAATTGAGTTATGACTCCACAAATGCTGAATTTTATGATGGGAAATTCAGAAACCATCCTCCCATATCATATATTATGTATATTTTTTTCAAAAAAAAAGTTAATTACCTATTTCCTCCCTAGAATGTCATTGGAGTACTCATCATTCCTCACTAGAATTGTGGAAAACCAGGATGAAACCATAAGTACTTCCAAAACCTTTTCCTCTTCTGGCTCAAAGTTTCTCCACTGAAGTTCTCAGTTGTAGCTGAAAATGTACATTTCATCATTCAGCATGTAATTTGTGTCTACATGAAAAGGTTGTTTCTCTTGACAAATTTTCTTTTGGACAGGATCCACCATAAAAGGGATATCAGGCCACTTTATCCCTTTGTTTCCCTTTAATTATAAATCAATGACCTAAGTTAGGTATTGTCCCAGAAATTAGTTCATTCAATTTCTGTTCCAGGTAAAATAATCAAATTTTTATCTATGATTTATAATGATTTTGTTTCACTTTTTAAACTTTCTCAATTTAT
>NW_012138302.1:8247641-8250203 GCF_000956105.1 Propithecus coquereli
ATAAAGATGGAACAGAGTATGGACTTGAGTGAAAAATTTAGTTGGGGGAAATCCAAAAGTGAAAATTCTTGGATCCCTGGCCCAGGGTGTATACTTCGTCACTTAGGTGTCAAACTTTTTTCACCAATGCCCACTTGAAAATGAGGATAAGAAACAGAAACTCTACCTTTCTAGGGGTGTCCAAAATGCCCTAGGTTAAGATAATTTCTGGAGGACAAGTATAAGTTATACATCATATGCTTTACATTTTACAGAATTAAAATTGCATAATTAGCTCACACTTTCTCATTTTGCTCCCCAAGATGAATAATCTTAATGCTTTTACTCTTCTCTCATTCATTCATTTAAGACTTTCTCAGGAAAATATGAAGAAGCCACATTCTCTATGGAGATGTCTCTCATCTGATAACACTTTATTTAATTGCAGGCATGTCTCTTTACTGGGACCTGACCACACTGAATTATTCATCATCAGAACTTAAAACTGTTTCTTTATCTAGAAATCCAACTCCTGCCTTGCACATACTATGTAATCTGCTTGTGTACTTTAGAGACAATGGTGTTATTTATTCTTCCAAAATTACCTGGAGTCCATACTATTCATCTCAGCTTGCAAATATATTTACTTTTTTCTTGATTGCTTTCATCTCTCTTTTTTTTTTTTTTCCAGCTTCCTTTCCTCCAGTGAGTAATGAACTAGGAAAAGAGACAGTTTCAGTTGTCGTTCTACACTGGGTAATCCCAAACCTGTGATGTTCTCTGCTGCCAGTGGAATTCTCACTATCATTAATGCATTTATTCAGCAAATATTTATTGAGTGTTCTGCCAAGCAGGACACAGCAGTGAAGAAAATCAATGTGGCCCCTGTTCTCATAGAACTTATGATCAATTCCAGAGATATCTAACATTGGGTTTAGGAGGGATTTTTTTTTTATTTTTTATTTTTTTAATTTTATTTTCTTTTTCTCTGCCTCCTAGGCAGAGAAATAATATCCTAGGAGGGATATTAATCTAATTATAATACAAGGTAGAAGTGGGAAGGAAGTTGAGAAGCAGCATTTAAACTTCGCAACCCAGTAAGGGAAACTCATCCTCTTAAATGCATCGGCAAACAGGCAAGGGATTGATAAACTCCAGTGAGTTTCAAGCAGAATAGAGGGTTTCTAGTCATGCTGGGGAGAAAGAACAGTTTCTTGCTGTCTCTATGACATTGGACAATCACTTCATTATCCTATATCTCATTTTATCCTAAGTATAAAATGAAGAGGATGATTCTTATTTGATGGAGTTGTGAATATTAGATGATTAAATATGTATAAAGTACTGAGAACAGTGAATGGCACACTCAGAAATATTAGCTGTTGTTATTAAAGCAAAAAAGAACCTTGGGAGGTCAGTATTTTGGATTTGGGATTCAGGCACACAATTATCATCCATAAGTTCTGCCTAGAGATAACTTGATATTGACTCTGTGAGTCAGCTAAAGGATTAGCAGAGTACTGATAAGAGAGGATAAGAGCCTGAATATAAGCTGTTTAGGAGAATGAGAGAGGTAAGTGCTAGAAAGGTGTTGTGAGAGAAAGGGAACCTATCCCAGAATTAAGCACGACTCTTAGAAGTTGTGACATCTGAGTTGAGTTTCAGAGAGTAAGGAAGATTTAGCCATAAAGAGCAGAAGGGAGATTATCACTGTTAAAGAAAAGAGTGAGGTGTTTGAGGAACAACAAATAATTTATTCTAGCTGGGGTATAGGGTATAGGGTACCCATTACATTTTGGGTAATAGTAAAAGAAGATATTAGAAAGGAAAACAGGGGCCATTTGTATAGAGCTTTATATGAAAATTATTAGGGGAAGCAACTAATGACAACAGTCCCACAATGTCAATGAATTAACCTAATAGAAATTTACTCTCAAATAATTTAACATTTTAAGGTAGACATTCTATAAGTGATCTTCCATAAATTGATCCAGGGACCCAGAATCCTTTAATTTTGTTGTTCCATTATCTTTGGATATCTTAAAGTATTGGGATCATCTGCTGAATCACACTTCTGTGTTTAGAATGCCATTCCTAGAATTACATACTCCAAGCCTTCATTTCCCAAACTGTGTGCTGAGGCATCACGGGGTGCTGCAGCTAACTCACAAAAGCACTTCTTAAGATTTCAGGAAAAACATAGTGATGCTTGGCATCTTTCATAGAGCATGCGAACTACTAGCTCAAGGTAGTTCTGAATTTCAATGCTATGCCCACTACGTTACTTTGACGAAGTTGTATCTTTGCAAAGCTAGAATTTTTATTAAAAACCAAGTACCATGTGTGTGTGGGGAAGGGAGTATATGAAAACTCCCTGTACTTTCTGCTCCATTTTGCTGTGAACCTAATACTACTCTGAAAACAGTGTATTAATAAAAAGAAACAAAACCAAGCATCACATGGAAATCAATGTGAAACAGAGACTGGGGGTGGTAATTCAGTCTCTTTCCAAAGTTGAGAAGTTATGTAGTACCCAATAGGCATACACGTCACATTTTGGTAATTTGGGTTACAAGAAAATAA
>NW_012138302.1:8250253-8252827 GCF_000956105.1 Propithecus coquereli
TTACCTATTTTCTCCTATTATTGGCTACTTGTTTTTGGACATTTAACTATAAAGGAGATTTTGTTAATTTAGAACTAAATACAGAAATTGTTGGCTATTTATGATCCAATTTGGTTATGTCAGTGAAAAAGACAGAATATGCATTGGTTTATCAAAATATAAGAAAACAGCCACTAACTTGAAAGAATGCTTTTATTTTATGTTGTTTTGTTTATTATTCCAATCAGGAGAAAATGGTCAAATAATGGATTTGAAGTTAAAACTGTCTTGGATTCAGACCTTGATTTAGATATTGGTCCTCAATGTATTAGTTATGAGATCTTAGAAAGGTTATTAAGATTCCCTATGCTTCTGACTCCTATAACACAGGGTTCATGATAAAAACCTGTTTGATAGAGAAGTTGTGATGATTAATGAGAGAATGCATGTGATGGGGCTCATAGTTAGGAGTTGTGAATAAGACGCAAATGAACAACATGGAACAGTATCACCAGGGCTGAAGTAGGACAAGTACCAGGTCTCATGGGGATAGCCGGGGGAAGTACCTAACTCAGACAGGAAAGGTAGGGTTGGGTGTCAGAATAGGAAAAACTACTTGATGGATAAGTAGGAGGTAGTTAGGACCAATAAAGGAGTTAAATGTTTTCCCAACGACCAAAGAGGAGCAAGAAACAATTATTAATATTTTATATGGAGCAGTCTCAGGAGAAGAAGCATGAGATAAGAGTGCAATAAATACAGTTGCCCCAACCATTCTAAGCAGAGAATAAGGTATTAAGACATAGGATGAGTGGGGGACACCATGAGTTTAATAATCCATGGGGATCGAGACTTCAGAAGAGAGGATTAATAGACATGCACAACCTAGTTGATGGAACCAATTTGATTTCTTCTCATAGTTCTTATAGAAAAGTAGAGGAAAATTTTTACCTATAGTCCTAAGACCCAATATAACTACATTTATATTTTGGTGTTTGGGGGATACTTTCCTATATACATTATTTTTATATGGGGTGAGCATTCTGTTTATATAATTTTGTATCATTTTTCCCCAATGTCATGCTATCCTAGAAACATTTTCCCATATTCTTACCAACCTTCAGAAACATCAGTTAAAATAATTGCATAATACTCAAATATAAACATTTATCATAATGCATTTAACCCTTCTCCTGTTTAACTTCTGAGTCTGTTACAATTTTTTTTTTCTAATGTTAGAATCATGGTAGGCATCTTTTTCATTTTTATTCACATTTCATTTTAAATCTTTAGGTTAGGTACTAAGGACCATATTACTGTTAATGGTAAAGATTATACCCAATGCTTCTAGGGTCCTGCATAACATTCCCTCTGCTGGGTCTTTCATTCTATTTGTGGCTGAGGTGGTCCATTCTATGGATGTTTCGACTCCTTTTACATTGACACTACCTCACCTTAAGTGTACTTCACACCTTGCTTTTCTTTCTCCAACACCAGGAAGATGGCAGGTGCTTTTGTGGCCCATGCACACATGAATTCAGCAGCAAGGGGATCAAACACCCCTGAGGGAAACTCATGACTGAATATTTGATGTAGGCTGATGTCATGATAGATATGCCCATGACTTTTGGATAGATAATTTAGGGTAGCATTTTGTATGCTTTTCAGAAGGTTCTAGCAGAATTAATCTCCCATTTCCCACAGTGAGAACCTTGATAATGCTCCTATAGTCTGGATTTTATTTTTTTCTTGTCTCACTCTTCCTAGTCCCTTATTCCCTGGAATGACTTTCCTGCATGACAATTCTTGTCAAACATGAGGAAACCCACACAAAGGGACATGTTTTTAAGGATCATAATATTCATGTTGCAAAATTTGCTTTTCAAGTGTTCATCATTCCTCATAGATTTGTTCTATTAAAATCTTATTTGTTAACTTCTCCTGAGTGTGAGGCTCCTAAATTAAGACTATACCTTGGGTAATATCTGAACAATGAACACCAGTCTTGTTTCATCCAAGTACCAACAATAACGATTTGCCTATTATAAGTTGAGATGCACTTCGACTCTAAAGACAATGAAAGCCAGGACAAGTAGTACATTAGGATCTCCCCTTTACCAGTAGACAAGGCCTGCAAAGTCTGTTGCCATATGCTTGGGGTCAAACGCCTGGAGGAAATAAAATATAGTGTCTTTGCAAGCATCGGGTCCCAGCAACATGACCTGCCATCTGCTTTGAATTGTTTAATCTAATATTCCACTCCTGGCATTGCATTAGTCCTGAGGCGAGAACCCCACAGAAGTCTGAGCAGTTACTTGGGCCTTGCTCTTTTTCCACATGGCCTAGTTGGTTCCTTGTGGTACCTCTGAGCAGTATTCTGCTTGTGGGTTCCCTAGCATTATTTCATCCACACTTTCCTAATCCAGGATTTCTATCTACTCCAAATTTCAGGACTCCTCCTGTTATTTCTATCACTTTGGTTAGAACTTTATTTACCTATATGAAATACAGTAACTAAACACAAAGCTGGAAGATTATTAAAAAGAAGTTTAGAGATAAATAAGACCTAGTGATCTGCTGCACAGAATAGGACTG
>NW_012138302.1:8256657-8327186 GCF_000956105.1 Propithecus coquereli
TTTATATTTTCTATTCCTGTCTATACATATCCACTGATGGCAAGAATATGTCTCATATTCTTGTATATGTGTGCATATATCATAAATTAATTTGTTCTAAGCACAGGAAAAATTAGGTGGATATACATTGTGCTGTTAATAATGGTTATTTTTAGGGGAGTTATTTTATATAAATTTTAAGTGGTCAGATTAGGAACGGGTTCTATGTTATTTTTTTGCATGTTTCTTCAGCATTTTTCAAATGGATAGATTTTACAGACATCTCATGGGGAGTGCTTCTGGTGGGAAGATTTGGGATGGTGGAAGTCAAGCCAAATTTCATTTGGCAATTTGTGCATGCCAGGCACTATGGTACCTGCTTCAGTATATTATTATATTATTTTATTTGCTTTTTACAGCTGTCTCAGGGGTATTAGTTTCTTTTTTTCCACAAATAAGGAAATGAAGGTTCAGTTCAGAACTCTTGGATTCTTACGTGGTGACATGAAAGTTTTAAAACTCAAGCTCAAGCTAATCACAAAACCCACATATTCCATGATTCCATTTATATGAAATAT
Organism: Propithecus coquereli; assembly: GCF_000956105.1. NCBI lineage: Eukaryota > Metazoa > Chordata > Mammalia > Primates > Indriidae > Propithecus > Propithecus coquereli. Next base: position 8,257,215 of record NW_012138302.1, read on the forward strand.
CCAAAATAGAGACAAGAAAGATTAGGGGTTTCCCTGGGCCATGCGTGCTGGGGAGAGGAGTGGGAGTTGTCAGGGGGAGGGGTAACTGGAGAATAAAGGATGTCTGTCAATGGATATGGGTTCCTTTGGAGGGTATATTTGTGAATATATTAAAATTAAGTGAACTGTACACTATAAACATTTACATTTTTGGTACATGGATTATATCTTAATAAAGCCATTTAAAGAAAACAAAACAAACTCAAGCTGTCCATTGTATAAGCCTGAGGGACAATTTAGTAATGTACTTCCATGTTACAACCTAATCCAAATGATCCTAGGAAATGCTTAAAGGCAATAAACTCTAATGGGAAGAAGTATTTCTTATGGGATTATTTATTCCTCTTTGAAATGTATCATAACACCTCCTAAAAATATAATTAAAAACTGGAATATTATGAGTGCAGCAAGGCCAGGTGAGGGGCATCCTTCAAGTTTTTACATATAATATGTATAAAACATATGTAAAAACATATATACATATATACATATGTTTTTACATATAATATGTAAATACTACATACATGTTTTTACACATGATATGTAAAACATACATATATGTTTTTACATATAATATGAGGACAACATGTAATGTCTCCTTAACAAATGTTTGTACAATTGAAAATGTGTCAGTGACATTCTGTAATGATGTTCTGTTCCTGAGAAAAAGAACTTCTTTTATGGAGAGAATAGCATGTTTTGCTGAGATGGTTTGAAAGAAGCACATTACCCATTTGTGTTTTCAAGTAAGTTACTGGGCATCCTCTTTGTCATTACTGTTTAATTACCATGGAACCTCTAATCCAGGCCAGAAATTCCTCGCTGCCCACATTTCTTTCTACTTCAGAATGCGTATCTAATAGCAACCAATTACTTTTCCTATTTTCTCACTTGGAATCTGTTTTGGGAGCTGGGAATTGCTATCTTACAAAATCGGTAACATCTGTGAGGAAGGGCAGCCTAGTGGGACGCGTTAGCGGGCTAGACAGATTTCCTGCGTGGTAAGGTTCTTTTCCTCCACAGGGATTGCTCTGGGACAGTTACTTGTAATGCCTCCTCTGACTGTTCAAATGTCTTTCTAAATGGCCCACAGCCCCCCCACCCCCTGCCTTTTTCTCTAAAGGGGAAAAAAAGAGTTTTGTGTTTAAGAGGTCAAATGACTTAAAGGAACGGCTTCTAGCCTTCTGAAAAATTTCCGTTTCAAACACATGAAAAATAATTCTACAGGAACAACCCCAAATCCACTTAGCTTCCAGGTATGGCTTTGATTTTCACGTTGGCACCCATCTGCCACTCACAATTTTAACTAGTCTTCCAAGAAGTTGGGCTTGGTGCCTGAACACTCTTGCTTTCTCACGTTTGGCCACAGCAGACCTAATGCTGGAGTTGGAGCTTTAAAGATTAGAAACCACACTCATTCTTGTAAGTATCGTTATGCTATGTGGAAATGAGTCTTCCATCATATTCAGAAACACAGTTTTGTACTTGGGGAACATAGCCAAGATGCAACAGTGTTGGATGATTTTAAAAAAACAAGGGATAGGAAATGATCCTTTAAAATTTATTAAATAATTTGTGTTGGATTCTTTTCCATTATTCTATTTTATTTTTTCAAACAGAAGTCTAGTCTGTATTCTTTGGCTCAACTGGTGCTTTGATATATCTGCAATTTTCAGACAAGGCAAGTTCAAGGGTGAAAAAGACGGTTTTATTTTGGGGGAACTAATTTTGTTGTTGCTGAACAGCCTCTCTGCTCTTTGAGCAGACAACAAAAGTGTCATTATCTGGATGTGGGAGCTGCTGATAAATTATTCATACCACTAATGACGATGCTGAATCTTCCTGGGAAATGCTGTGACTTATTTTTCTTTCTCGTAAAAGATAAAACCACTTTTGTAGACATTTCTGGCACACCTGCATGCTTGAGGCAATCAGGTGTGATGTATTCCTGACACACATCCCTCACATTCCCTTCCCGCCATTCTCCAGGCTGTGGTTTTAAATAGAATCCTCTGGATATTTGGCCTTCTTTTGTATAATAGATGTAAATTTTTAAATGAATTAGCCAGGTTGAAGGAGAAGTAACTTACCCATAAGCTACTTATGATTAAGAATTTGACACCATGGATCACATCTAAATTGCTGGTTGCAGGTGCACATACCTTTGAAAATGCAGAAATGTTAGGAGCTTGGACAATATTAATAAGGAGACTAAGCTTGAGGTGAAGTACTATGCTAAGTACTTGGTGCACATTATCTCATTTAATCCTTGTAACAGTCTTATTTTGCTAATGAGGAAAATGAGTCTTAAATAGGTTAGGTAATCTTTTTCAGAGTCACTCAGCTAATAAGTGGTGAAACTGAAAATAGAATCAGAATGTTACTCCAAACCCCATACCATTAACCATGCAACTGTTACCTAAGTGCCTACTATGTGGTAACCGGAATGCTAAGTGTTGGGAGTATAAAGGCAAGGGAGTCATTGCACCTGCCATCAGGGAGTTTACATTTGGAACTCACATACTTTGATTATATTCTTCATTAATTGGAAGAACATTGAGTATCTGCTTCTGTGTTGTGCAATGTATGTGATGGTGGCTCTATCTTCAGAACAAAATTTGTGACATGCCATCTGACGTGGAATCTGAATAATGAAATGGGATATAATGGAATGGCATATTTGGATGAGAATGATTTCACACTGCTTGTAGAGAGAAAAAGTGGGAAAGGGGCAGGGAGCTAGCTATTAATAGAAAGCAACTATGGAAACTGAAGGGATATCTGTCTCGGGACTTTGATTCTGAAGAACACTAGGCCATGTCCAGGTAAGACGGATGTTGTCAGTCTCTAGAAGCCTTATGCTTCTGATAAACTCTTTACATGGGCTCAAGATTGGCAAATATAGAAGCTGGAGGACAATAGAAGTCCTCACTCTGCCAATGCCTTTTGTGGCTGAAAACCTGATAGTTGATGAGCAGGGAACCAAGAAGGAGGCAAGCTCAGGAATTCCCTTCTTCTCTGCTTTAGATATCTGTGGAGTGGATTAACCTGGGAGTGAAGCAGGGGGAGGTGTGAAGATTGGGCTTATTGCAGTCTCCCACTCCTTCCCATACCCCGTGGCTAGAAATGACAATATCTATTTTATTTGGACACTGTGTATGATCTTTCTAATAGGCAACATTTTTGTAGGAAAATTATTAAAAAATTAGTTTTTCATGAATATGAATTGTTTTTGCCTTGTAATCATAGGAACTGTCACTTTGCTTTACTACTAAGACAAGTTTTAGCTTCCAGTTTTCAACTCTGACTCTTGTGTGGCTTTTCTTGGAAGAGGAGGCCAAAGCTGTCATTTAATAAAACGCCTTTTCTTTATAGCCTGTAGTGCACTGGTGTGTCATTAGTCAAAGTACACTTTTCAATGGGATATAGAAAATTAGAAGGAAAATATCTCCCTCTCTCTCCCAAGGCAGACACAGATCAAAAAATTAGAAGCATTTGTCTAATAAACCACCAGAGTCAGTTGGAGGGAAAACAACTTTGCTTTAACTCAAAGATGACAGATTCATCTTGAGATCTTCCTTGCGGGCTAGATCTTTGCAAGGAAATTAGTTAAATTAATTACACTTTGATTGATCACCCATTCTGTGTTGGATCTGTGCAAGATAATATGTGTTAATTAGGATAGACTAGGTTCTGCTGCAATAACAAACAATCCTCAATGTTCAGTGGAGTAAAATCAAATATTTATTTCACACTCAAGGTACATGTCCAATACAGGTCGTCAGCAGACCTTTGTTCATCTTGGTCAGTCAGGGATCCAGGCTGAAGAAAGCTGTACCCAGCCGGACATGTGTTTCTACAATTGCCACGGCACGAAAAATGTGGTGACTCAGTCACATTGGATCCCAAAGCTTCTGCCCATAGGGAGCACATATCACTTCTGTTTCTATTGCCTGCTCAAAGGAATCCCCTCTACCTTAAAAGTGTAGGGAAGAAAATCCTATGATGGGCTTGGAAGGGGAACTAAAAGTATTTAGTGAGCAACTTTAAAGATTGCCACCACAGACAAATCTGATGATGCATTTGCCCTCTGTCTTATCTCCGCACTCCCTCTTGCTCCACAACCATATAAAACTCACATCAGGTATAGGGTGAAGAAAGGGAGGTATGCATGCTTCTGATTCACCTCCAAAAGAAGAGAATTGAAGCTTTGGAGGGAGGGGATGTGCAAAAATTGATGGATTGATTTTAGTTTTCATTAGCTTTGGAAAAACACTAATGAAATCCTCAATTTTTCTATCCCTTGTTCAGCCAACATGTCATATGATTACAATGTAGGTGATAACTATACTAAAGGATTTACGTGTATATTTCATTTAATCCTCTCATAATCTTTATGTACTATGTACTATTTTTCTGTATATATATTAACATCGCTATGGATTTATGGGTTCCTTTTTCATCCAGTTATTTACTTCAGATGTGTGAATTGTTCCAGATTTGACTTGGGGAAATCACTTCAGACTGACTCCTATGTATTTTTCCTTTTAGTCAATTTTGTTGAGAAATAATTTACATACAATAAAATTTCTCCATTCTAAGTGTATAGCTCAGTGACTTTTGTCAAATGTGTACACTCACATAATCACAGCCATAATCAATGTCCAAAACATTTCCATCACCCCAAAAGTTCCTTCCCAAAAAATCTTCTCCCATCCTTGGTTTACTGGCAAAGAAATTGAATTTCATTAAAACAAAATATTCAATCATTCATTTGCTCATTATAATTTTTTTAAAGAATCTGTGTGCCAGGTACTGAGCTTTGTCCTGGGGACCCAGATTAAAAGACCTAGCCTCTGCCTTCAAGGAGTTTACAATATATTTGATACACAATCATAAAATAAATTGCAAAAGATATTGTTCTTGCAATGTGGCAAATTGACTAGTGCAAAGTGTATCACATTATAAACACAGAAAGTCTGGAGAGAATCAATGATAAAAGCCAAAATCAAAGTAGAAATAAATTTGATAGACCTTGATCATATTAAAATTTTATGAGATAGAAATTTACCCTGTTGATCTTGTGTCTTGATTTTATATATTTCATATAGGGTACAGTTTCAAGTTAGACTTATCATTTTAATACAAGTCTTTCTATCTTTATGGAGTATGGTGTGAAATACATTGAAAAATGAATTCCATATCTCAAGAGGCTATTGCTTCGAAGAACCAGGCTTATGATCCTGTAGCTTAGTTTACAAGTGGGTAGAATATACGCATATGAAGGGCAAGAGCATTTTCCCATTTGGTTGGGTAACAGACACATCTCTTCCACCTTCTTCAGCTTCACAGAAAGGGTCAAGGGTCCAACAGTTTATTTCTTCCAGCCAAGTCTGACATTAAGTGTGCTTGCCTTCACTGCTTTCAGAAATAATTAGGTGTTGAAAGCTCTGACGAGAAGGATTAGAGATATGAATAACAACTTGACAGATCAAGTCAAATACATTTTGATTTGATTACATTACTAAGTCAATTATTATTTCTTGTCACATTAATTATGGCAAGAGTTATAAAATATGTCTTCCAATAATTCCCCAACTAAATAATAGTGGCCATGTCCTTGTGGTGAATCTGTGTAAGATCAAGTTTACACATTTGTGCCCACAATGGAAGAGGAATTAGAAGGAAGGAAGAAATTTATATTTGTCTGTTTATTTATTTATTGAATATTTATCAAGCACCTGCTCTTTGTTATACCCTAGATTTAGTTAGAGATATTGGGGCTACACAATTTAAAAAAATTCAGCCCCTGTTACCCTCAAAGAGCTCACAGTTCAGAGGGTGAGGCAGGCCTGGCAGAAAAGTCCATTTGACAAGGTAGGAGGGAGGTGAAAGGCACAATAGAAGAGTGGAGAGAGGCTTAATTATGCTGGCGAATTCAGATATGACAAGAAATAATAATTGACTTAGTAATGTAGTCTTCACAAAAGATTTTCTGTTTGAATATCACATTATTTTGCATTAATCCTATGCAGAAACTGGGGGAGTACTTGAAAACTAATGAAGATAGTGTTTTCAAAAACAATCTTTATTTATAGGTGGATGCCTAGCAGTTTAAAGGTAATGTTTTAGGATTAAAGTTAAAAGAGACTAGAAGATACTTTGCTAAACAAAATCATTGAATAGATGACCCAGGAACATACAGAAAGGATACATCAAGGCTAGAAAAAGAAGAACAAACCAAACCCAAAGCCAGCAGAAGAAAAGAAATAAAGCGTAGAGCAAAACTAAATAAAATGGAAACCAAAAAAACAATACAAAGATTCAATTTAAAAAGTTGGTTCTTTGGAAAGAGAAACAAAATTGATAGACTACTAGCCATATTAACCAGAAATAGAAGAGAAAAGACTCAAATAAGCTCAGTCAGAAACAAAAAAGAAGACATTACAACTGATATTGCAGAAATACAAAACATCATCCATGAATACTACAAAAACCTCTATGCAAACAAACTAGAAAACCTATAGGAAATGTATAAATTCTTGGAAGCACATAAACGCCCAAGGCTGAATCAGGAAGGAATAGAAATCCTGAACAGACCAATAATGAGCATTGAGATTGAAGCAAATAAAAAATCCCCCTGCTCCCTCCCCACCCAAAAATAAACCTTGGACCAGATAGATTTACGGCTGAATTCTACCAGACATACAAAGAAAACTGGTACCTATCCTACAGAAATTATTCCATAACATCAAGAAGGAGGGAATCCTCCCTAACTCATTTTATGAAGTTATTATCACTTCTTGTCAAAGCCAGGGAAGGATACAACAACAACAAAAAAGAAAACTATAGACTGATATCCCTTATGAACAGAGATACAAAAATCCTCAACAAAATACCAAATTCCACAACATATCGGAAAGATAATTCACCATGAAACCAAGTGGGTTTGATCCCAGGGATGCAAGGATGGTTCAACATATGCAAATCAATAAACATGATTCACCACATTAACAGAAACAAAAACAAAGACCATATGATCATTTCAATAGATACAGAAAAAGCATTTAACAAAATCCAATTGCCTCTCATGATAAAAACTCTTAACAAACTGGGCATAGAAGGAACTTACCTCAAAACTATAAAACTCATACATGACAAACACACAGCCAACATCATACTAAATAGGGAAAAGTTTAAAGGATTCTCCCTAGGAACTGGAGCCAGATAAGCGTGCCCATAGTCACCACATCTATTCAACATACTATTGGAAGTCCTAGCCAGAGCAGTCAGGCAAGAGAGAGAAATAAAGGGCATCCACTTTAGGAAAGGGGATCAAACTATCCCTGTTTGCTGGTGATATCATTTTGAATCTAGAAAACCCTAAGGATTCCACCAAAAGACTCCTAGAATTGATAAATACATTCAGCAAAGTCTCAGGTTACAAAAACAAGGCACACAAATCAGTAGCATTTCTGTACACTAGTAACAATTAAGCTGAGAGTCAAATTAAAGACTCAATACCATTCACAATAGCTACAACAAAAATAATACCCCTAGGAATATACTTAACCAAGGAGGTGAAAGATCTCTACAAGGCAAACTACAAACACTGATGAAAGACATCGCAGAGGGCACAAACAAATGGAAAAATGTCCCTTGCTCATGGATTGGCAGAATCAACATCATTAAAATGTCCATATTGCTCTAAGTGAGTTACAGATTCAATGCAATCCCCATCAAAATATCAACATCATATTTCACAGATCTAGGAAAAATAACCCTAAGCTTCATTTGGAACAAAAACAGAGCCCAAATAGCCAAAGCATTCTTACGCATAAAAGAACAAATCTGGATCCATCACATAATCTGACTTCAAATTATACTATGAGGCTACAGTAATCCAAACAGTGTGATACTGGTAAAAAGTGGAGACATTGACCAATGGAGCAGAATAGATATCCCAGAAATAGAACCGTATAGCTATGACCAACTGATCTTTGGAAAAGCAGACAACAATGTATACTGGGGAAATGAAGCTCTATTCAATAAATGGGTGCAGGGAAAATTGGATAGTCACATGCTGAAGAATGAAACAGGATCCCTATCTCTCACCATAAACAAAAATTAATTCAAGATGGACAAAAGACTTAAATGTAAGGCATTAAACCATAAAAATTCTACAAGAAAAAGTAGGAAAAACTCTCCTGGGCATTGGCCGAGGCAAAGAATTTATGACTAAGACCCCAAAGGCAAATACAGCAACAACAAAAATAAATAAATGGGACTTAATTAAATTAAAAACCTTTCTGCACATCAAAGGAAGTAATCAACAGAGTGAATAGACCACCTAGATAACGGGGAGAATATATTTCCAAACTATACATCCAACAAAGGATTAATATCCAGAATCTACAAAGAACTCAAACAAATCAGCAAGACAAAAAACAAACAACCCCATTAAAAAGTGGGCAAAAGACATGAGCAGAACTTTATCAAAAGAATATAGACAAATGGCCAACAAACATATGAAAAAATGCTCAATATCAATAATCATTGGGGAAATGCAAACTAAAACTACAATGAGATACCACCTCATCCCTATCAGAATGATTGTTATTAAAAAGTCAAAAAACAATAGATGCTGGTGTGGCTGTAGAGAGAAAGGAAATGCTTATACATTGTTGGCGAGACTGCAAATTAGTACAACCTCTGTGGAAAACAGTATGGAGATTCCTCAAAGAAATAAATGTAGACCTACCATTCAGTCCAGCAATCCCACTGATGGGGATCTACCCAAAGAAAAAGAAGTCATTTCATCAAAAAGATATGCGCACTCAAATGTTTTTGGCAGCACAACTCACAATTGCAAAGATGTGGAATCAATCTAAGTGCCCATCATTTCACGAGTAAAAAAATAAAAAGTGGTATATATATTCTATGGAGTACTACTCAGCCATAAAAAGAAATGAAATAATGTCTTTTGCAGCAACTTGGATGGAACTGGAAACCATCATCCTAAGTGAATTATCTCAGGAATGAAAAACCAAACACCATATGTTCTCACTTAATGATGGGCACACACAGGCACAGAGAGATGCAATGATCATTGGAAACCAAGAGAGGGAAGGGTGGGAGGAGGATGAAGGATACAAATTTACCTATTGGCTACAATGAACACTATTCTGGGGATGGCACATGGAAAGCCCTGACTTAAGCATTATACAAGGTATCCATGTAACAAAAACATTTGTACTCCCTTAATGTTTTGAAATTTAAAAAAAAGGTGAGAAAACATGATGTCCTGAAAAAATAACCAAAAAAAGGCCTAGAGAACAATCACATTGTCACTCTGCCCCCAACAATGCTTGTACCCAAAGTTTTCAAATGATACTAAGGAGTACTTGATGTTGAATCAGAACAAGAGAGATTGCTGTGGTGTATGAGTGTGTACTTACATGTGTACTCAAGTTTGGGCACAGAGGGTGGGGATGGGGTGGAGCTGGGAAGGCATGAAGGTCCTTCCCATGAGCCACGCCCATGACTAAGCACATTTTATGACCCTTAGCTCACTTAACTCTCACATACTCCTCTTAAAGAATATAATATCCTCAGTAATCTGCAGATAATTAAATTGAGAGTTAGAAGGGATCACTAACTTACTTAAGATTATGCAGCTGGTGCTGGGCAGCACCAAGATTCAGACTCTGCTATCACTGACTTAAAAAATCCACTATCTTGTAATTATGGCACAGTTTGAAATATAGACACTATTTTTCCTAAGGTGGGTTAGAGCAAGAAGTGACTTGCTCAAGGTCATAAAGTGACCTAGTGGCAAAGCTGGAACTTAGACTCCAAACACACAAGCTGCCTCCAAGTAACTTTATTCTCTTTTCAAATTATGTATTAAGCTATGGTATGTGGTCCTGTGCATCTTAAAATTTACATATATATGGTATAAAATGAGTGATAGGGAGCAGATCTAATAGTTTTGAAAAGAACAAACTGCTTTATCTAGAAGTTTACAAGAATTCAACATGATGTCAAATTCCAGACACTAACCTCACTTCTTGTTTAATGGAGGAGAGCAAAGGGTAGAGAAAGGGATCCAATTAAGCACTCTGCTAACAACAGCAACAGTAATAATCACGAAAATAGCTACCATGAATCTGGCATATATTATAAAGCATTATATGCATTTTAGGTAGATTAACATATTTAATCTTCAAAAGAACCCTATGAAGTAGGCTCCATTATGACTCTCATTCTATAGAAGTGGAAAATGAGGAGCAGAAAGTTTGAGTCTGTAGCCCAAGGTCACAACACTAAGCAGTGACAATCATCAGCATTCTCACCCAGGCAGCCTGGCTCCAGAGCTCATGATTCACAATTATTTTCTGTTTTAATACCGGATATGATCATATGGAATATTTTCATTGTCATTTTCCAGATGAGGAAGCTGAGGCTCAGAGAAGGAGAATGAAATGCCCAAGGACTGACCAAGAGCAAGAGGCAAAGAGAGGATTTTAAACCCCGAGGTGTTCTGGGGCACTGGTAGCCTGCCAGATCTGAAGTATAAAAAAGTACACTTGGATATCAGTAACATTTTCACAAGACCATATGGCAAGGTGGAGACATAAAAGTTGGCTTCTCTTGAATCTGTTAGCCATAGGTTGATTAAATCTACTTTTTCCTCCCCTGTGGTTCCTTTCAGCTTTTAGGACTAATGATTTCAACCACAGGGTAAATTCTACCTGTTACTTGAATTATCCTTAACCGAAACAGACCATGTCATAGCAGCCTAATACCCACCAACAGGTAAGAACTAGAATTTATCTTACTCCATTTAAGAGGCAGCCATAGCATAAACACTACATTCTAGAACTTACTGCAGGGGTTCAAATCCTGGTTTTGCTCATTTCTGTCCATGCAAACTTGGGCAAATTATTCATCCTTTCTACTTCTGTTCAAGAGGATGATAATAGGACCTCCCTCCTAGGGTTGTTATGAAAATTAGCATGCTATTTCATGTATAGTTCTTAGAACAATGCCTGGCACAAAATGAATGCTCCGCAATTTTCAGCTTTCGCAGCCAGGCATCCAGCGTTCCAGGATGCACCTTTTCCTGGTGCCCATCATAATTAAGGGTGAAATCCAACTTCTAGCCATGGCTTCAAACCCTGATCTGACACACAGACTATTCACAGAATCATCACACACTGCCTAACCTTTTCTGGCACCCTCCCAAATCTTGCTTTCTGAGTGCCCAGGCCATTGGCTGGTACACTATGTCACACAAAATTTCCCATTGGAAATAATGATGGGATCATCCTCATGACTTTAAGAATCCACATAGATTCTTAATCTCCATGGATATCAAAATGAGGGTTTTCACACCTCACTGGGCACCATCTCACCGAGTCTTGAGTTCACTGAGAGAAGGGTCCTGTGCTGTGTAGTATGACCAGAGCTCTGCTCTCACCTGGTTTCCTCCACTTTCTCAGCACCTGCCCCAAGATACAAGTATAAGTACATGATTTAGAGTATGTTCAGAACCAACCAGAGGAAGTTGTTTAATGGTGTTTTATCCTTGGATCTCTCTTATTCAATATTTTGAATAAAACATTTTAAGTAAGATTATAGATTATAAAAGGAATGAATCTAAGATCTGAGGAAATTAATAGACTGAATATAGATGGAATTTATATGGGAACTAAGTTACATTCTCATTTTAGGATCTCACTTTTTATGATTATTTTTACTTATTGAGGTTTCCCAGGACTAAGTTATTTCATTTATAAAATAAAATTATAAAACCTTAGTGTCTGAAGTTAGGGGATCAGTAAAAATGATGTCTCAAGATTCCATCCAGTTCTAAGATATATTATTGCGGGACTGACAATTTTATATTTTGTGATTTTAATAAATTATTATTTTTTAAGTCGACAAAAATTGTATATATTGTATATATTGTATATATTTATATATTTGTATATATTTATGGTGTAGGATATGATGTTTTGAAATATTTATACATTGTAGAATAATTAAATTCATTTTGTTATTTTAATACTGGTATTTGTCCAACCTATTCCAAAATCCAAGATTATACAGCAAATGCTCACTCACTTTTTAGCATTTATATAATTTGTCTCTAACAGAATTCATTTACTCTAATTTTCCAGGTTTTATATGTGAGTTGTATATTTTTCCAGAAGTTCAAGATCTTTCCTAACACTCTATCAAGAGGGAGGCAGAGTTTCCTATATGTAGTGGCTGAAACAATTTGGTCCAAATGGTCGATGCCACAGGCAAAATATCCAAAGATTGTTCACTTGAAAATTATGACTCTTTTTCAGGATTTTACATTGCATTATTTGTTTTATGGACTATTCAGTATGCATTGCACCAACACTAATTACTGCACTAATAAGTCAGCGTGCTACCAAGATGTTTTGCCATTATAATTACAGCCACATGTTGTTGTCCTTCCTCAAATAGTCCAGGCTTAATTGCATCATTTTTCAGGAGAATTTATGTGGTGCAGCTTAATTCAAAATTAGTACATGAATAAATGAAGTGTAAACTATTTTTGCGCTGACTCACATACAGAATAAATGTTCTAGAGAGGAGAGTGGCCAAGCTTTCATGTTCCCCATGTCTGTGGCAACTTCTGGGATGAACCTCCAGTAGTAATTTATAGAACGTAGGTTGCAAAATGTCAGAAGAATCTGGGTGGACATGTAGAAAGAAGGTTGTGCATGGTGCTAGGAATGTGCGTTCTAACCTCTGCAATTCGTTTATCATATGTTTCTTGGGGGTTATTTTCCCTTTCTGAGGCCTCAATTTCCTCATCTGAAATTTAACAAATTTTTCAAATGACCTCTGGTTCTCTCTAGCTCTCTCTTCTAATGATGTTTTACTTACTGCTAGTATAGTTCTATGAAGATAATATTAAAAAGCCTGCCTGCCCTTAAAAGGATTGCTATTCCTTCCCATGCTTAAACTTAATGGAAAATGGAAATAAAAACAGGTCACCTGAATTCTACATTCTATAAACCACCCCCATTTCCAACATTTACCTTCATAACTACTTCCTTAAACTTTCATTACTTCATTTATTTATTTCTTTCCTGTCAATAAAATTGAATTTGATTTTGTGGATATGTACTACTGCTCTCCTGGTCTTTGGAAGTTGGGCTTTCACTGCTCATGGTCTTTTGTGTTGGTGTGAATAAAAAGTCATTTCATGTCCCCTGCTCTGCACACTTAGATTGTTCTTTAGCTTGTGACTTTAAGTTCTAATAGTTTTAACTAAAAGGTTCTGGCTGTGGGGTGATATAGACATTGGCTCCAAAAGCAAATTCTTCCCCTTTCTTCCACAGAACTCTATACTGTGGTTGGATGTGACAAAGACAACCCGTCATAACCAGTCATGTTTTATTACTGTAAAGCAGCTGGGTTTAAGAGAGATTCCTTCCTCCCTGGCACTGAGCAGAAAAATAGGAAGGATGGGAGGAGAGAAATAACTATTAAGAGGCATATACTGTTGAGGGCCTCAAATTGCGACCTACTTCTGCCCCATTCAGGAGACTCTTTGAAACTTGGTTTCCTCATCTGTAAATTAGAGATAATCCTACTCACATGATTAATTGAATAACATGTAAAGCATATGTTTCACAAGGCCCCTAAAACATGTTGTTTTTCTGTGTCCTTAAAGGTAAGCCAATAAATTTGTGCAATTGTCGGTAAGAGCATCCCAGGTGGTGAATCATGAGTCAGCAAAATTGTAGAGACACAAGTGCTCGCAGACCCCCAAGGTGGAACTAAAGTCTCACAAAAGAGAAAATTAAGAAAGAAGCATAGAATGGTAGGTGGGGCAGGTCTTAGAGGGCTGTGGATATCAAACTAAAGAATTAAGCTTTATGCTGGTTCTGAGAGGTGAGTATTAATTGTGGATTTCACAGTGAGAAGTTTATAAGGTCTCCTCCAATCCATTTTTGCAAACACTTTTGCACAAATTAGAAAACTAAAATCACACATTTCTCAAGACGCTTGTTCCATTAGTCAGAAGTTTAGCTTGCTAGCGTAGATGCAGAGAGAAAGGAATGCTTATACAGTGTTGGTGGAGCTGGAAAATTAGTACAACCTCTGTAGAAAACAATATGGAAATTCTTGAAAGAAATAAATGTAGACCTACCATTCAACCCAGCAATCCCACTACTGGGTATCTACTCAAAGGAAAAGAAATTATTTTATAAAGAAGACACTTGCACTCGAATGTTTATTATAGCACAATTCATAATCACAAAGATGTGGAATCAACTTAACTTCCCATCGATTCATGAAGTGGATTAAGAAAATGTGGTATATATACCATGGATTACTACTCAGCCATAAAAAGGAATGAGATAATGTCTTTTGCAGCAACTTGGATGGAACTGGAGACCATTATCCTAAGTGAAGTATCTCAGGAATGGAAAAGCAACCATGTGTACTCTCTAATAATTGGGAGCTAATCAATAAGCACACATGAGTACAAAGAGATGTAAAGATCACAGGAAATCAAGCAGGGGGCAGGGAGGTAAGAGGGGAGAGGTGAAAACCTTCCTGTTGGTTACAGTGAACACTATTCAGGATGGGTACACTAAAAGCCCTGACTTAAGCATTATAAAAGGTATCCATGTAACAAAAACATTTGTATCCCATTAATATTTTGAAATAAAAAAATTTAAAAAGAAGTTTATCATTATGATAGATATGCAATTCTATGGTGTCCATGACATGTGAGTTGTGTTCTCCTGAAACAGGGCACCGCTGTACAGGGCACCTGCGTAATTAATTGCAGGAGACACAGAGTCTTTGGCCTGTGGAATTTCATGACTCTCAATTGTGGAAGGGAGCAAGGAGTGATGGATTCATCCATTCTCTCTTTTAAAAATATCCTAAAAGTATCTTGAATGTCAAGCAGGGTGTTAGGCACTGGGGACACAGAGACAAAAAGGCATTTCCTGATTTTGATGAACAAAGAGGCTAGATTAGGGATGAGTGAATGGGGTTCTGGGCATTCTGATGAGTCGGTATTAGCTGCTACCTGTGTTATGTTGAGAAGGACCCAGAGGCTGCATATTGTCTCTGCAGGATAAAATATATTGATTGGTCACAGGTTTATGCCATAATCTCAGGAAGGATAAGTGATGGCATGCACAGTAAGTATCGGACATGCTTGATTTAAAGCAGTGGTTCGCAACCAGGATGACTTTGCACCCCTGGAGACATTTGGAAATGTCTGGAAACATTTTTGGTTGTCTCCACCCACTGGGGGTGGGGGGGATGCTACTGGCATCTAGTGGTAGAGACACTGTTAAACATCCTACAATGTATAGAACACCCTCCCCCCCAAAAATACTTTCTCAGTCCAAAAATGTTGATAGTTCTGAGATTGAAAAAGCTTGATCTAAATAAACATTATCCCTTATGCTATTGTAAGAGTTCATATAGGAGATAATGGAGAATGAGATAAAGTTCCAGCAACAGCACTAGATAGAAAATGGACATAAGAGAGGGAACGAGATCATAAAAAAAAATAAGAAAGAATATTTCTTACCTAGTTGGAAATGGAGACACAGCAAAGGAAAGGAGTCAGAAACAGCCTTAAGATTTATAGTTTGAATGTCAAGAAAAATGGTGGTGACATTAGCAGTAACATGTTGAGTGGATGTGGTTAGTAATAGGGGCAAGAGGAGGAAATGGATTAGGCTTTTGATGTGTTGAGTTGATGATAGGACAGTCAGATAGATACATTTAGGAAGAGTCAGTGATGTGGGGGGAAGTTTGGGTCACTGGAAACATCTGGGCTTTGGAGGCATTGGCAGTGTACTTGAAGATGTGAGAGTGAATTCCTCTTCAGACAGCCACTTGGCACAAGATTCACTCAATGAAAAGAAATACGTGCATGCATTCCTCGTGGGCTGTGGCTTCGGTGGCTAAAACACTTGGAGATTGCCCATCCTCCCACCCCTTGCTTTCAAAGAACCACAACATCTTATCCCTTTCTACACCCACATTTACTCCCTTCCAGGCTAAATTCCTCTGAAGTTAATGGGTACAAAGGACAGGGAGACGTGCGGAAGGAGTGGAATCTGTCCCACACTTCTTCCATTTCCATTAAATTATATGGGTCTTGAAAGATAAAAGGAAAAGGTCTGGGGGCAAAACACATTTTAGGTTTCACTGAAACACATTTTGGGTTTCCTAATCCAGGGCTTGAGCATTGCATGCATTCAGCCAGAGACTGTGAAACAAACCACTCCGGGGCTGGAACTAGTCGTGTGATATCTGGGACCTGCGAGTCAGAGGGCAGGGATTGTCAGTCTCCCTCATCACAGAGAGACGTGGCAGTTATTTTATGAATGTTTCCATTTTTGTGAGATTAGAAGCTTACTATTGATGAGACAGAAATAGAAGTAAACCTATCAGCCTGTCTTCTTTCCCTTTTTCCCTCCCTCCTCCTTTTGTTTTCCTTCCTTCAGCAAGTATTTATTACATGCTGACTAAAGACCACTGTTCTAGGCACAAGGACAGAAAGATGACATTTTATGGCAGTCAAAGTAGTTTTGCATTTTGTTGTTATCTGCTCCTTACAGCCTCTTACCACAAGGCAGAGCAGGTATTATTATCTTCACTTCTCAGATAAGGAGCTTGGGCTCAGAATAGTTGTACCTTACTTAAAGTTATGTAGTGTCTCGTTCGTTCAGGCTGCTATAAAAAAATACCATAAACTTGACAGCTTATAAACAACAGAAATGTATTTCTCATAGTCCTGGAGGCTGAGAAGTCCAAGATCAAGGCATCAGCAGATTAGATGCCTGGTGAACTGGTCATAAATGGTGCCTACTAGCTGTGTCCTCCCTCATGGTGGAAAGGGCAAGGCAGCTCTCTGAGGCCTCTTTTATAAGGGCACAGATATCGTTCATGAGGGTTTTTCTGTCATGGCCTAACCACCTTCCAAAAGCTCCACTTCCAGACACTATTATGTTGATGATTATTAGGTTTTTCAACATATGAATTTTGGGAGGACACAATACTCAGACCGTAGTGTATAGCTGGTTTGTTATCGCTAGAAGCCAGGTCTCCTGATTCACTGCTCTGAGTGAGAATAACAAGGGAGCTTTTAATGGTGACCCATAAGCTTTGAGAAAATTTACTACAAAGCCCAAGCATATAATGAGGAGGACAACAGTAGAAAAGTTAGACCTATATCTCAATTGACTAGCTGTGTGAGATTTCACTGGGCTTGGTTTCCTCATTGTAAATGAGAGTACAAGGTGAAAAAAGTGGCTTCGAATGCTTTTTTTAACGGATAAAACATATTTTTCAAAAATTAGAACCTTGATATGTAAAATAGATTAAAGTGGATCTGGTTAGATGGAAGTGGCTACAGGGACCCCAGAATAAGCCCACATGGTCTCTGCCCTATCACCCCCTTTTACTACTAGTGGCCACTTAGGCACCTGTAAGCCTCAGGATTCTGCAGAATACAGTGTGAAATCCCATGGGCTATGTCTTTCTGACCTAACATATGTGTTTCTAGTCATGAGCATCTTTTGTCTAGTAGGCAGATTACTTTCAGCTCCATCGCTTAAGGTTACAGGTGAGGAAACTGAGGGTGCAATAGGTGAAACAACTTCCCCGAGATTATTCAATGAATGTAAGATGGCTCCAATACCTGGGCTTTTTGTACTGCCTGGAGCTGCCCTACAATGGATCTGAAATTTCCTGCTTCCACAGAAAGGAACTCCTGTATAGTAGCTGTTATGTGCTGGGATCGAAGGCCTTAAGGAGTTGGTCAGCTCGCCCTTCCTGCTCTATGAAGAGAAAGGCTACCTGTGTTACTCCTAGCTGTGCATCAGCCTGTGCCATGATGTTGTTGTAATCATTATACATAAATCAACTGAAATAAAAAGATGAGGCTCAAATGATATGGTTGTAAGGCAGTAGAGAAGACGGAATGGGGGGATACATTCATTCATTCATTCATTCATTTATTCAATAATGCTTACTGTGTGCTAACTACTATAGTCCAGGTGCTGAAAATATGGAATTAGTCACAAGAAATATGGTCCCTGCTCTTGTGAAGTTTTCAGTACAGTGGTAGAAATAAAGCAGTAATCAAATGATTGTGCGAGTCTGAAACAACAAACTGATAAATGCTAAAAAGGAAACATATTGTTTCTATGAGAATATAGAGCACCCATACCATATTGGGAGATGAGAAAAAGCCTCCCTGAGGAGGTGACATTTGAGATGACATAGGAAGGAAGAGGGTGAATTAATAAAATATTGAAAAGAAAAGTGGTACAGGGAGAGGGAAGAGCAGGAGCATGGGGAAGTAGACAAGTGTGGCTGGACCAGAGAGAATGAGATGGGGATGGCATGAGATGGGGCTGGAGAGGCAGCCAGGATTCAAACCATTGAGTGCCTGCCAGGGTGTGTGAATGGTCTGGATTTTATTCTGAATGCAGTGGGGAACCACAGAGGGAAGAATTGTAGGCAGGACATGATAGGATCAGAATAGAGTTTTTAAAAGATCACCCTGGATGGGTTGTGTGGAGAATAGGCCAAAGATCTAAAATATTCCAGATCCTTCTTGCCTTTAAAATGACCAGAAACCACCAGACAGACTTTTGGAAACAGTCAAATAGGATCTAATCTAAGATCCGATGAAAGCATAATGAAAGTAGACTTTTGCATCTGAGAAGTTAACATATGTGCATACATACTTGAAAAAAGGTAGACCTGATTTTAAACTTGGGTTAATTAGTTGTGTGATAGCAGACTATTTCACCTCTCTGTCCCTTAGTTTCCTCATCTGCCAAAAATAGATAATAATACCTACCTTACGGAAGTTTTATAATATGAAAACATTTACAAAATGTTTTACATTTACATTACAGAAGTTTTATAATATAAAAAAGGGCAAGATGTCTGACACTAAAAACAATAAATATTAATGATTTTTATGCAATTTAAGTTTTAGGTTCTGAATTGATAATTCTTTATAAATGAACTAAAATCTGTCAGATACTCAGATGTTTAAACAAGAAAACTCAACAGATGATTAAAAATTGCTGGCTGGACGCGGTGGCTCACGCCTGTAATCCTAGCACTCTGGGAGGCCGAGGCGGGCGGATTGTTTGAGCTCAGGAGTTCGAAACCAGCCTGAGCAAGAGCGAGACCCCGTCTCTACTAAAAAAAAATAGAAAGAAATTAATCGGACAACTAAAAATTCATAGAAAAAATTAGCCGGGCATGGTGGCGCATGCCTGTAGTCCCAGCTACTCGGGAGGCTGAGGCAGAAGGATCGCTCGAGCCCAGGAGTTTGAGGTTGCTGTGAGCTAGGCTGATGCCGTGGCACTCTAGCCTGGGCAACACAGTGAGACTCTGTCTCAAAAAAAAAAAAAAAATTGCTTATTGAGCTGAACAATGACAGTTGATATTATGTATATTAACAGGTGTTTAATTGACATTTCCTGCCCCAGGAATATGTTGCCAGGATCAATCTGTTCCAGTGAGTTCTTGAGTCCGTACAGGTGTAGCCTTTCCTGGAACACCTCGCTTAGAACTGCCAAGTGGATATTTTGGCATCTGAGTCCCAAGTGGCCCAACAGTTTCAAGAAGATTCAGAGCCAGAGCCTCTTTTTCAATAACAACCAATTTAGCTTAAAGCCGAAGGCTGTGCTGACCCAGAGGAAAGACAGCCAATGCTCATTTGGCAACTAGAGCACACAGCCAGTTGCAGCCAAAAGGCTATTGCCTCATCTCCAAAGGGTGCCAATCAGAGCAGCCTAGCTCTTCTAGGAAGGATACTTTGGTGCCCTACCTGGGTTCCCCTTACAAGACCAATACACCTACCCAGTGGTGCTGGGAGCATTGGTTGCTAACGGCTCAGAGCTGTCCTTTTCCCTAAAGAAATGCCCTTGGCACTCAGGAGGTTATACCTCCTTTTCCCCTGGAGACAGACTGATTGAGCTGAGGCTACAGAACGCTGGTCCCCTGCTCACTATAGGATCAGGGTGAAGCTATTCTCCAGGTAAGACCACATCCTTAATTTTTCCCGTTGCCTAGCCTGGTCCTCACACTCCTTTCTCCTGAGAATATGCCCATTGGTAGATCATTTGCACAAGACTTTCCATCTCAGACTGTGCTTCTAGGCAACTCAATCACATTTAAGTATTGAATTGTTTCTTGGGAAACACAAGGTAAGTAGGAAGGCACCTGTGATGACACAAAGTGGGACATCAGGGAGTCATAGCTAAAAGCATAACCTGGAGGGTTAGACAGATTGCGTTTGTATCCCAGCATCACTGTCAGTTGGCTACATGACCTCAGGAATATTTCTTTAACTCCCTGAGTATCAATTTCTCCATGGGTAAAAGTGAGATGAATGAACCTATGTCAAAATACTATTATATGAGATAGTTTGAAAAATGCTCAGTTTTTAAAATTTTCTAACATACTACCTTACATAATACAATTGCTTGATAAATGCTTGCTCATCCATTTATTCAATAAACCTTTACTGACTATCCATTGTATGCCAGGAACTGTGTCTGGGCTATATAGAGAGACCAGTCCCAGACAGATCAACAGTGGTTATGAGAGTGAAAAGTATCATACATGGCGACCCTGAGGGAAGCTGACCAACTATGCTTGGCATATGTGGGGAAGCAATGTGAATATTTTCATGTTTCTGCATGATCATATACTTTATGAACAAAAATTAACACAATTTGTGTTCAGGGATGACTGAATAGCAACCTTAAGATGGTTAAATGTCTCAAAAAGAGAGTAAGAGGTTATCTCACTAGAGGTAGGTATTTATCTCAAAGGAGGATAAAACCAGGAGACATTTGGTTACATTCCAAAATGTTGTAACAACCTAGGGATCTTTCCCGGAGAGGATTTGTTTATATTAAAGAAGAAAGGCTTATCTACCTCTCTCAAAAAGAGAGGGGAAATCTGTCCAGTGGTTCCTATATAGGTTCCTGAATTCATAATCTTGAGATTCCTCTCTCTGTACAAGCAGCATGACATCTTCCCTCATCACTTTGTTCTCAGGGGTTGCATGGAACAGGCAACCAGTATAGTTGCTTCTGTAAATAATAATAAGCCTTCTCTTTGATCCACAAACCTAAGGCTTGCTTTCAGAATAAAATAAACATAAGCATTAAAGTGTTATCAGTGGTATAAGTTATTAGATAAGAAATCGCAAGTGGATTATTGACATAAATCATGAAGGATGAAAT
Organism: Propithecus coquereli; assembly: GCF_000956105.1. Classification (NCBI taxonomy): domain Eukaryota; kingdom Metazoa; phylum Chordata; class Mammalia; order Primates; family Indriidae; genus Propithecus; species Propithecus coquereli. The sequence continues at coordinate 8,278,562 of NW_012138302.1, forward strand.
GAGGTTCACCGGGCAGAAGTGAAGAAAAGCATTCCATGCAGAGGAAGCAACATGGGCTACGAGATGGATACATGAAAATAAAATATGGGGATACCATGAGTATAGAAGCATTTCGATTGCTTGTCATTTAAGTCTGCATTCCTTCTGCATTATGCATGGCCCATTTCCTTTTTATTCTTGTAAACAATAGTGTTTGGCCATCATTAGCACTGTCTCAGTGGTATCCTATTTTAGGGAGGACAAATTAACCAAATATTAACATTAGGTCTTGAGGTGATGCATTATAAGGATAGAATATTTTTTTCCCTAAATATCCAAAGCAATGTGAATTGAAATAGAGAAGCTCTGATTGCTCAGGGGGCATTAAAAGCCAGCAAGGAGCCAACCCGAACACACATGTGGATTGGAGCAAGTTGGTCCACACAGCCCCAGTAGAGGGAGATTACCATCTGCAGGAACAAAGAAAGTGATTCAGGGGAGAAAAATCAGGGGGACATGCAGAGCACAAGTATTGAAGAAACCCCATTGATGCCTGGTATCATTTTTCTCCATCCTAGCCCTAATGGTAGCTGCCCAGGGCAAGGGATTTCCCAGGGGATATTTCTGCGGTTTAGAGGTTTGAGGTATTTAATAACATATTTGGAAAGCTTTCTCAAGTCCACTTTAAATGAAAAACATTAATTTAATGATATAAGAAGACAGCCTTTACTCTTTGAATAATGTTATTTTTGGAAGTACGCAAATACACATGCAGAGTTATAATGTTGGCAGGCACAATCATAGAGATGCCAGAAGAAAGTCTCTTACCTGCAGTAATAATAATAATTCTTTACAACTAAGCAGTGTAAAAATATTGTCACACACAAGATCTCGTTAGATCCTTGAGGACGGCAACCAGGAAATTATGAGAAAAATGGGGGCTTCGGAATGGGACATTCATGGGCCCAAATCCCCCTTCTACTACCATGACATCTTAAGAAATTTATTTCCCAACCTGTCTGGAACTCAGTTTCATTATTCATAAAGGTGGGAAAACAAATACCTTGCAGAATCAGCTGGAAGATTAGACCTCCACTGCAAAAATCACCTAACATAGGTTAGCATAGTAGGCTCGTAATAACTTAACTTTTAGTTAGGTGCAGATGAATTAAGGTAGCCTCTTTAATTCTCTCTCTCTCTCTCTCTCTCTCTCTCTTTTTTTTGGAGAGAAAATGAAAATTTTAAAGAGGTAAGTGGCAATACCAAGGTCACTCAAATAGAAAATAAATGAGTTCAAAACCCATCCTTTATAATCTCAAGATGAGTTCTTTCTATGATACTATGCTTGAGTCCTGGTTGTGACAATTTTTGAGCAATTAATGTGGGGCAAAGACAGTGAGTTGCAAGATAAAACGGTGGAAGTCTGAATAAAGCCCCATCTCCCACCCCATCAAAGATGTCCACTTTCTAGTTCTCAGAACCTGCGAATATGTTACCTCACATGGCAAAATGAACTTTAAAAATGTGAGTTTGGGGTCTTGAGATGGGTGATTATCCCAAACTATCTCATGGGCCCAATACAAGAATCTTTATAAGAGGAAAGCAGGAGGTCAGAAAGGAGTTACAATGCTGTGCTACTAGCTTTGAAGATGGAGGAAAAAGCCACAAGCAAGGAATGTGGGCAGCCTCCAAAGCAGGGAAGGAAAGGGAATAGACTTTCTCCTAGAGCCTCCAGAGGGAACACAGCCCTACTGACCTGTTCTAGTCTTCTGATCTCCAGAACTGTAAGTAATAAATTGTATTGTATTAAGCCACTGAGTTTGTGGTAATTTGTTACAGCAGGAATGGGAAACTAATAGAGAACCCAACAGAAACTTTAACCTGGGGAGTGAGGGGGAAACCTGGACCTTCTTAATCTACTCAACACATACCTTAACAATGACGATGTTTCAAAAGTAAACACCTGATATTACCTCTTCATCAAAATAGCATTGCATATAATGCTCTCATTTTCAACTGTAAAATGGGAATAATAATAATGGGTATTAAAGAATTTAAATGAGATAATATAAGTTTTTTGTGGATATACCACATTAAAGTGTGTCACTGTTACATAGGTGAAGTTTAGAGTTAGTAAAGCGTTCAATATTAACAGTTTAGCTAGTTTAGCTGTGGGTTAGAAGATACTCTAAAGAGTCATAGAGATAAACTTACATCAGAAAGAGATTTTAATTGCTCCAAACAATCGTTTAAAATATTTCCTCTTTATGTTTAAATGCAAGGGTGCCTAGGCACAGTATATCTACTGTTCCTTCACTCACACTGCATCGTTTCTCTCCCTCCACAACCATTTGAAATAGATCAAGCCCGGAGTAATAACTTCTTTTTTAAAGAAAACATATTATACAAGCAGAACAACTAAAGCTTTACACAATTGGTTAAAGTCATTTCAGGCCATTTCTGTGCAAATCCTTTTAAGGCCTGGTTGAACTGTGTTTTATGAAAGCCTGGGTTCTAAAGAAGAGCTAGGTATGCTATTTGGGGCTAGGGAACCAATGCTGAGCAAAACAGGCATAGCCCTTGTCATCACAGAATCCATAGTCTAGTGGAGAAGACAGAAAATTAATCAAATTCAATACCAGGTGATAACTGCAGGTGAGTAGACTCAGTAGAAGACATGTGGAATCACAGGTCAGGAAAACCTTGACTCCCACAATTTGAGCTCCACCTCCAGGTTACGTTTTTTACACAATGTGGCCTCTTCCAGAAGGTAATTAATTCATCAAATTATCCAGGATTGACCTACCTGTGAACCTCATTTTCCTGTTTTCCCCTCTTCCTTGTAGCGTGTGTAATGAAAGCTAACATAATGGCAGAGGCAAGCATGACCAAGCCTAACGTTGCTTAAATTCAAGAGTCACTCCCAAGGAATCCTATTGATTGACCCTTCTTGAGGGTCCTGACGATATTTAGAGATCTCTAGTGGTAGTGAACTCCTTGTAACTTGAACTTGGTTGAAGTAACCAAGTCAGATAAACTCAACTTCATTCCTGGTATAAGTGAAGGAAAGGAGCAGAACTCTTTTTAAAATATCTGGTTTCAGGAAGAGATCGGTCAATGGGTACAAAATTACAGTCAGATATGAGGAATAAGTTCTGGTGTTCTATTTTACAGTAGGGTGACCATAGTTGACAATATTGAATTATAAAGTTCAAAATAACTAGAAAAAAGGATTTTAAATGTTCTCACCACAAAGAAATGACAAGTGCTTGAGGTGATGGATGTGCTAAATACCCTGATTTGATCACTACACAATGTATACATGCATTGAAACATCACACTGTACTCTATAAATATGTATAATTATGTGTTAATTAAAAATAAAATAAAACTTTAAAAAAATCCAGTTTCTAACTTCATGAATCACTACTTTATGTGAAATCATACTGTATCAAAGAGAGTAAAGAAGTGATTAATTCTATAAAGTTTGAAGAATTATTAATATTATTCAATTAGAATTAGAGACAAACTGTAGGGAAAGAATCACGATGTTTTTTGAGTATATTTCAGAACCTGGAAGAATATTTCACTCATGTGTGTCGGTGTGTGTGTGTGTGTGAGAGAGAGAGAGAGAGAGAGAGAGAGAGAGGGAATCAATAATTTCCTTCAATGTGATCCAGTGGCTTTGCCACACTGGTCTGAAGAACTATCAAGAACTATCAAGAGCTTCTATCAAGAGCTTCGTTCTGAAGATTTTTCTGGAAATGAGACTTGGATATCAACATCTCAATCTCACATCCTCACCTTTGTATTAATGATGCTTCTGTTCAGCAAATTCAACAGCAATATGTGTGGATTTTAGTCAAAGCCCATTTGAAATATTGACTTGAATATTATTTTTAGAGAGCAGAGAAAGAGAGAATAGATGGTAGATACATGATTTTAAATACACCAAATTATATGCTGAAATTATTTATAATCTCTGAGATCATCTCTGACATTCCAGTTATCCAGTGTATAGGCTTTCTCTAAGACGTCAATCAGGGCATTGACTCTCACTTTTGATTGGCCCTTTCCTGCTTTACATTCCTTCTTCAAGTTTCCAGCACTAATGTTTTACCTACATCTCCTATCATCTTTGTCTCTTCCAATAGTTTCTCTTTCTTTCATTCTCTCCAAGTCTGGCCTTTGACCCTTAGATAATTTCTTCTCTGTTTGTTCCTTAAAATATTATGGCACAAAATGGTTAAGAGGATACAACTGAAAGTGTACATAAAATGTAGAGTCAGGTTTTACCACTTATTGACTGTGAAAATTGAGAATGTTACTAATTGCTCAGTCCTTCCATCCCCTCATCTATAATATGGGGTGTGCTTCCTTTCTAGCATTAATGTCAGGATTAAATGAGATCGTACACATGAAGCACTTAACACATTGACAAGCACATCATTGTTCTCATCATCATTGTCAACATCATCAACATTACCATCATCATCATCAACATCATTTGTTTAGCTCTAGCCTTGGCCCCTGTCCTCCCAGCTTCCCATCCATCAGCAGAAGTTGACTGGCATTTCCACTGACATCTTTGAATCCACATTCCTAATTCCAAACTCATTTTTTCCCCTTCAGAAATTCTAATTGGATCTAAATTCTTGGATGTTTAGACTCATGACAACTGGAGCCTTGTAATAATTACTTGAGAACTTGGTTCTAATAGTATCTGAATAAATAAGGCCATAGACAGGAAGTGAGGGGGTGGAGACTTGTTGAGGTGGCAAGGATTTGATAACTAACCACAGGTAATGTAAATGGATAGATACAGTGGTGATTGTGTTCTAAGGGAATTGCCCAGAGCCCCCTGTATAAGGGATTAGAGTGACTACCGTTTTATGAGCATTTTTCTATTTGAGGTTCCTCCTGTGCAAATGTTGTCTAAATTTTGATCAGAGGTCAAGGCACACCGCAGGCTCACAATCAGTTCTCTCACAGGTATTTCTCTTTCTTTCCGTGGCTTATGGGGGTTTGGAGCTACAGCCCTGGGAGAGTTGAGATGCATCTAAGTGCTATTTAATGGACTTAACAGACCTTCTTGGCTCCTAGCATTTAGACAGTGAGCTTAGTACCAGCTCTGACCCTCAACATTCATTCCATCTAGGTCACTAATACTGTAACCTTTTATTTATTGATTGAATTTTTGTCTTTCCTTATTTGTTTTTATTGGCCCAAATGTCTTAAAATGACAAATTTGAATGCATTTTGTATTTCTGTTATTCTCTGTCTATATTATTGAAAACTATGAATTCACACTGACAAATTCAGTTACAAGCCAACAACAAATAGCTCATTCTATTTTTTCCTGTCTGTGCTTGGAACTCTCTTCTCCAACAGTGAGTTATCTGGCTTCCATTATCCTTAACATATTTCCTTATTTAATCAATTCACTTGTATGCTCCCAGTCTCCCATTGCCATCCCACCACCTGCCCCTTGCAGAGACCCTCCTTACCCAACATGTACCTTCACACCCTGTGCTGGGTCACTGTCACCTGCCTCTCACTTGCATCCTCTCCTTACCCTCCTCAGGCTCTGATACCCGTGCCAGACTGCCCCAATGTGTGGAACCCCTTTTTACTATGCACAGACTCCAGTACCTTCCTTGTTTGTTCCTCTCCCCATTTCTTGGAAAAAGCTCTCCTACTCTGCTTGGTCTCTGATACTCTATACAGGAATCCTTCCCACATGGCTCCCCTACTCACCCCCATTTAGGCTCTGATACTCAGCACTAGACCATCCCTCTGTGTAGGGGCTCACCCCACTTAGGCTGCTATCCTCCATGCAAAGCCGCCTCATCCTGCTTGGGCTCTGACATCACTTACCAGGCCATATCCCTGCATGCATGGGAGTCCTCTTAGCCACATTTGGATTTCAACTCCCTGTGCTAAGGTCTTCTCATGCACGTATCCCTTCAGGCCTTCTTGGGCTATAACACCCTACACTAGTCTGCCTCCAAGGAATGCCTCCGTGTGACACCCTCTTTACCCTCTCAGGCTTTGACAGCCATAATCAAACATTCTTCTCATCCTGCTGAAGCTCAAACTCCCCTCTCTGGGCCACCATGGCTGTCTTTTCTTTACCAGCCATGTTCACCTAAACTTCTGGGCCCCCAGCTGATAGTTACAAGAAGGAAATATCCTGAAAGGGAAGGGATAGGAAAGAAGAAGAGGGAAGGAGGGGGAAAGTACCCACGGCCCTTTAGATGAATGTAGATTTCTAATCCCCCTGGAGCTGTTGAGCTTTAGCTCCTACTCACTGCTTTGGCTTCGAGTTTCTTCCTTGTTTATTACAGCTGGAGAGGGAAGCACAAACTTAAGCATGTATTTTAAAAATAATTGTTATATTTTATCCAGCATATTTTTATGTGCTTTGAACAGAAATAAAAACTTCTTGGGTCAATCTGGTCTGCTATATTGAATATAATGACACTGGAGCTGAAATCAAAAGAATGAGTGAGGAAGTTAAGCAGATGAGGGGAGGGAAGCAAATTTGAGGGCAGAAGAGAGCAGAAGATGTTGGGAGCATTGTGGCTGAAGTGCAGAGAGTGAAGGGGAGAGTATGGTTCAGAATGAGGCTGCAGAGGTAGGAAGGGGCCAGACTACACATAGCGTTTGTCTGTAACCTAAAAGCAAAGTGAGGCCAGATCTGATGTTCAAAAGATGTCCAGCCAGGTACCTTCCAAAGGTGATGGGGTCCCTCTAGCAAGGAGGTTCTACCTTTTTCTACCAGGTAACCAGGCCAAAGAAATCTGGCTAAATCAGTGCAAACTCTTAAAGAAAATTCACCAGGAATTTCTTATGCCAGATTCCTGGCTTTTGTCTTCAATTCCTGCCTACTCCTTCAGGTTCCTGACCGTATTGCTTAGAGTTCAGCAGATCCCCGACTTTCCAGTGCCTTCTTGCATGAACTCCCAAGTTCTGACCTGATTGTCTGCCCCAGTGTTGTCTTTGAGATCTCAGACGAAACCTGTTTCCTAAACCCATATTCCCACTCTATTCGGGGCTCATCCCAAGTCCCATCACATTTAGATCAAATTTCACTCAACATGTTTCAGCTAGAGATAGATCTATGAGGCAAAAGGCATTTTCTGTCAAATCAGAGGTTTCTGTCATCATTAATAAACACCTTATCCCCCACCAAGATTCTCTAGGATGGCATCATTGTGTTTCTTTGTTTTTTTTCCTGCTAATTAGAACTTTATGTCTTTGATACTGCCTTTTCAAAGAGCCCTCTATCTTCTATTTTTCAATCAGAAAGCTGGAAACAATGCTCATGGGGAAGTGTGGATCATGAGTACATGGAATCTCATCTGAGGACAAATTTAATTAACAAGCATCTATAAATACTCAGTGATGGTTAAAATGCTTGCAGGCTGTGCTATGACGCATGAATACAATTAATCACAGTATTTTTTTTTAAAAAGAGATGAAATTGGGGAACATAGTAATGACCAAATGTGTAATACTTCAACTGTGTCCATATGTCCATATGTTGAGGTCTTAAGTAGGAAACTCAGATAAGTGTTTTAAAGTGAGAATGAAACTCTAAAGTGGCTTATAAAAACTGTAAGAATCACAGACAATTGATTGAGCTTCCTTCCATAGAAAAGGAAAATGCAATGGAAACAACATTGACTATGAAGTCTTAGAAAGTTTGGTTTTTCCAGTTCTGGTTATTAGCTGTATTGTTACAGATAAATTACCTTTAATAAGTCAGGAAATGTATATGTGAAATGTGGAAGTATATTCTAAATGCTTAGCAAAAATGTAATATAGTAGGCACTCAAGAAATGTTAACCCCATCTCCCTTGTGTGGGCCACAACTTAAAACTCACTTCATCCTGTTTAAAGTTTAAATTTATTCTTGAAGCTGTCCTTTAGGAATGGATAAACACTAAGTTTGCTTGATTAATTCTATAAAATGAGACAAGCAAGCCTCTTCAGCTGCCAGTGGCTTTCCCAATTCTAGAAAACTCTTTTTTTTTTTTTTTTTTACCAAAAATATATAAGCAAGATACATTAAACAACTGACTCTTTATTTCCCCAAACTGTTTGCCTCCCTGACCCTACCCCAACCCCAGGGAGCTGAAACGCAGTTGTGAAATTGGAAGATGGATGCTACTGTCCCATCATTCCAATTTGGCACAGCACAAGCCACAGTGCATAGTGGTTTCTTTTCCTTCCAAGTGTACAAATTTCTCCTCAAGTAACATTCAAGAAACATTTTTTTTTTTTAGGACAAGATCTCACTCATTCAATATAGTTTAAAATGTCATTGTTTCAGATCATAAAAATAACAGTCACTCATTCTAGAATATTTTAAGAATATAGAATGTCCTCCAAAGAACATAATTAACTAAAATCCTACTACATAAAAAACTGTTTTCCTGCAAAAGTGTTCGTTGGGTGCCTACCCTGCACCCACACTTTGCTAGGCACTCGGCATCAGCAATACACTAGCTAGACATAGGTTGTTGCTTCCATAGAGTTTATGTTTTGGTGGGAGAGAAAGAAAATATGGACATAAAGAAATAAATCAATGATTAATTTTGATAAAAGCTGTGAAGAGATTAAATAAGGTAATGTTTTACAAAGTAATGGCACTTTAGATAAGATGGACAGGTTGCGCTTTCTAAGGTGGCTTGTGAATGAAATCTGAATGGCAGAATGAGGCATCCACAAAAAGATTGATGGGTAGATTCTTCCTGGTGCAAGGAAGAGCAATTATAGTTTTGGAGACAGAAAGAAGCTTGGTGGGAAAGAGAAAGGAGGTCAGAGTGCCTGGAATGTTGTGTGTTGAGGAGAAATGACATAAGATAAAGTTAAAATGTAGGACATTAACATTTTGGGGTATATTCTTCCAGTCTTTCTTCTACACATAGAAATAACATTGTGTTGATCACTTTCTCATGATGGTCGATATTTTCCTAAAATGACAGAAGGCCTTGGCCAGCCCAGTGGGAGCTCAGGAATGAGTATTACCTGTTGAAGTTGTCCCTTGTGGGTCCAAAATGATCTGGCTTATATACTGATTTGCTCAGTCACTAGATGTGGAATACGTGGGGAAGAATGTGACCTTGGACGAAGTGACTCTGAAAATTGAGAAGACCCTGGAAAAGCTGACAACAGCTAGGTGCCATCTGTTGTTCACACTCAAGCATAGTTAAGAGAATCAGATGAGATTCTATATAAGAAAATGTATGGTGCTAAAACTTCAGATGAATGTTAGCTAGACAAAAAAATAATGATAAAGACATGTATACTGTTCTCAGCTTTAAGCTTTATTTGGTATTAATCAAAGGTGTATCAGTTAGCTTTTGTTGCCTTACACACAACCCCCCCCCCCAGATAGTGATTTAAACAACTATTTATTTAGTTCCTGAGTCTAAGGCTCAACTGGGTGGTTCTTTTCCTTCAGACCAAGCTTGGCTGATTGCTGTTGGACTTGCTTGTGTATCTGCCACCAGCTGGTGTGTGGGCCAGCAGCTAGATGGTCCAGGAGACCCTTATTTACATGTCTAGACGTTTTCAGGCTAAAGGATAGTGATGGAGATGATGAAGCTATGTGTGTTTTGTCACCCAGCAGGCTAGCCTAGACTTGTTTGTGTGGCAGTGGTCATGGAGTCCCCAGGAACAGTACAGTGTAAGCCACAACGTGCAAGTATTTTTTAAATTTTTGCTTGCATCATATTTGCTTATCTCCCATTGGCCAGAGCATGCCACAAGCCCAACGTAGATTCAAGAGGTAAGGAAACACATTAACCTTGTATTAAATGTGAATAATTGTGACCATTTTTTGTGATATATCACAAAAGAATTCCTTAAAGTGCATGTACACAGGCCAGCTGTATCGGTCAGGATCCCAGCTGGAAATCAATTCATCACAGATGGTTCCAGTGAAGAGTCTAATAAAAAGACTACTTGCAGAGATGTGGGCAGGGTTAAAGAAACAGACAAGGAGTGATGAAGGACCCAGAGAATAGCAACAGTAAAATGCCATTATCATTTCTAGAGCTGAAGGGACAGGGGGAAAAAATGGAGTTATTGAGAGCAGGAGACCTGGAGAGACACCACTCTGTCTGAGAGGTGGTACCACGGCAGGGAAGAAGCAGAGAAGAAGCACAGTTTTAGGCTGGCTTTCTTAGCATCAGAACCCAATACAGTGATCAGGATACTCTAGATTTATTGAAGACATGCTGTCAGGAAAAAGAGAGTATGGGAAGTAGGGTGAGTCTGGGGAGGAAGAAAGGAAGGATATGGTCTCAGCTGATCCCACAGAGGGTTCTGGAACATGAAAATTCATCCCAACTTGAGATATAGGGCTGCAATGTAAGTCACCTATCTAATGAGGGATGATCACTGAGGTGGCATGTAACCTCTTGTACTATATAACTCCCCATTGAGCCAAGGACAGTGCTCTGGAAAAAGGGGCAGCAATGAGTCATTAGCAGCCAGTACTCACAGAGCTCTGCAGGAGATCATGTCTGGGAACAGGGTCTGGATGGGATAACCACAGCATCCTTCTACACTGTTTGCCCTCAAGGGCCCGCCTTTGGTTGACCCCAGCTGTATCCAGCTAACCACTCAGCATGGCTTTGCCTCCCAATCATACAAATTCTAACACAAAATTTTCCCCAAATATCTAGAAACTGAGCTGAGTACAAACTGTTCAGCTTTGGACACCATACTCTTAAGAGATGTTGAAACAAACTAGACTATGATCATAGAAAAAAGGGGATTGTTCAACCAATCCTCTCAGGTGTGTTTGAAGGAACTGGTGGAATAAGTGAATATTCAAGGGGACAGAAAAAAGGTTTTCTTCCCCCCACTCCTAAGGCTGTCACATGAAAGAGAGTGGTCTTGTTCTGTGTGGCCTTGCCAGTAAAACTTCGGGATCAATGAAGAGAAAAAAACAGAATACAGATATCTGCCCGCTTGAGAAGCACTTTCTCATTGTTATGTTTTAAAATGTTTCAGGCTTCTGGATGAAGAAGTAGGTGTCCCGTGCCTGGGGATATGCAAGTTAGGTCTGGGAAGTTATAGGGATGATCCAAATATCAAATATGTGATGAAATTAAACAAGATTCATAAGCCCTTTCAGGTCTACAGCTATTATTTTAGAATGGGATCCAATCTAGTATTATTCTACTATGCAGATAGTAATGTGTATATGTGTGTGTGTGTGTGTGTGTGTGTGTGTGTGTGTGCAGAAGCCAGAGAGGTGCTGAGGTGCTTAGGTCGGGGAAGGAAGGGTGTCTGGAGTTTAGCTTTGCTTTGCCAACAAGAAAAAAGGAAGGGTTAGAAATTGTCATTGGTGTACAAAAGAATTTTGGTGAGGTGGTTAGACTGGAGGAAAGGGAAGGAAAGAAATGTAATTGATCTGGGAATTCCTGCTTCTCTTAGATTGACTTAACAGGCTCTTTCAGTTACTTATCAGAGCAGGGCCTCATAGGTTTTTTATTTAGGTTATTTGCCAATGACACAAATATAAAAAACTGTCTGTCTTAAGATTATGACATATGTATTTTATTAATTTTTAAAAATGTATACTTGTTTCTGATATCTCTAAATTATAAACACTTGTAAATTTATTTTGTATTTCTTACAGAAGAATGATAAGCTAGAGTTGAAAGGAGCCTTTAGTTGAATCTTCTGCATCGATTAATGTATTTCATCTGTAAGTGGTGGCCTAGTCCCTGCTTACATGAGAGGGAGACCCCTACTGTCTGATGCAGAGTGCTCCAACTATACATTAAGGGTGATCCTCTCTTTAGCCTACTTTGTCATTCCAGACTCCACCATCTACTAGAGAATGGCCTTTGTTTCAGTCTGGATGCTTTAGGCTGAAAATAGCAGGATGCATTTCTCAGGGTAGCTTAGACCATAAGGACAATTATTATTGTTTCCTATGTGAGAAGGCCCGAACTGGGGCAGGCCCTCCTGTTGCTCATTCCAGCAGCTTAAAACGTCATCATGATCCAGATCCCTTCTGCCTCTCAACTACCATTCTCAGGGCTGTTTCACTCTCAGGCTGGTGGAAAGATGTCCCCTGCATCACAGCCAGATGAAACACCTACAGAGGAAAAGAGTGACTTTTTCTAGAGAGTGTAATATCTTTTTCCAGAAGCAACCTCAAGAGACCTTCCCTTACATTTCATTGGTCAGAATTAGAACCTCCATGATAGTTTTAGACCAATCATCTGGGGAGAAATGGACATGGAGAAGTCAAGTTCATGAGCCATATCTACCTTTCATCTCTGTCAGTTCTCCTATATCCCTTCACTGCTTACTGTACAGAGTGGTTTTTAAGAAAGGAGTGTATGTGTGGAAGGAGGCGAGGGGAAGAGTAATTAATTAGGGTCTCTTTCTCCAACTCAAACACCAGGGGTTACTTCTTCATTTGGAAGAATTTGACACTTACTAAGTATGGTGTAATGGTTTGGATTTGGGGTATTAGAATCAGACTTTCAAGCTTGATTTGCAGTTCTACTCTTCCCTAGCTGGATGATGTTGAATAAAATACTTAATCTCTTTGTGCCTCTCCTTCCTCATTTTAGAAGTGGGAATAATAATTGCACCAATTTCAAAAAATTGTTCTAAGGGTGCATGTATAAACGCATGCTGAATTGCTTAGAACATAGCCTGCCACACCGTAAAGCTTCAATAAGTGCATTGCCTCTGTAGGGAACTGGTGTTTTAAAATAACCTCTCTCATTCTCATTGTCTTTCTAATAAAATAAGAATAATATTACAAGTACATTTTCTTCAGAGTAGTCGTAAGGATAAAATCAGGTGTATGCAAAACACCTGCACTTAGTCCATGTTCAATCGATCTAGCAGACAGCACAATGCAGTGGGACAAACTTGAACTTTGAAATGTAATGTATTATTGGGGATGAGGCACTCCTCTCTGAGCTTCAGTATTCTCATTTATAAAATGAGGAAAATAATTTCTCTCTCTCAGGCAGGCTGTGAAGGTTGAGTGAAATTGTGTCTCTAAAGTGGCTTCCCAAGTGGCATACAGTGGGGCTTATCAAAATGCCAGGAGACAAGTGCACATTTGCTCTGCTAATGTAGAGATCTTACCAACTGTCTTTTGCTGGGTGCCTGCCTTGATCTAAACACTTTCCTAGCCTCTGTGAGGGACATCAAGAACAGAAGACGTGGCAGGCATGAGCTGGCAGAGGGCTTAGTGCTAAACTGCAGTGTGCAGACCTGTCATCCATCAGAAAGTCAGTTGCTTTGCAGATGCTGTGAGTGAATGTGCCCAAAGAACTCCAACCCCTATCTGCAAGCATCTTTGCACAGATTTTCAAAACCCTGTATCATACAAGTTTATCAGTGAATAGCAAAGAAGTATTTTTACTTCTTCTCTTTTGGTGTGGTCACTGAAGTTCTTTCAATCCCCAGCCTGAACAAAATTTAACCCAGACTCTGCAGGGTTAGTAGCTGTATGAACACGCGATCTTCCAAAGGGGCACCAGTTTATACCCCCTTTTGAACAGTGCTTCACCAGCAGGTTCTCTGGGAAGACCTAGACAGGTCCTAGTGCCTGTCTATAGCTTTTCTACCTGCCCATACACAAATAATGGGAGACACGCCACAGAAGGGCCCACCTGGTAGCTACACAGCTCTCTGCTCCTGTCATGGGGCCATGCATGCGTCTGCTTTCTCTTCACCCCATCTTAGGAGAGAAAGAAACAAACTGCAGAGAGATCATCTCTTCTGCCTCAAGCCAATTACTGAAGACGGTAAGATGGGAGAGTGGCAGAGCCAGAAAAAGAAGCCGCCTTGATTCTGCCAAGCGCTCGCTCCTGCTGCCAATTCTAACTCTTTGTAGACAGCCTGTGCAGCCGACTAGGACCTGCTTCAAGCACCGCATCTGCCCGGGGCTCTTTCCCAGTATAGTCTCTTGCTCTGCAGCCCACCCCTGAGGATGTCACTTTCAGATCCCTCTCTCAGTCCTCTGCGACAGCTTCCTGTCAATTGACTCCCCACCACAAGTCTTTTTTGACAAATCTCAGAGATGCAACAGCTGGTCACCCTTCAAGACTTCCACATGTCTCTGCTGCCACTTACACAGATTCCTTTCTTCCTTATTGATTTTTTTTCTCATTTCTCCTCTTCTGTTCCGTGGGTATCAACTAACAGTTTACACTCTCTTGTATTGCTCAGTTCTCTCTATTTAAAGTCCCCACCTTGTGGCAACTTCTGCACATATGGACCTTCCAATTATAAAATTATGAGGAACAATAATAGATGCTAATTTGTCCCAATTTACACTCTGTTTTACTGTTCAAAAAGTATTCGCCCAAGCAGTAGTATTACAACTTCTCTCTGAGATAAGCACCTGGTACAGGGATTTATTTTAAAATTTTTATGAAAGATTGAATAGCTTCAAAATAATAATTATAACTTATATTTAATTTAAAAAATCCAATATCCACACACCCACCAACAAACTTACAAAACAGCATTATCAACACCTCTGCATCTCTGGGAACCAGGCCTCGATGTGAACGGCCCATCCCTCCACCCCAGAGGTCACGCATCTGGATCTTGGGCTTAGGACTCTCTTACTTTTCCTTGTAGTTTTACCAAATCTCATGTATCCCTTAATAATGCGGCATTTAGTTTTTCCAACTTTGAAAGATGGGGTGTAAACAGAATCATACTGCTTGCATCTTCTCGAAGTGTGTTGTTCAATATGATGGCCGCTAGCCACACGTGGCTATTGAGCTCTTGAAAAGTGGCTACTCCAAACTGAGATGTCCTGTACATATAAAATTCACACCAGATTTTGAAGATTTAGTACAAAAAATAATTTTATATGTATCATAGATATTTTTATATTGACTCCATTTTGATGTAATGGTGAGTATTATTACCTTAAATGAAATATAAATATTTTACTAAAATTAATTTCACCTGTTTCTTTTTAACAAGGATGCTAGAAATTTTAACGTTAAATATGCATCTCACTTTTGTGGCTTACGTCATCTTTCTACTGGACAGAGCTACTCCTAAACTTGTACTTTGCTTAGTGCTTTCTTTATGAGGTTCATTTTTTTGGTGTTAGTAGCAGTATTCACTGTGTGATGTAGTGATACACTTTATTCTTCCATTGTGTTGTCAGTGGGCATTTGGCTTTGTTCCATTTTTTTCCATTTACAAACAGTACCAATAGAATTGATAAAAGTTTTTCTAGGGTACTACTAGGTCTTAGGGTGTGCCCTTATTTATCTTACTAGATAGACAAAATTGTTTTCTGAAGTGGTTATACCATTTTCACTCCTACCTGTGGTGCAGTAGAATTCCAATGCTTTACATCGGGAGTCAGCAAACTTTTACTTTGAAATGCCAAGTAGTAAATATTTTAGGCTTTAGCACCAAGTGGCAACATTGAACAACTGTTCTCCTTGAAAAGCTAATAGTCTTTTTAAAACTTTTCATTTAAAAATGTAAAAAACATACTTGGCTCACAAGCTGTACAAAAACAGGTGGCAGGCCAGATTTGGCCCAGGGGCTGGAGTTTGCCAACTTTTGCTCTACATCCTTGCCAACACTTGATATTGTCAGTCTTTAATTTTAGCCTGTATTTTGGGTGAAAAGTGATGTCTCACTGCAGTTTTAATTTTCATTACCCTGATTACTAATGAGAATGAATATTCTTTCATTGGTTTTTTTGGCTTGTAATGATTCCTTTTCCATGAAATGGTCTTGCCCATTTTTATTGATCTGGTATCATTTTATAAGCAATGAAAATGCATTTGCCTAAGAGGACAGACTACATGAATGTTCTAAGATTGCACAGCTAAGAAGAAACAGAACATGGACCCCTGCTCTTTTCTCAAGTTATTGTGTCTCTCATGCTGTCTTTAAAAACAAATAAACAAAATACTCTAATACTGTTATAGTGATTTACACTCATGTTTGATACTGCTATTCCCTTTACAGATAAATGTCTTTTCTTCTCAGCTTCTAATTGATTTCGTAATGCCTGTCTGGATAAGGGTAGTAATGTTTGTATGATTTGATGTTTGCTTTAGGATCGTCATATTGCTGGGGGTGTGTAGATAATTTTCTTAGTGCTGATTTTGCAGTGTGTAGTATCTATTCTCCATTTCTTCTTAATCAAGACAACCTGACATATATATAGATAGTATTTTGCCCAGTTGAAAAGCTTGATTTCCCAGGCTCTTGATGGCCGCATAACATAAATGGAAGTCCATTAACTGTACCTTCTAGAAAAGTTTGTGTTCCCTTGATAAGAAGGGATAGACTCAAGAGGCATTAGCCTTTTGGTTTTATCTCCACTTCTGCCTAAAATTCAGTCTCAATGCCCAATAGTGCAGTAGCCATTTTCTAATCATGGAAGCTAGAACGATCTTGGATTCTCAATGACTTCCTGAGCACCTGCGCCAACCTTGGACCACCTCCAGATGTCTTATTACCAGAGAAAAATAAAACCTCCTCCTATTGAAATAAGTTACTGTAGTCAGGTTTCTGCCAAAGCAGCTAAAGCCGAATCTAATTGATGAAGGCAGAAACATGAGCTTGCAGAAGGTCTAGCTCATGCTTGAATCACTTTTAGTGAACAATTTTTTAAGGAAAAAATGATAAATTCCAGAGAAGACACATCATAGAATGTCTTTTAAGATGTTTTTAGAATTATCATATATTTTCAGACTTTTTCCATTTCCTCAACATCTCATTCTGTAAAAATTCAAATGCTAAGCTGTAGTATAAAAGAACACTGCTACTTAGTTTTTTGTCTTCATTTATTATCAAACAAAATAAAGAAGACTGCAATAAGAGTGTCTCTAGAATCTGGGGTGGGGCACTGGGTCACCATTTAAAATCACAAAAAGAGATTAGTGTGGTATGGGAGAAAAAATATGGGCTTTGATGTGGCTCAGACAGACCTGTATTCAAATCTTGACTGGGCCATTTGCTAGCTGTTATGTCTTTTGCTTCCTGAGCTTTATTTAGTCATCTATAAAGTAAGGATAATAATGTTGTCTTCATAACAGAGCCGTTGTAAGGATTAAATGCCTTTCAGCATCTAGCACTTCCTTTAGGTCCTCTTTTTTCTTCTGAGAGTGATTTTGGTAAAAACAAATGTATAATGAGTAGAGAATAATCAATGTTAAATGCAACACATCCTGAAATATAAATTGCAAATGGTTGTGAGAGGATCCTTGATAAGTGAATGATTAGGTTGAAAAATAAAGAAATACGTATTGGTTTTTAGCCTTAACATTTGCCATTGCTAGTACTTGGCAGACTGTTGTAACAACCACACCACCAACCACCCCTCCACACACACAGATCGCCTCGCTAAATCCCACTCATTCTTCTAGTCTCAGCACTGACTTCTCTCCTTTGGGGGTGCCTTGCCTGAAGCCTCTCACCTTCCCTGCCTCTTCACTTTGTGCTTATTTCTGATTTGCCACTTCGCTTCTTGTTATTGCCTGCCTACTTGTTTTCTTCCCTAGCCTGGGAGCTGCTTGAAGGCAGGGAGTATGTTTAAGTCACCGTCTTATCCCCAACACTGAGCACAATTTTTGACATAGTAGGTGTTTAACAAATACTTTTTGAATGAATGAGCCAGTGAGTGAATGGGTGACTTTTACATGGCAGGTATTGTTGGGTCCACTTCTATGCAAGGCCAGTTCAAGTAGATGGTAACCAAAGGAGTTCAAATATAATCACGTGCACTGAAAGTTAACTCACTCATGAAATAATCATCTAACCGAAGACAGTAGGATTGCATGAAGCCTCGAAAACACAGAGACAAAGAGTGAGAACGTGTCTGTGCCCTCCGTGCTCCATCGCTTCAGCATCACTCACGGGAGTGGGAGCTCATGTTCACAGAGGCATAAAGGAGCCCACGGCAACAGTGTCCCTAGAATCTGGGATTTGATCAAAGAACAATATTTCCGGAACAGTGTTTTTGGAGCTTAATAATCATGTTTTATGGAATAAATGCGTCCTTTGTAGATGACTAACTCTGATGCTTGATCCATATAGTAATATAGTATTTGAATGAATAAAATAAGGTAATGTGAATAAAATATAAGTAAATATAAACATAATTTATATTTATAAATATATTGATAAACAAAATATTGTTTTATATCACAACATATTGATATTTACATCACATATTAATAGATTATTTCATATTTAATTTTTAGCAAATTTAGAGAGAATAACTTTCTCAAAATGTCTTCAACCAGAATTTGAAGCAGAAGAGCCATACGAACACGGGTGTCCTTGAGGCCTCCTCCTCCGTCCTCGTTACCCAAAGACCTTTCCCTTTCAAATGACCATTATAAAATACCTTATAACAGGGAGAAAAAAAAGTGTTAAATTTGGGAATAAAGACTAAGAATTGATCATGTATAAGAAACTGTTAAGTATACCATGGAGTACTATTCAGCTTTAAGAAACAATGGTGATATAGCACCTCTTGTGTTCTCCTGGATAGAGCTGGAACGCATTCTACTAAGTGAAGTATCCCAAGAATGGAAAAACAAGTACCACATGTACTCACCATCAAATTGGTATTAACTGATCAACACATAAGTGCACATATAAGAATAACATTTATTGGATGTCGGGCGGGGGGAGGGAGAGGAAGAAGGAGGGGACGGGTGTACACAAAAAGTGCAATGCGCACCATCCAGGGGATGGACACGCTTGAAGCTCGGCCTTGGCGGGGAGAGGTGGACAAGGGCAACATATGTAACCTAAACATCTGTACCCCCATAATATGCTGAAATTAAAAAAAAAAAAAGGATTCCTTATAAATATGTGCCGTTAAAGACTTAGGAGATCTCACATCTTTCAAAACAAATTTCTACTGAATTGAAGCGCTACATGTAATATAAAAGAAAATCATAGATGTGGTAATTTTAAAAAATCTTATCAGAAGTAGAAGCCTTTTCAAGCTTAAAAGTAGCTTAATCAAGAACAGGATAATAAAAACAAATAATGAATCCAGAAAAGTCTTCAATGTAAATATTTTTATTTCATAAGGATGGCAATTCTGGACAGTATAGCAAAGAGTTTCAGAGAAAATATATTTAAATCTCTACATTAATCATTTTACAAAAATGATTTCTAGATAGATACATATACAATGTATACATACAAAAACGTGAAAGTACAAGACGGTACAGTGGGTAATATTTTTATTTAGTAATCTTAGGTTACTCAGTAAAATTTAGTAATCTTATTGTGAGGAAGGCTATCTTAATTATGATATTCTAATTATTTTTAAAAAATGATAACTACATCTGACTCCATATAGATAAAAATAGATTGTACATAGAAATTAGTATCATAGAAAAAGTTAAAAGGAAATTATTAATTGAGAAATTTTTTCAGCACCTTAGATAAAACACTAATTACTCTGTTTAAAATGTACTGTTATAGATACAAAGAGAACAAGTCTATTTTGAAAAATGATCAAAGGGCATGACTCTGCAGTTTCCAGAAAAAATTTTAAAAAGAATTCTAAATGACCTTAAAATCTATGAGTAGGTGTTCAATCACACACATAATTAGGGAAATGCAAATTAAAGCAGCATAATTTCTTTTACATAGTAAATTGATAAAGAATAAAAAGCTTGATAAAACCATTGTTGGCTAAAGAGTAAGGAGATAGGTAGTCAGCTATATTGAAGTGCAGTTAGTGTAATCATAGAGGAGCAAAATTTAGCAAGCTCTACCAAATTTTAAAACGCAAACACATCTTTTAGCAATTTCATTCTTAGAAATTTTGACTACATATAACATATATACATATAACAGACGTATTCACATGTGTAAAAGATATATTTACAAGGATATTTATTGAAGTTTTGTATGAAATAGACTGTAACAGAAAACAATGTAAATGTCAATGCATAAAATATATTGTGGTATACCCATAATATGTAATATTATACTGCTGTTAAAAAAGATGAAATTAAAAAGAAAATTAACAGGTACCTGTACTATGCTTACTATGTGACATTTAATCTTCATAACAATTTTATCAAGTAGGTACTACTATTATACCCATTTTACAGATGAGAAAACTGAGGTGCCAATAGATTAACTAATATGCTCAACATTGCAAAAGCTATTAGCTATTAAAGCCAGAATTCAATTCAGGCAACCTGTCTTTAGAATTTGTGCTCCTAACCACAAAATATGCTGCCTATGAAAATTATATTACTCATTTATACTTTTTTTATAACAGTATAGGCCATGGTTATCATGAGCCCATTTGTATTAAATATGTATATGTCTGTATATGCTCCTAAAGAAATAGGTATTTCTGGAAAGATACACATGCAACTAGTAAAAGTACATATCTCTAAGTACTATATTGGTAACATTTGCATTTATTGTCATAGCAAGATATTGAAAAAACCCAACTCTTTAAAAATATTTTGACTATAATATTTTCCATTATTTTAGCCATTAAAATTTTTATTTAAAAGAATTCATAATAGTGAGAAAAAATGCTTATAATATCATATTAACACTAAAATAGTATTATTACATTGAACAAGCATACATAAAATTATAGCAGTAATCAATACACTAAAAATGTTAACAGTAGTTATTTGGGGGTGATCCAATTAAAGGTTTTCCATCTTCTTACTTTTCTATATTTCTGAATGTTTATAAATTGCATTTACAGTAAAATACATTTCATTTACAAACTAATGTCACTAAGCCTGGGAAAAGCAGACTTACAAAGCTGAGGGTTAGCCTTGGGACCATAGTGACCTCATTAAGATCTATTCAAGATGGTATTTGGCCAGAGGATTTCAGTAATACCTGGCTTCTATACCCCACTTTGGCCACCGTAAGAGACCCTTCCCCACAAGGTCTTGGGAAAGGAAGAGGAACCTAAATACAAGGAACTATGGCTGCACTCTAAAACCGCTAATCAAAATCCATTTCAGGGAGAAAGAAAATGTATGGATAGCATAAAGTATCAAAGAATTCATACTAAATTAAAACAATATGTGTTGGAATAGACTGATCTAGAAGATCATCAGAACAAATGAAATGCCACTTAAAAATAAGGTTGGAGAACATTCTCCATGGTCTTTGTCAAAAGTTCTAGGATAGGATTTGGCATTAATTGTGCTTTCTTTGTTATGTTACTTACTAGTGCGGCATATGGCTGTTTTGTTAAAGCCGCATAGACACATGTCTGCTCAAATAAATTAACATTCCCATCTCAACTGGATGATTTGGCAGGAATAATACACTCCCCAGCCAATGTGTAGACTGACCCACATGACTTCCCCACTGGAGGAACTAAAGTGGAACATTGCATATTACATTGATAAGCAGTCAGAGACAGTGCATTTTCTTTTGAATATTTTTCATAGTAACATTGATTGACCTTCCAGTATCCTGTATAATTCACTTGTGTTAGAATTTGAAAATGCAGGAGAGAAGATTGGAAATTGTATACAAATTGGGAAGGTGAGTAAGAAGCAATTTTCAAATTATCAGGATGAGGTAACAGACATCTCACTGCGTACCAACAAAGAAGACCAGTGCAGGTGCACACACACATACACATGTATACATTTACATATACCACTGTCTGACTGCCTGGTTACGTGGAAAGTTCCAAAAAGTTTCTAGGTCTCTATCATTGGAAAAAAAAAACATATTTTGTGTTAAGACTGTTTTTATCCCCATTTCACTCTATTCCAATTCCTTCTACACACTATTGTAGGACTAAACAACTTAAGTCATCCTCTACTCCCTTACTCAAGGGAGTGTCAATGTATATTGTCATGACACTATTTCCAGATTATCTATTCTACTGTGTTACCAGGAATTGTATTGTGCTCACTCTCCATTCTACGTGTGATGCACTATATGCTATAACTAAATATAATTACTATGGATAGTGTATGAACTGAGAGGCATAGTCATATTTTAGACAGCACAGAGGTTTTGGTGCCAAACCTCAGCTACTCCCTATGGAGTAGCGAAATGTAAAGAGAGTGGGCTTTCAAGTCATTCACACCTTGAGCTCAAATTCTCACACCTTTCCTTACCAACTGTGTGATCTTGTGTTGTCACTTTATACTTTGGATCTGTTTCCTCATTGGTAAAAGGAGCATAAATATCAAGGTTAAATATTAAATAGTATTAAATATGTGAGCAATTGTCAAAATGCCTGACACATAATGAAAATTCAGGGACATATTGGGAGGTGTCGCGGTGAGCACAGCACATTGAAGAGCAGGGATAGTGAGGGGCATATGGGCCTGGAATGTCAGTGACCAAGTTCAGGATTCTCAACTTTAAGGACTTGACTATCCATCCTTAAACTTGGTTAATAAGCCTGTTAAGAATTTAGAATGTAATCTTCAGGGCTTCAGGAAGCTGTTAATATGCAGATACTTTCTTATAAAGGCTTTCCGCTGGGAATATTTAAAAGCTACCTAATGTGTGGTAACACTTTTTTAGGCACTGTGGAGTTCAAAAAAATCAATCAGCCACGGAATCTGCCCTCAAGTTGTCTGAAATTCAATCCACATCTTGTTAACCCTTTTGGTATCAACTAGGACATCACTTCCCAGTAAGTTTAGATCCACATTTTAAAACTAGTTTGGGGGGGCGGTGTCGTAAGTATTATAAAAATAATATACTTCTCTATCTCTCTGTCTTCATCTCTGTATCTCTCCTCTCTTTCAATTCCTACCACCCTGTGAGCTACATGCAATTTCCTATCTTCTATGCAATAAAACCAAGGCTCTGCCACAGTCTTTGGCTATTGATAGTAATGTGGTTCTAAAATGTACTATGTACCTGCTTTGGTCAACATTATTTTGCTTGGGATAATGGTTTCGGGACTGGGGATCTGTGTGCAGGATTGAAAAAAAGTCTCAGATGTTGTTCTGGTGCTTAAATAGTCTTTTGTGCCTTATTAATGCTTTAGACCCTGAAAGGTGATGCTCATGACAAACCTGGAGTTAAATGATACAACTTCAAAGTTTTGAAAACTAAAGCTACTAAAGAAACAATGATTCAACCCAAGTAAATTGAACTCCATCCTACTGGGATTGAACAGAAAAAGAAATTTAGGAGAGGGAAGGTTTGGACTTGAATCCTTTTAACTTTAATTAAAATGCCATCTTAATTTTTGGAATCTGCTTCCACTCTGGAATTTAATGATTGATTCATATTGTCCAAATTGGAGGACTTTCTGTATTGCACACACTGCATTAATTTAAGTATTTTTATGCTGTCATTTGGGCTCATTACATAACCTCTGGTGTACTCTATCAGACAATGTGCCTTTGCATAATTTGGAATGGGATTCGGATCAGAGAATGATCTTCCAGCCCAGGGTGCAGTGTGGCCTTTAGTCAATGTAATTGATGTACTCTGCTGATCCATATCCATGATCTTTCCGGCTCAAGGGCTGCTGTGTGGGCTGTAGAGATTGGGACTGGGGAGCCCTGTTCACATGGACCCTCATGTGAATAATAACCCCGCCCCCCGCCAGAGAAACACCTTAATGGTCAGTCCTGCTTCTGGGGTTGAAAGTGCAATTAGCAGCCACCATCCCACCAGGAGCAGAGGTTGCTCTTGGCGGGAGAACCCCTCTAAGAGCATTATTATCTTGCTAAACTGCAGACCTTTCACTCAAGTGAGACAACCCACTGGGAGTTGACTTGGCTTGAGATGAGATCAATGAGTTGAGGAGCCAAATTTTAGGAATCATGGAGAACAATATTCTTCTTTCTCTTTGTTCCTGCTTCAGCCCATAAAATAGAAATCCTTTCCCTTCCAGAAATACTGAGAAGCAGGCTTCTGCCTCCACCCCACCCCCTGCCTTTGTCATCGGGTCCAAACCATTTTTTCCATTACAGCTCTGTCCACAGTGATTGACAGTTTGCTCATTAGAAAGGATATACAGGTAAAACTTTTGAAACTCCCACTTTGTCCATCAAAACCCCAGACACACTTCTTCCAGACATACCCATGTATATAGAAGTACTTTTGTACATATAAAACAAACACACCTTGTACCTTCAATGTATGAGTCCTTGATCCCCAAACCCTCATCAAATGTCATCGAGTTAGGATGGTTATGAAAAGCTGTCAGTTCTAAGAGAAAAGTTGAGGAGAGCTGTTAATATAAACTAGAAATTATTTAGTATTTGTGAAACAAGTTGAGGTGCTATTACCACTCCCACTTTAAAGATGAGAAAATTGAGGATCAAGGGGGATAAGTGACTTATTCAAGGCTCGCATGGCTGGTACATGACTAAAACCATATGTCTAAAGCCAAACAAAAAAATTTCAACTCTGCCACATTGCTTCTGTCACCTCTGCATCTTTCCCTTGAATTCATGGAACAATCTGGGAGCCACAAAAGACATGATTCTGTTGTTATGTTTCAGATTTAGCTAAATTGGCTTCCACGTGCTTCACTTCGGTCTAACTGAGATACAGCTGAGCAATAAACTGTGTTTGAAGCTATTTGTTGCTTTGCATGATTCGCACATGGGTCTCGTATCACAGCCTCTCCTCTAGCATATCATTAAAGAGTTGGGATATACGTGATTTCCTCCAACAGAAGTGCTTTTTGAGATCAGCAGCTCCCAGCATTTTAGGTGCACATCTCCTCACCCAAATGGTTTATGCTGGAGCACCTGTTGGTAGTGGAGCAGGAAACAGTTGGCAATGAACCACAAGTGTAAGAATTTGAAGGTAACTAGGTCTTATTACCGTATGCCTGCATTAAAATATTATTTCCCTACTGTGGATGGAGGAACAGAAGCCTTGTGTCTGCAAAGATATGAACATTTGTTTGGGAAATTTATGTTGATATATAACAGCATATGGTCTTTTTCATCATGGATTTATGTACAGGAGGCAAACTTCATATTCACAGTTAGAAGCATCAGAGATGGAGCCACGTGAAGTGACCTTGCTTGTGGCTGTCTTGGCATCTGCGATGAGAAGCACAGTACTTGGCACACATAAGCTATCAGCTTCTTTCCCAGAGAAGAAGGGCTGACATGCCTCATAAAGAATTTGATCTTTGAAATGATCATAGGAACACTTACACTACCCCCTTATAGGGACTGTAGCAAAATATCATGTCTCCATATTTCAGAGAGGTCCTCTGGTGCTGTGGCCCAAACAAACCACACAACGTTAGGAGAAGCAAGAATACATTAATAGATCTTGCCAATGAGCAGAAAATACATTAGTAGGTCTTGCCAGTAACTCTTTATACTTACTTTAAAAGACAGAAAGTGGGAAGTAGAAGGCCCCTGGAAAAATAAAATCACCAATGCACGTGATAAACAAGTTTTACATTTGGAGTATTATTTTCCTGGTTTTCTATGGTTGATGTTATATTTTGTTGATTGATTTTATTTCATTTTTTTAGTTCCCTTTTCTAGCCAATTTAAGATGTATTCTCTTTTTGGTTTTCATATTTATGCCATTCATTCCACAAATGCTTGTGGTGCTGAGAGATAGGTCGGTTAAGTTTAGAGGATGTGAGGTTTGAAATTGAAAAACCTGGATTCAAATTCTAGTCCAGTTATTTCCGGTATACTATCTGCAAGTAATTTAGGAGCTCAGAACCTCAGTTGCTTTATCCATGTAGTGAAGTTTGTCATTGAGCTGCCTTCTTCACACAAGTGCTGTAGAACCCAAATACAGCAATATGCATGAAAGTGCCTTTTCACCTGGAGAGAGAGAGAAGGAGGGAGAGGAAGAGAGAATCAGTCTGGGTATAAATGTAAAGTATGTGAGTATGCGTTAGTTTGCCAAGGCTGCAATAACAAAATACCACAGACTGGTTGGCTTAAACGACAGACATTTATTTCCTCATAGTCCTGGAAGCTAGCAGGTGCCAGCAGGGTCGATTTCTTCTGAGGCCTCTCTCCTTGTCTTGTAGACGACCGTCTTCTCACTGTGTCCTCAAGTGGTCCCTCCTCTGTATACACACATCCCTAATGTTTCTTCTTATGTCCAAATTTCCTCCTTTTATGAGGACATCAGTCAGATTGGGGTGAAGCCCATCCCAAGGGCCTCATGTGAACTCGATCACCTCTTCAAAGGCCTTATGTCCAAATACAGTCACATTCTGAGGTACTGGACATTAGGGCTTCAACATATGAATTTGCAGGGGACATAATTCAGTTAATAATAATACTGCATTTTTATTTCCCTCACACACTGTATTTCAGGTTTTTGGTTTTGTGTAGATTTTTTGACTTTCTTTTTTCATCATCTATAAAATAAAAGAACTAGGCTACATGCTCTCTTACAACTATTCTACTTCATGATTATAGGATAAAATCAGTTTCATTAAGAAATATCAATGAACTTGGAAAGAAGATGGTAGCTTCAGTTTGAAGCAAAATATAGGAGCAAAGGAACACACAAACACATACATACACAACCTATGTAAAATTATTATTGTCCCATTTGGTATGTTTTCTTCAAGCCATATGAAGAAACCCTATTTGCGGAAGCAGGTGAGAAATATTCCAGCTGCGGTTTACCATTAACAGTTTTAATGAGAAAGCATCCCTGCTTTCTGCTGCTTCACTCTGTTTGATGACTCTTGGCTACCTCTCCTCAGCCTCTCATTCTTCTGGGTCCACAACTGTAGCCTTCTCTCTCTATATATCCCACCCCACAGCTTTCCACCCCACCTCACAGCACAGCTCCAACATACATAGTGCTAAGCCAAAGACTGCCCCATCACCTCTCTGTTCTTCCTTCACAGCTAGAATCTGTGCACAGCCTGGCCCCAGGTTTGCTATCTACCTGCACTCATATATCACGTATGTGGAAGGCTATCACATGACTATGTAACACTCACTTGTACTGTCCTAGGTCTTCTCTGACAACAATTCGTTTCCCAGTAATATGTACCTGTACTCTACCTTATATTTCTTCTATCATTACATTGTCATATTGTAGGTAATTCTTTTAGCTTCTCTGTCTTCTCTGCTGGACAGCAGGTCCCTGAAGACAGGAACCATATTTGTCTTCTTCATGGTGGTTTCCATGTAATTTAGCACAGTGCCTGAGATCAAGTATATATTAAAAAACCTTCAAAAGACGGGTGAAATAGTAATTTGGAGCATGTATCCTGGAGCCAAACTGCCTCCCTTTCTGCCAGCATGTGATCGTTGGTAAATTACTTAGCCCCGTGTTATCTCTAGAGTGGAGATGGTAACAGCACTTACCTCAGAGACTTGCGAGGATTCCATGAGTTAATACATTTAAACATTCAGAATAATGCCTGGCACATAGAAAACTTCAGAAAAAGTTAGCAGTCAGTATTATTATTAGCAGTTAAATGACAGGATGATGTTTTGGTGGGATGAGGACATGAATAGGTGAATGCATGTTAAGTTTGTGTTTGGCAATAATTCGCTGAGTTAGTATCACTTATACAGTTTGGGGCATATTTTTTCCTTTAAAAAACCCATTAGACATCTAAGATGTCTTTAAAACACGGTTCATTTGTGCTTTACTATCAAATTTGTCTTGTCAACAATGATAATATGAGGTCTGTCAGAATCAAAATTCTGGCATGAATTTTTAAGAGGGAACAGGCTAGGACACAGTTTCCCCCTGGCATTTCTGACAGTATCTGGGAATACATTCAGAAGATTCCCTTTTACTGTGTGTTGACTTTTTATCTTTTAAAAACTCATTCCCTATGGTGCCGGCACATAGTAAAGCACTCAATTAACATTTAGGGAAGGAATGGATGAATAACACAGGGCAAACAATTTGATGAATTATTGTTGTTCATAAAGTTCACTGCCAGAAAAATACTGGAAAATTGCAACTAGAGAATAACTGGAGACTACCCTGAGCTCTAACTTTTTGGACGTTTGAGGTTGTGGAAATTGGGTGTGTTCTATGAGCTACAGTTTCTCTTTGGTAAAATCAGGATAATTACATTCATTTTATGGTGGTGTGCAGATTGTAAGACATTGTTAAGTTGAAATACCGGCTCCATACTAGTATTTGTAAAGATTTCTGTTTCTTTCCCCCGGCAGTCATCAGCAAAATGGGGACATATTTTTCATATTTTTCAGTTTCTCATTGTCACAAAGGAACGGTGATGATTACTGAGACACTGTGATTATTAACAACTTGGTGGGAAACACTCTTCTTTATTTCTATGAAAGTATTTAATAGTAAAAAAAATGCAAGTTAAAAATGTCAGCTTTATGATGGAAAATAAGTGACAAATACAGAAAACCATTTTCCAAAGCATTGAAGTTCTGGCCAATAGTTGGAATTTTAAGCCTTGATTAGCTTGTAGATCTATAGGACAAAAAGTATCTGTGAACTTGATCAACACAAGAGGCCTCCAACTTCAAACGACTTGTTGCAGGATCAAAATAACTACAGACATTTCTACCAAGCATATAGGCAAGAAGTAAAAATTGAATTGAATGCATTTGAAATTGCATTTACCTTTTGATCTGTTTCCTCTTTCCTTCTCACAAAAGAAAAGACAGTTATTTAGCTAGATGTGTATGACTGTCAGTTGATGATGGCTGTCATTGCATGTTGGTCAGGGGAAGTGCACTGTCTTGGGAGAATGCAGATAAGGGTTCTAGTTCTCAGTCTATCCTGATTAGCTGTGTGCCTTGGTCAAGTCAAAGCATCCCACCTAATGACCAGCA
Organism: Propithecus coquereli; assembly: GCF_000956105.1. NCBI lineage: Eukaryota > Metazoa > Chordata > Mammalia > Primates > Indriidae > Propithecus > Propithecus coquereli. Next base: position 8,307,319 of record NW_012138302.1, read on the forward strand.
CGAATCCAGGGCATCCTTTCTCTCCCTAAGCCATGAGGTTTTGTCCAAAGAATACCCATCCTTACCTAATAGATTCCAAGAGTCCTTGCAGTAGAGGAGTCAGAAGAGGCAAAGGCTATGTGAATAGTGACAACTTTAAAAGCAAGATGATTGGGTTCACTTGATGACAAATGTCTCAAAGAAGAAGCCATATTCATCAACGATTGGTCTGATTCTAAATTTTCACTTTGTTGTTGAGTTTTTTTAAAAAAAATTTCTTTTCAGACAATACAATGAAATGGAAAAGGTGCTAAATTAGAAATCAGGAGGAAAATTTATTACACTTGCTGAATTTAACGTTAGCATTTCTTCAACATGTTTCTTTGGGAAAGTCATTTTTTCATTCTTTCTCTCTCTCTCTCTATGGTAAAAATTAGAACAAATTTCCTGTCCTAGCTAATTCATATATCCTTTATGATAACTAAATTTAATTGAATTTAACAAATATTTTTGTGTTGTTACCAGGTGCCAGGCACTGTTCTTTTACATATTTTTTTATTCTTACATTCAACAAACTGTTCTTGAGCAGCTGTCATTTGCTGAATGCTGTGTTAGACTTCAGACCACCGTTGCAATATTTATAACATGGTGTGTAAAATCTACTGATGTGTTAAACACTACGCAAGAAGTGTGAATATATTACTATAAGAATACAGAAGAAGAGATGGTAAATTCTTCTTGGGGTAGTGGCAAGATCAGCAAAGGCCTCAGAGAGGGGGTGACACATGATTTAGGTCTTGAAGCATGAACAGGATTTCTCTAGGTAGAAAAAGGATTAGAAAAACAGAGAGTAGATATAAAAATATTTGATAAAATGTGAAATTGTGACACATTACTGCTATTATTTATAGCCCCTTTACAGTGTCCTGCTCTAGACTTTGCAAACAGTAGTGACTCTAAGTCTATCTTAATTAATCAACTGGTCAGGAAGACAAATGAGAAAAGCCAGCTCCCGTGGCCATTCATTTTTCTTCTTGGTTGAGGGTCCATGTGTGCTCACTATTTTGGAATTGGTTGCACCAATCGCTTCACCATTTTTTCGCTAATTGTTTGTACCATTGCTTCTTTAACATGTATGAGGCACCTATTTATGTGTATCCTCCATGTTAAGTGTTTTAGTACTTTGCACATATTATATCACCTTTTTTAGTTACTATGATCAAATGGTAGAGATACTGTTATTACATTTACAAAGATAAAATTGGACACACATGAATTGATGTGACCTCTCTGATGACATAGTTTCTTGGGCAGTGTGTGCGTGTATATATATATAGAGAGAGAGAGAGAGAGAGGGGGTAGTGCGAGCACAAAGTCTGATATATTAGATAACTCTGCTGTAACTGATTGTTTCTGCAATGATTTCCCCATTCTCTTAGAGTAGTCATATTCACAGAAGTGAGACCGCAGTCCTATATCTGTGTAATGTGATCATGCCACCTTGCCCAAAGCTGACGGAGAAAGAAATAGCTTTTCCTTCTTTGGATGTGTTTTGTTCTATTTGTTTGACCTGGATCTGGGAAAGAGTCAGCCTCTGATGGTAAGAGCCACAATATAGGACACCTGGAATTTGCCAGAGGAAGCCATTCTTTTTTTTTTCTTTTTTTAATAGCATTGTTGAGATATAATTCATATACTGTAAAATTCACTATTTTATAGAGTATAACTCAGTGGTTTTTATTATATTCATCGTTGTACAATTTTCACCAGTAATTCCAGAATATTTTCATGACCCCCAAATTAAACCCTGTACCCATTAGCAGTTCCTTTCCTTTCCCTATATTCTCTGACAACTACTAATCTACTCTCTGTCTGTGATTTGACCTATTATAAACACTTCATATAAATGGAATCATATGAGGAAGCCATCCTTTAGTAGAGATGACTAAATTTCACAGAGACAGAGAAGTCAAGATGATGTATATCTATATATACATTTATAGAGGTATATATCTCCATATATCTATGTATCTGTATACATCTATTTATATATGTGTATCTATATATCTCTTCTGTGTCTCTCTCTGTGTGTATATATATATATATATATATATAATCTATCTGTATATATTTGTCTTGTTTCTCTCTGTATCTCTCTTCCTCTTTTTGAGCATTTGCATCCTTAATTTCAGTTGTCCTGAAACCCAGTTGCATTCCAGTCCTTTCTACAATTTTGTTGTTTAACAACAAAATTGTCGTTAAACAACAACAATTGATTGCATCGCAGAGCAGAAGATTAACTCATTCAACTTAGATGTACTGATAAAGTTGTTTTGTCTATAAGTAATTTAAATATCCTTCCTTGCTTCTCACCCACTAATCAGAGGGGGTGGGTAATAATGTCCAATATAGTTTGAAGTTCAGTCCAATCCAATAATGTGGAGGATGAATTCAGCTACTACTTAGATTCTTTTGAAGAAACATGCAAATCCTTGGCAATGTGAATTCTTCTTTGGTTCAGTGAGTAGAGGATGGGTTTTGAAATCAGCTGTATCAGATTGAAACCCGTGTTCTGTCACCAACAGGTGATCGTCTTGGCCTAGTAGTCACATCCCTTCTTTGAGACTTAATTTCTTTTTCCAATAGGATAATACTTCACAGAGCTTTGGGAAAGATTAAGATAATATATGAGAAGAATTGAATACAGTGCCGACCACAGGTGATAAATGCCATTCCCCTTGGGAGTCTAAGCATATCTAGGGAATGTATGAATGGCAGAGTCTACCAGAAAGTAGTGTTTCCCCCTCAACAGTGTGGAGTTGTTGCTGATGAAAGGTGGCTGCCCCAACAGGGACCATATTTTTCAACTTCCCTTGTATGGACTTGTCATGAACTAGCCATGAACTCTCTAGTGGAATATGGAAGGAGGGGATATGTATTGCTCTGAGTCAGGGTTTTAAAGAAGCAGGTGTATCTTTTTTCTCTCTCTTTCCCCTTATCTATCTCCAAAGTCCTTTGGGATGGCAGAGACACAAGACTATAGGGACTCGGTCCCTGAATTTTTCCATAAAGGAAAGGTGCATGCCAAAAAAAGAATGGATGTGTTGGGCTCATATATGAGTGAGGATTAAACTTTTATTGGGTTAAACCATTGGAATTTGTGATGTATTGATTATAGCAGCTACCATTACTTTAACTAATACAACATTCTGTAAGCCTTGTGAGGTTATTGAGAAAACACAAATTATAATATCCTAGAGTTAATGGCTTTGTTTCTTCATGGAAAATCAAATCTCATTCATTTGAATTCAATGCCATTTATGTTGTCTTTATGAGAGTATTTTTCAGAAAGATCAATGAAATAAAACTATACAATTCATGAGGTTATTCCATGACCCTTGAATTATTTTTTTCTACCTTCATTCAATATTCATTCAACATATATTTATTGAGTACCTTGGTTAGGAGAGACGGACAAGTGAAAATATATTTTTAAAAACAAATAGAAATACCATACTGAGTAATTGGAAGGTAGTGCTCAAGGCAAGCTGTGGAACACAGGTTTATTAGAAAAGCTCTCTTGAAAACCTGCTGACTTTTCAAAGCATGTTTGATTATTGTGCCCACCTTTAAGTCTTTAGCTATGGATTATTGGATATAATGCATCTAACTTTTTAAAATGCTTTTCTCTCCCACATATTAAATGTGTAAAAGCCTATTGACAGAGGAGTTTCCAGGCACCACAAATGATGCAGTTGTTAAGGAAACAGAGACTTCCCCAGCAGCTGGGTTCCGTAGAAAGAGTGAGGCTTTGGAGCCATTGAAACCTGGGTTCAAATCCTGTTGTCAACCTTTCTGAGACTCATTTTCCTCTTTTGTAAGATGTGGAAATTAATGGCTATCTCATAGGGCTTTAGGGAAGATTTTAAGTCATTTATCTACAATGAGTGTAGCCTTTTACATGCAGTAAAAGTTAGGAGGTATGGTTATTGCCCCCCAAGAAATCCCATCTAATTCACTAGCTCATGTTTTCTGATGACCTCATGACTCACAAGCAGTACTGTGTAATTTGGGTCCTCCCCTTTCCCAGATGAACAGAGGGCTCTCTGCCCAAATTTGACGCCCATATATGGATGCATACACACATCTGTGCATGATTGCACATGTGTACAAACACATACATGCACACACATGAATATGTATGCATGTACACAAACATGTGCACATACTTATGCATGGCATGCACTCATACTTATTTCTCTTCTGCTAAGGCATTCCTAATGCCTTGGGCAGCTTAACTTCTACTGTTCTGAAGGTTCCAAAGATTCTTCTATTTCTACCTATGCTTAAAAGTCTCTACTCAGCTTCCCAAAGGGAATTTGTTCATTTGATTTCCTGGTACCTGCTTTGGGTTGTTTATTTTTATTCTTTAGTCCCACAAAGGAGTGAAAACTCAGTGTACAACACTGAGACACAAAGGCCTAGCATATTTAAAAAGTTATCTTGAGCAATACTCCATAAATAAGTTAGATTAGAATTCTTTAAAAATGATATGATATTTCCAGGAATTTAAAAGCCTTAGTGTGAATTGAATGTTTCCCCATTTTCTGTAAAAGCACTTGAGCTGCTGAAGTGCTTCATAAATTTTGACCTTTCCTCTGAAAGCATGTATCTGCCCTGGGTGTGCTTTCAGCTCTTTGCATCTAAGTTACTGAGAAAGAAAACTGAAAGAAGAGAGGATTTAGTGGGAAAATTTGGTTTGTTTTTACATGGTTCCTAGATGGGAAAGCCCAATTTAACTCGTAAAATGGTGGAGGCAGCATTCAATTCCCCCTCTTCCCTGACTGCTTCTATGCATGAGTATAGCCTGAGTCTGATGCTACTTTCAGACTTAGGAAGGTTAATAATTCAGTCCCCTAAATGTGCCGGAGAAAAATCATCCTCCCTTTTCTGGTTTATGCTCCTATGTACAAACAGGCCCATCAGCAAAACCAGTTTCAGAGAAAAGAAAATGAAAAATAATTTCCCTAATGACCAGGGCTAGCATTTAGATAGCACTTACTAAGTGAGCTTCCGTGTATTTTGAGCATCTCATTTTACTCACAATAGTCACAACAATACTCTGAGGTAGGCACTATTATTATTATCATCCATATTTATGAGTAAAGAAACAGAGATGCAGATTAAATATGTTGTTAAATGGGAGAGGCAAGACTTGAACCCAGGCAATCTGGCTCTTGACAACTTGGCTATACCGACCCTGTAAAGCGTGTGTCCAGACATATCTATGGAATTATTAGTAGGAGGCTGCATGATACTTGTGAAGAGCATGCATTGTGGTGTTAGACATCCACAAGTTGTAATGCTGGGTTTGCCAGGTATAAATAGTCATGTGTGACCTTGAGCAAATTATCCAATCTACCTGAGGTTCCAGATAGATGGTATCGGATGATAGATGGTATCAGGTAATACCATGTATCTGATAGAGTTCCTTAGAGATTTGATGGAGTACAGATGCTAAGCACTCAGTAAGTGCTAGCTATTACGTTTATTTCTCTTCACCAGTCTGTGAGGTCCTCAAGAGCAAATTGCTGTGGTCACTACTGAATTACTTAGTGCCCAGCACCATGTGTGACACATAACCGACCATCAACAGAATTGGAATGATTGAAGAAAGGAACACCTTTGTTTTGAAGGGCACTGACTGGCTTCTGAATGTGTGTCTCCTATCCCAAAGGGTCTTCTGTGTTTATCTTTGATAATAAGGTCACTGGGATGTGGAAGGACTTTGGTGTAGGGGTCTTCATGAAAAGATAAGCCCTTTGCTTAAATAAATGGCTCAGGTTACTTTCCTTCCAGGAAGATCTGTACACTGATACAAAATTCCCCTGAGGCCAGATCTCATGAAAAGTGGCATGCTGTTTGGTAGCTAAGAGAGTCACCCTGACAAAAACATGCATGCATCTGGGTAATTCGTTCACTCATTCAAAAACTATTCATTGAATAACTTCTGCCTGTCTGGCTCTGTTGAGTGCTAGGGATAGAAAATCATGGAAAATCAAGCAACATTAGTTCTTTCTCCTCAATAAGCCTGCATTAAAGATGGCAAATACATGTTCCCTATGTCCTTCTTAACCAAACCCACAATGGGGTATGACCAGTTGCCTTCTTGCTACTCTGCCTGGGCTGAGAAGTTACTAGAATGAAACTGCTCAGCAGCAGGTTCCCTAGGATGCTCACTGTGTCATTCCCAGGACATGGTCATAGTAGGTGTTGAATAAATATTTGTTGCATGAAAGGATTAAACACAACTGGCACCAAGGGTGAAATCCTTTGGATGTCTTTGACTTTGGCGAAGTTTTAATTTTTATTCTAGAAATTCTCAGCCTAGCTAAGGAAAACTGGTCTTACCATTTGGATTGTAATGAAAATAAACCCTTCCAATGACAACCTTGACATAATTAGTTTAGGAAAGGTATATCCCTTTTACCTCTCCACATGCTCCTTAGAGATATAGCTATTATACATTACAGATGGTGTGTGCTACTGCCCTTTCTTCACCATTAATATTAATAGAAAAATAAAATAAATTAACAGAAAATGGTCCCAATGTGTGACAAACATAAAAGCTACAAATTACATTAGAGTATTAATACAAATAGTCTGGCACTCATAGTCACTGAGTAATCATTAAAGTGGCAGAGACTTTACAGCCACAAATTCTAAAACATTTGTGCATCTTGCTTGAGATCCAACTTTCTCTGTAGGGCAGCTCTCACTTTTACAAAGAACCTCCAGTTTCAACTCTATGATTATCGTTGTCTTATTCCTAATTACAGTGGTTCTTCTTGCTGGGATGCAACTTCATTGCATCTTGGGTATTTTCATCTTCTCCCACCCTCAATCTACCTACCCCGTAACTATGGAGTGCCGTGGCCTATCTCTATGACTTAAAGTGGAGGAGGTTGCTTTAGACCTCAGTTCTCTTAGAAAATTCTCCTATCCATCTACCCAGAGAACTCAACAACGTAAAATGTCTATGAAAGCTGTTAGACCTCCTGCGATGCACCAACAGGGACGTACTACTCAGTCCTGCTCACTCCCCAGCACACCTGGCACTAGCTGATTAAAGTACAACGGGCTTGCTCTTTATATTGTATTATGAGTGAGGGTGAGTGCCTAGGAAAATTTGTGATTTGTTAAATAGATAAAAGAATGAATAAACATCCCACACATGATGGGATGACAAATACTACATTTCTTGTATTTGTGTTCACACACGAAACAGAAAAGTGGCTTGGACACTTCCTTTCCTTTAGCTTGTATCATCCATTAGGATGTGGCCAATGCGCCACTACTGGATAGTCTTTCTCAGCCACCCCAAGCCAAAGGACTTCCCTCTAGCAGAACAAGAGAGAGAAGACATATGCCTTGTAGTGGACAATGTGCTGAGCCACCCAGAATGCCCTTCATGACAGAAGGACTTCTTCCTCCAGATGCTGTCAAACTTCTCCCTCTGCTGAAGAGATCTGGCTTGACTGAGGCCACACGTCTTCCCAGGGTCAGCCTGCATCCAATGACTAGCTGTTGGGGGTGTGTCTGTCACCTCAACTTGGAACAACACAGAAGAGCCATCCAATGTCAGAGTTCCCCATGGGTTTGGATAAGGCCTTTCTGTGACTGTATCAAACTTAGTTTCTCCCTCTTGCCTAATCTGTCTTTCTTCCATTTCTGTATAGGTGTTGATCCCAAACACTCCCCAATAACTTTCCAGAAGCTTCTCTCTGTACCAAAGTCTGATTCCTGGGGAACCCCACTTACAACAGGTTTCTTTACTCTTTTCACCAATGGTTTTTAAACTGTTATATCTAGAAGGAAACAACTTCATTCCCCTGATCCCACCATGTCCATGACACTTTCCACAGAAGGAGGGGGCCAGGCTAGGTAGGCAATGATCCACAACTAAGATGGTTGGAAAATAAAATGATGGAGAGAGAAGAGGCTTTAGCGTCAGATAGTCCAAGGTTTGCTTCCAACCGGGGCTATGCGATCTTGAGCATATTACTAAACCTCTCTGGGCTTATCTTTCATACTCCATAAGGTTGTTGTGATAGTTACATAAGAACATGCAAACTAAAAGCCTTGGACAGGGAAAGGCTAAATTATTAGTAATTTCTAGCAGTAGCCGCTGTTTGCTTTATTCACCTTTTACATCATAGTGCAGCTTAAACGGACAATGTACTTAAAGTGTGTACTACTTTTCTAATTATCTGCTGGAATATGATGGCAACTAAATGAATTTCAATTACGTTGCACTGGAATTACCGGATGGTCAGAGAATTGGATTCTAATCAGCAAAAGCACCTATTTCCAACAAGTGTGTGTCTGTGACCGGGGATTGCCTGTATTTTTATATTAGGAGCTTCAACTGGTCAGGGCTGATTTCCTTTGTTTCCAGTCCCTTGCACTAAGACTTAGTTATCTTAGACAGCATCTCTGCAGCAATGGTGTAAGGTACGTCGCAGTAAAGACTTTTTTGGTCATAAAGATCTGGTTTCAAATTCTACCTCTTTTATCAGCTCTACAGATTTGGGAAGTAAATTAACCTCTCTGAGCATCAGTTTCTTATCTCTAAAGTATGGCCATATACTGATTAAAAGGATCTCCTTGGCTTCAGTCCTCACCCCTTCAAATGCCTAGGCCAAGACTATTCCTGGAATGATCTTTCTAAAGTATAAATCAGACCATGCTTTTTTCTTCGTTAAAACTCTTCAAAGATTGGCTGCATCAGTATTAGTTATTGTTGGTAGCTGGGGATGTTGTCAAAAATGCAGGTAAGTCATATGCAAATGCAATGGTAAGTCATAATCTCCTAGCATGAGGCCAGTTATCTATAATTTTATTTAGCTCCTCTGTGAATCCGAGTTTGCTCTCATTAGTCTACCCTATCCATGGTCTGACCCTAGCCCACTTTCAGCATTATCTCACATGCCCCATGTCACAGGCTATCTGCAGCCAAACCAACTGCTAACAGCTTTTCTAATATGGTATGTGTCTATCCTCGTTCATGTAGTTTCCTCTGCTGGGATGGCTTTCATATCTCACTTTCCAACTTGGTAATCCTATACACATTTTATAAGACTTCACACAGGAGGTCCTCTATGAAGATTTTCCTGGCCCACCCCCAGGAAGAACTGATTATGTATTATTTTATACTCCCCAATATGCCACACAGGCTCTGAAAATCAATTGCATAACTCTCTCCCTAATATAAACACTCATTTTCTTGCTTGTGAACCTTTAAATGGCTGGATATGAGTGGTCTTATTTGTCTTTATATCATCAGCACCTGCACATAGTACTTGGCCAACAAAATTTTGATGAAGAGATAAAGTCCATCTTTTTAAATTATGAACTCTGGTACAGAGATGTGTAGCTTTGATGAATGAGGGCACAGAACCGCAAGTTGTAAAAGATCTCTTTGCCTTTGATATGGTGAAAAACAAATCAGTCTCTCTTTTTGGATCATTACATTTGGATCATTTCATCTGGGGTGTTAGAAGCTGTTTCTATTGAATGCTGCCTTCTACTTTTTAGGCCAGTTAGTGGTTTCAGACACTGGTCTGCAGCTGTGGCATTAATACAAGTGGTGACAGGTCAGGAACAAACTTTTTTGGTGGGAAGATTACCAAAGCTTTTCATTTTAGTCCAACCTACAGGCTCAGGGATGATCCAAACAGCATGCTATTTTATCCGTCTGTGGTTGTCCTGGGAAGTATGCTGTATTTTATGAACAAACTGATGGCAGTAGATATATTGTCCAGTGGTTTTTCTACCTGCTGTTTGATTCACAAGTGAAGGTCAGATATATTATGGCTCACCTGCCAATGCTAACTACCTTTCATAAAATTATGGTCCTGCTGAGTGGATGAATGCCCCTTAGTACACACTTTCCATCAGAGTTTTCGAGGTAACAGTTACTGATGCCAGTTGGTTCTTGGCAGCAGCATTAAACTTCAAGCCATAGACAGTGAGGACCCTTGGACCTTCTGATGTGTGACTTGGGCCTTAAGATCTTTACAGGAAATACAAATGGTGGCGCTAAATCAGGTTGATCATTCTTCTACTCTCCTTAAGCTTCTTTTCCTCTCCAGTGTCATGTTTCGCTGCTGTAAAGAAGTTAAAGGTCTGTCAAGCAGATATTTATTCTTTGCTGAGTCAGAAACTCACTCTATAGCTGCATATTTCTTAGCCTTTTTCCTTCTAGGAACAATGATTTCAGGCTCCAGGTAGGCGATGAATCCTGTGGAGAAATCCTTATATGAAGAGGGTACATGCAAATCACAGTTGAAGTGTTGACTTGGCTCTTGCATAACCATGAGGTACAGAGGTTCACAGCCCAACAGCTCTCATTTTCCTACAGTTCTTGACCTGCTATGAATTTTTCCCACTTGCATTCTCAAGGTGGTGCAGTTGAATGTGGAGAATATATACTCTAAAGATAGATAGAACTGGGTTTGGTTTCTGCCCCAATGCCACTATAAATTGCATGGCCTTGAGTGAGTTACTGTCTGTATCTCTCAGAGATAAAGGTGACAAAGTGCTGTGTATATCATAGAGCAAGCCCTGAATATATAGTAGTTATTTTCATTCGTTATTTTTAGTCATTTTATCAATATTGACCTTCTTGTATGATTATTAGTAATAATATATTAATCCTCAGTGTATGTCTCTACTTCAACATTATAACAAGGTAAGATTCTATACAGGTCATCTCACCTACAGTTCTCCAAAAATATGCATATTGGGATTTTAGCAAAATATATATTATATGTTGGTATAATTTTAGTATTTTTTTCCAGAAATACAAGTTTCCTGGGAATGGATTTTCTGGATGTATCTGAAAAAGTATGTCACCTTAATAATTTCCTACTAAGAAGACTTTGTTTTGAGCCTAAATTGCAGCAGAATAGGGGAGAGATTGAAAGCATGAGTTTAGGAAGCAGAAGAATTGGATACATGGCAGCTATGCTTTGGCTCCTTTAATTATATACTGGGCGAATTTGGGCAAATGAGCCTCTCTAAGCCTGTTTCTTTTTTTTTTTTTTTTTTTGCAAAATGAGAACAATACTATGTACCTACCTCATAGGAATTTTATGAGAATGGATTAAGAAAGCAAATGCAGGTAAAACACTTAGAATAGTGTCTGCCACATGGTTGGCATTTAATGAATGCAAGCTCCCATTCAAATAGCAGACTTTACATGAAAATGTCCAAAATCTAGTAGTTAGAGAGATAGACAAAACAGGAACAAAAACAACATTCTTAGCAGTAAGTGAGGATATAGGAAGCATGCACTATTATGTTCTAGTGTCATTTCAAAAAACTTTTGTTCACCAAGCAGTGTTGGGGGAAATGCCATTGGAAAAATGTAGAACAATGTGTATGTGTAGTACAAAATATGACCTATTTGAAACATTTTTCATTTACAGCCTCCCTCATAGTCAATCCCAGGGGAAAGCGAGGCAGCACAGCTCAGCATGGCGGACATCTGGTGTCCACAGCCATTGCTGACTGAGAAAGGAATGGAAACTGAACTTTGGTAAAGGACAGGAGGGATTTCCCAGGCATGTGTGAAAAAAAGGTGTCCTAGTTAAGGCTCTTTGACATAACCAAGCAATAACATCGAGAGTGTGCAGTCAGTCCAGGTTTTCAATCTGGTGAGACTAATGATCGAGTCCCAGTGAACCCTTGAGTACTTCCGTGGTTTAGCGTAGCAGAACACAAGGCTCCAAGTTGCTGTTGAATGAATAGGTGGATGAATGAGTGAAGTGTGGAGATACCCAATAAAAGCTGTTTTCATCACACACCATGCATAAGATAGGAACTCAAGAAATATTTAATAGTCAATTAATTTGTTAATTATTTGGGAGATAGTCAGGGGTAGGTGACTCATGATCCCCAGTGACTCAGAGATAATTGTAATTTTTCTTCAGTATCTCCAAGCATTGCTCAAATAACCCGTCCTTTTCCTAATGAACAATTTTGAGATTTTTCCAAATACTCACTGGCCAAGAAAGAAAGTCAGCATCTTTTCTACAACTTGGCCAGAATTATAATGTGCAGTGAGAAGGGCAGGCTAATTTTGAAAGTGGAGTGTGAGAGTTCCCTGTGGAAGATTGGCTCACCCTGATAATTCTTGACTCTTAGTGATTGATGTAAAAATCTATTTGAAGTTGAAAATATAGACATTTATCTTTTAGTTCTCACTGTAGCCACTAGCCAGAGCAATGTGCCTAGTTCTCTCCTGCTAGTAGGCCTCTAAGAAAAGTATTCTTATCTGAAATAGACCAATGGTGTTTTGACTGATTCTTCTTTCCCTTTTGACTTTCAGTTGTTTTGAAGATTGGTGCTTCCTAGTACTAATATAAATCTTATGCTGTCTTAAGACATGGCATCTTTCAGCTATTAGAAATGGTCATGAACCTTTTGTGTTATCTTCAAGTACCTGTGGGGACATCAACTATTACATTTGAAAGTAAAGTTCACCTGCTTAGTAATGTATTATTTATTTGTCTCATCAATACATTGAAAGTGATTACAGGAATGAGCTATGAAACCACAAGATAAGCCATCCCATGGGCAATAACTCCCAACGTGGCATATTCTCTTTCAAGTCCAATTACTCTAAACAGTAAACTATATGGGTCAAATTGTTTTCCATATAATAGATAGGGATGTTTTCTAAGAGAATATTCTATCATTAAACAAAGACTGCTGAGACTTTGAATTGGTTTGTGCTATTGGAGTTTAATATATATTCTTGATTCAATTAGACTGTTCTACTCTTATAAAGCTCTATTGGCCGACATCTTTAATACTGAGAATTTATTCATGCTGCATCATAAAGGCCCTATATGCATTTAAGCTGAAAGACAGAGGATGTTATGGCTCTTTCATCCCTGTGGAGTCCATAGCTGCAATGTCCAATATAGTAGTCATTAGCCAAATGCAGCCACTTAAATTAATACACTTAATTTAATTAAAAGAAAACAAAATTAAAAATTTAGCTTCTCAGTCATGATAGTCACATTTCAAGTGCTCCAGAGCAACATGTGGCTGTTGTATTGAACATCACAGTCTCTATGAGTGCTGAATGTTCCACTGAACAACACTGGTCTAGGGTGACCAGCAAAGATATCTCATACAGACTTAATGGATGTCTACGGGGTAAGTCACATGATGGCACATTCATCCCCGTTAGCTAAGTAAATCGAAAGGAAATATGTTTATCCTGAATGACATAGAGTCTTCCATTACTTTCATGTCACTATTTTTTGCCCCTCACTCTACTGCCATTTCTTCAATTAACTCTTTGTTTCTCAAATATTTCTTTAAGAATGGCGACACACTGTCTGTTAGGGGGTAAGGAGAGAAAGGAAAAAAAGGATTAGAGAGCACACTGATGTCTAAGCAATAAAACCCCTGGCATTTAGGGTTTAGAGGTTCTCACATTGTAAGACGTTCTAAAGTTTCAGTTTAGAAAAAGAAGGAGCCTTTACAGGGTTGATTTCTGCTTTTTCTGGCAAACCTTAACTTCCTGGTTCAAAGAAAAGACGTGTATAAATGAGGCCCACAAGGGTTCTTTGACATCAAATCATTCTTACAGCACAACATTTTGATAAGTTAAGTGTAAATGAACCAGAAACATATGGATTAAATTTCCCCCATGATAGTAAGAGGTTATAAAAACTATTCAGGAAAAGAGCCTGGGAAAATGCATTTGGGGGCTTGCTGGGCACTTGGTGCTTAAAATTCAGAGCATATCATTTTGCTTGAAGCAAAATATGAAGTAGAATCAGTCACCTCAGCTCTGTTCTTTGTGCAAAGCTTCTGGGGGAAATTGGAAATGACATTTGGGTTTCCCTTTTAGTTGACAGGACTGCAATCTAGGTTGAGAGAGAGTCCATGTCCAGAGCTGGCACAAAGGTGAGAGGATGGGACTTTGGAGTTGGGTTGGGCAGGGGTGGGGTGCTCCCCTCCTTGTGCCAGTGAACAGAAGTCAGCTGATATGATTTGGTGGCCCTGGCCCATCAAGGCCATTTAGAAGAAGCAAAGTTTTGTGAAAGATAGGTCTTTTTGTATTTGAATCACCAATGGGGTCTTACCTGCCATCTTGGGAGTCATTAAAAGGTTTGGAGCTGGTGAAGTGACATGATTAGATCACCCTGGAAGCCTGGAGAGGGTGGATATAGAGGGTGAGAGAAGGAAAACAAGTCGGGAAGATTAAGCAAGAGATATGAGGTCCAGAATTTAGTGAAAAATGAGATATATTTAGGAAAGCACAATGTGAGGGCTTAGAGATCTACTTGATATGGAAAATGAAATGAGAAAATGAGGTAGGAATTAAGTAATTTGCTCCAAGTTGCGCAACTTTTTTACATCCAGCTCTTTTGACTCTAAAGGTTCTGACTTATGTAAATCAAGCAACCAAGGTTATTCATTGATTCATTCGTTGGATCATTGTGAAGTATTTATTAAGTACATACTATGTGCCAGATCCTATGTTAGGTGTGTGAGACAATGATGATTAGCTTAGGGCTGATTATTGTTGTAGCAGGAAAATTAGCTCCCTAGTATCTTATGACATTGTCCTCCAAAATTATTCCTGAAAACAGACCAGATAATTAGAGAAATCTAAACCACTCATACTCCAGCTAGACTCGTTTAGAACCTTTGCTGTTATGCTTTAGCTAAAGCTATGGAAATAAACTTGAGTTGAGGGAGAGCCACCTGCTTTGCTGAATCAGTTTGTCTGTCTCTAATGAGCCCTTGGACAGAGTCACTTGGCAAGGTAGCAATATGCTGCATTAGAGGAAATTGCCACTGTTAATACTTATAGGCCCTTATAAATAACTACCTCCATGCAACGTCTTAGAGTAGGATGCACCAAGTGAAGTCATTGCCCCAAAGAAGCAACCCATTCTTTCAAAAGGGCAATGTCAACAGAAGGTACAGCACCTCTGTCCATGGCTGGCCTTAGCCAGGGAAAAAAGAATCTCTCTTTTTCTTTGGTTGATGAGTTCTCACTTGATGAAAGCTGATTTAAAATAACAGTTGGGGGGATGAAAGGAGAAATGTTAGGATGACCTCCCAGAATTTATTGTACTGACCTGTGTACTAACACAGCAAAAAAGTGTTAGAGTTGAAATTTAAACTGAGGTCTATCTACCTCCCAAATTCTTTCCACGCCACCACCATTTGTGGAGTTGAGGATCAGTAAGTCTAATTAATTAAGCTAATCACCTGTCCTCCAAATTGTCTCTGCCAATAGGTTCCACAGAGAGAGTGGCAGAGAGAAGAGAGTCTGCAGAGCAGTGAGTAAAGGAACAAAAATTTGGCAAGCCCCATTGAAAGCTGAAGACTCCTACACTCCCCTACAGTATTTCTAAGACAAGATAAGCTTAGACATAAAAGACATGATGGCCTCCAAATATATAATATATTGGCTGAGAAGTTGATGATGTAGGGATTTTTGTGTTCTTGACTAGGACTTGCTATGTTTTCTCTGTGTTGCAAAAGATTATCACTTTCATGTTATTGTCAGCTGTCAATTACTGTGTTCATATGTGCTGAGTTCATGTTATCTATGTGTCTTATGTGTAAAGAATAAACTTTTTTCTTTACAATAAAAGGAATGTTAATGAACATTAAATATATATGTACTTTAATGAAGTTTGATATTTTTTCTCTTTTCTAAAACTTCCAAGGGCCAGCCATTATTCTCAGGAAAAAAAAAAGTCTAAGTCCCTCAAAGACACACAGCTCCTTAGGGATGGCCCATATAATAGAGAGAAAGTAGATCCTAGCGGTTGAGAGCAAGGTCTGGAAATAGCCAAGTACAGCCTAGGCTCTGCCAACTTCCTACTGTGTAAACTTGGCCAAGTTCACATTATCTTTCTGCATCTCAGTTTCCTCATCTGTATAATGGGAAAAGTAGTAGTACTGCCACATAAGGTTGTTTGAGGAGTAAATGATTAATTATATTTAAGGCCTTAGAACAGTGCCTGGCATACAGTTAATACTCAATAAATGTCAGCTACTACCATTTTCTCTGCTGCTGTGACTCCGAGCTGCCTCACCTACTGCTGTGTGTGCCAGCCCAAACTGCTTCATATCAATGCTAGTCTGTAATTGTCGTTTCTTTTTGACATGTGAATTATTTTTAAAATCAGTAAAAATATAGACTGTTTAAAAAGAAAAAAGATTTATTTGATTAAATATTCATGTCTATAATAGAAATTTTCCCTGTATTTTTTTTTAACTTTGTATCTTTTCTACATTTTTAACCTTTGGTAGAGCATAAAGAAATCCTTCTATTTCGTTTCTTGCTCAACTACTATTATTTCTACTACCACTAATCACTGCTGCTGCTGCCATTTCTTGGGAGCTTACTGTGTCAGGCACTGTGCCAAGTGTTTCATATGCATTATCTACTTTAAATCTTACAAAAACATTAAGAGGTAAGTACTATTCATTCATTCAATTCATATTTATTCAGGGCTTACTTTGTGCATGTCAGTGTTCCAGGCACTGGGAATACAGTGCTGAGCAAGACAAAGTTCCTTTCTTTGTGGAGCCTCCATTCTGGTAACTTCTGTTGTCCTATTTTAAGGAGGCTTCTGCGTCTTGTACAGTCCATATAGTGGCAGAAGTATCCAATGGACCCAAGGCTATTGAATTCCAAATCCTATGCACAGCCACCTTTTTGAGGTGCCATAGAGAATTTTTAGTTTTCTTCCTGTTTCTATTTCCTCCTTCCCTTCCTAACACCCTCCATTTCCTGCTTGGAGATCCATAGGGTTCTGAGGAAGTGGATTCGATCTTAGCTGCAGGGATGGAAAATGTGATCTAGTCTAAGGGAAACGGTCTGTGCCTTTGACTCTGCAGACCACAGCGATTGGTTCAGGGGTGGAGATGTGACCCAGGCTGGTCAAATCACAGTGACTTCCTGTATCTTTCCTCTGATTTCAGGGACGAGAATGTTCTCTCTTCTTGTGGATAGCATAATGTGTACGCATGAAACCTGAAACTCTTACAGCCAATTTTGCCTCTGTGCGGGAAGCCAGTTTGAGAATGAAGTCAACCTGTGGCAGAAGGCAGAGCCATGAGAGTTTTAGAGAAAAGAAATTAAAGCCCCACTAACATCATGAACCTCTGGCTCAAACTATGCTTGAAGTTGCCATATTTCTTAACTTGTAAGAACCACAAGGCAATAAATTCCCTTATTTTTAACCATTTTTATTTTATTATCTGCATTTTTACTATTGTTTGTTTTGGTTTGTAACTGAAAACATCTCAAATGACAGACAAAACAAAAGCGAGTGCCAGTTCTTCTCCTTGTCCCACTCGTTGCTTCACCTCTCCATTATCTAAAAATCTTTACTTTTCCTTCTTCTACTCTGCTTTCTTCCCTTCCCTTTCCTACCTCCCCAGCCCTTTTATTCTCCCAAAATTCACATGGCTGTTATCAACACTACTGGTAGGCACAGTAATAGACATAATAATGACAAAATATTTATTTCATAAAAAATAGGTTAGGGCTGGAAGGGACTTTAAGAGATAATGTGTTCAGGCCCCTTCCTTCAGGTAGATAAGCTATTATTATTCTCACAAGACAGATGAAGCCCAGAAATATGAAATATTAAAACAACTTGTTCAAGCTGGTTAATATCAGACTGGGGAGTGAACCCCAAATCAGAGTGTCTTGATCTCTGTGGGAGGTGTATTCATTCATAACACAGGAATCTAGAACTCAAACAACTTTCCCCACAAATCCGTAATACTTTCTTACTCTCTGTTGAAATCAATTGCTTTACACAAAAAAGTATTTCTAACTAATTTTAACACACTATTTTATTCCATTCTTAAAACTAACTCACTAGCATTTATAGTGGAGAAGGGGGTTGGGCACTAAGAGCTTGCTTCCCAACGTTGCACTTACATGGAACAGTCTGGATTTTTGTTATAAAAAGGTGTCTCCACCAATAACTACTTGGGAAATTTCCTGTCATTATAGCTATTGAAACCTTGTTTCAGTTTCTTTTAGCTTTAGTGTCCAGAAACAATCTAATCCCATGTCATCCAAACAAGTTAGTGATTTTTCAGCCCAGTAGGCTAGGCCTGATGCCACTAACATGCTGAAGGTCCCTTCTTAGTGTGTTCATTTCTTTCAGGTTCAGGCCTAACTGATCTTCTCTCCATTCTCCCTTCATCTGAGACTAACACAGCCATGGGTCAAAAATCAATTATCCAATCTTCCTTCCAAGTTCACAACTCTCACTTATCTGGGTGGGGGTTTGAGAGAGGAAGGGAGACTCTTCCCCTCTCTAGTTCTTCCTGCATGTTCCTCACACTTAACAATGCTCCTTAATGAAACAAGTTTAATATACACAACTATATCAGCCAGGATTTTTGTGTTATGATTCCATACCAAAGAACTCCAAACCCTCAGTTGAATAAAACAAGAAAGGTGGGTTTTTGTTGTTGTTGTTGTTCTATTTTGTTTTCTTCTCATTCATGCTGTGAGTGCAATATGGATTGGTCGGAGACTCCCTGTTGCCATCCTCTTTGTATGTGTTCACTATCCAGGCTGAATGAGAAACTTGACATTGCTGCGGCAGAGGGAAAAGAGAGTTCTCGAAGGTCTAGTATCAGTAGATACTTCAGCCCAAAAGCAACACATATATCACTTGTGTTCAAATTGATTCATCAGAGAAAGTAAAATGGCCACACCTAACGACAAGCAGAGTGAAAGAGAGAGAAAGTCAAAACATGGGTGCACAGCCCAAAGGACCTAAAGGCTACCATCACAACATTTAAGTGACAATATTTCAGGAAAAAAAGTGGATTCAATGTGGAAGGAGGAGAACTTTGAGAATTTTCTTATGGTGCTTAAATAGTGTTGTTTTCTTTACTGCCTAGACCCTAGACCCTTCAATGGCAGCCATATAGCATAGAAAGAGACAGAACCAAATATCTATCTTACTGCTGGAATACAGACTTCTTGTGTTCACTGGGAGATGGAGAAGAGTTAGAAACCCACGGGTAAGTTCCAAACATCTTTACGTAGCCAATAAGAATCTGTATGAATTGAGTCCTGCTTGTCTATTTTCTTTCTGTTTTTACTACACTATCCAAATGAAAATTTTTTTTTTTTTTTTTTTTGAGACAGAGTCTCGCTTTGTTGCCAGGGCTAGAGTGAGTGCTGTAGCGTCAGCCTAGCTAACAGCAACCTCAAATTCCTGGGCTCAAGTGATCCTCCTGCCTCAGCCTCCCAAGTAGCTGGGACTACAGGCGTGAGCCACCATGCCCGGCTAATTTGTTTGTTTTTTTCTATTTTTAGTCGACTGGTTAATTGTTTTTCTATTTTTAGTAGAGACGGGGTCTCGCTCTTGCTCAGGCTGGTCTCAAACTCCTGATCTCAAGTGCTCCTCCTGCCTCGGCTTCCCAGAGTGCTAAGATTATAGGCGTGAGCCACTGCGCCCGGCCCAAATGAAGATTCTTGAGTCCTTCTTTTCTTGTTATTCCAAATTTACTCTAACCATTTTCTTTAATAAATATGGTTAATATTTTTTATTCATCAACTGAATAAAACATTAAGATCAGCCTTCTGCAACTGAAGTTGTCCTTTCTAACCTAATGCTTTGTGGTTTCATAAATCTGCATTCAAAAAAGCACTTTATAACTGTCTAGATTATGTTTAATCTATCAAACATGCTGTTGTTTGGGATATTATTATTTTGAAATAGAAAAAGATTCGAAGTGTGTAGATAAAACCCAACACTTTTCCATCACCAGTAAAGGTGACAATCTTTTTTATTTTTATT
>NW_012138302.1:8330568-8331703 GCF_000956105.1 Propithecus coquereli
TCTCAAATTAACATTTACCACGAAGTCATTAGTCTTGGTCAGTTCCCTCATTCATTTAATTTTACTTTTCAACTTGTTTTTCCTCACCTATTTAGGATGTATCTCTTTTTCTTTCAGGACTAATCTAGAGCTTTCCTAAGGTAAATTAATATTCATGTCCAAACCTCTGGAACTCAGACTTATTCACTAGATTGTACAGTTTTTCATAGAGCAAGAACTAAAGGCAGTATAGTTGAAAATCTCATTTAGCACGAGTACTAAAGGAGTATTTTGGTTCAGAAATCAGTCAAGTGAAAAAAATCAATTGACTAACCAGGAAATTTATTCAGGTTATCATCAATAAAACAAGATACACCTGTATACAAGGTGCCTACTCATTATGCTGGGAATTTCAGTGATTCCCAACCTGGTCATCCCTGCTGATTTCTCTCTCTCTCTCTCTCTCTCTCACACACACACACACACACACACCACACACACACACACACACACACACACACACACACACACACCACTTTAATGTCTGCTGTTTATCTCTATCTGCATGTTTCACAGGAATATCCAACCCAACATGCCCAATATGGAGTTCATTATTTTCCCCTCTAAACCATCTCATCATCCTGCCTGTTCTATTATTTGAAAATTCAACAAGCATTTATTCAGCATTAATATGTGTTAGGAACTGTACAAAATGATGCAACTATAGCCAGAGATGAGCAGACCTAGCTCCTGTCCCCAGGAAGCTTATGGCACAGTGGAATAGATAGACATAGAACAAGCAATCATGCAAGTCATTGGTCACTAAAGCTAGAAGCTGAGAGTTACATACACTTCTGTCTCATTCTCATTTTTAATATCTAACAAATCACTAAGTTCCTTAAGATTTTATCACCTAAATCTCTTTTGAATAAGAACTTTCTTGTGCATTCCTATTTTCACTGTCAAGGTTTTCTCTCTTATCTCTCGCCTACCTCAACATAATAGCCACTGATGTTTTCTCCTTCAGATGAATTTCTTACATATCCATCTCCAGAATGACCTTTCTAAAATGCAAAACCCAGCTTGAGAACCTCTAATGACTCCCTATTCCCAAGGTGTAATTTCCAAGATTCTCTGCTAAGCTTACAATGCCCTC
>NW_012138302.1:8331753-8334067 GCF_000956105.1 Propithecus coquereli
GTGAATACATGTGGTGTTTGTCCATTCTTGTGATACTTCACTTAGAAGAATGGTCTCCAGTCCCATCCAGGTTAATACAAGAGGTATTAGTTCAAAAAGATGACAATTTTAAGAAAGCTTTTTCTGGCATTTTCTTGACCTTGTTGTAGGCCTCTTAATCTTCTGAGATCTGTGAAAATTAAAAGCAGATATGCAAATCATAGCCTTAGAAACAAATCATTTTATGTCAGTGAGTTATTTTCTTTAGGAAGTGCTTAGTTTTCTTGTCTATCAATTACTGTTGGTGTGTAACTTTGCGGGTAGAATCACTAATTTCATTTTACCTAAGTTTTAAAACTGAAAATATCTTCCTGAGATCAATTCTTAGTTTTAAAAACCAGAAGTCATTTGATATGGAGTCTTGGATTGAAGCAAGTTAGTCATTTATCTCTTTCCAACTCTCTTCATGCAGAAACAACCTTTCCATTGTAAAAGAGAAGGGGACCTCCATTCTCCTTAAAATTCTTCTAGTGATGGAGAACTCACAGACTTAAGCATCTAGTTCATGCCTTTTTGGGGGAACTAATGAGAGGGAGATCAACGTACGTTATAAGGTTAAAATGGGTTGAAATGTCACAATATTTATATTGAAACAAAATCTATCTCCATGTACCTCCACACATTAATTTTATTTCTTTTTGCACACATGGAATGAGTCTGAGACTCCTCTTTCATATTTGCTCTTCACATATTTGAAGTTAGCTGTCATAGCTTCTAAGCTTTTTATTTTCTTAAGCTAGCTGTGTCAAGAGTCCTTAGATGTTCTTTATATGAGATAAATCACAATTTTTATTGTTCTCCTTTGGACACAGTTATTTGTCATTGTCACTCCTTAGGGCATAGTGCTGCATGTGTGAATCTTCTATTACTGGAATTCCACAATATGCTGCATGATGAGTTACTCCCCATCATGCTTGGAGTACATGTGCCTTAGACAGAATGAGTGTAAATGTGCCTTAGATGAATTTTTGTGATCAAATGGGAAACAGACTCACTCACTTGTTTCAAAAGGTAGTGTGAAGGTGGATGCATTCTCAGTGTAAATATACAAATAAAATACAGATAATGGAATTATTGGCCATGTGTCTGAGCCTCATAAAGACAAGACTATATTTAAGAGGGAAGAATAGCTCCAGTAGGAAGATGACACCTCTGATAACTCAAAGAACTCTTCAATATTTTTCCCTTTAAAAGCAGGCATCGATTCATTCTTACTTTGGTGCTCTCTGTCATTGACATGATTCAGTTCTTCTGCTGAGTGTCTGTTCTTCATTATGTACCCCCTTTTCTCTTCTACCAGAATCAACCAAACAACCATATCCTCATATCTACCCTTATAATTCTCAAAAGAATCTATTTGGTCCACAAAATTATCATTTTCTGCTTGACGGATCTTTTGTACCAGTGTGTATTATAGACTATGGATTGCCTTTCTTAGGGTTAGATGGCCATGCCTGGGTTAATCAGGTACGATCAAGAGAGTGTTGGGAAGTGTGATATAAAACATGGCTTCCTTTCAATAAAGAAATATACATAGTTGCCACCTTATCAAGAGCTCTGGTTACCGTCACATCAAAGAGGAATTTAAGATGCCTCTTTGGGATTAAAGGAAAAGGAGCAAGAGAAAAGAACCAACCTATAAAATTGGGTCAACTTACTGACTTTAAGTAGAAACAAGACAATTCTTCAGGGCCTTTCTGAGAATAACTCCCTTAGGACTCATAATTTAGGAACTTTCTATCTGGTTCCTACTGATTCGAAATGCATCAGGTAAGGGAAGAGTGATGGTATCATTACCTGGTACAGGAAAAGCTTCATGAAGGCAGGAACAATAAGATACATTTCTTTAAAATCTAAACCTAATACTGAGCACATAGTAAGATACACATAAATTTTTGCAAATGAGTAATAAATAAGTAAATAAAAACAAAAAAAAACCCTTAAATTAACAACTGAGGGAGGCCCCAGGAATGCTTTAAATAGACATCTCTGAAAATAAGTAATGGTTTTCCCCAGAAAGTATCGATATTGGCCAACTAAAAAGCAGGAGATAAGATGATATGGCATCTTATTACATAGTCAACATAGCATAACTTTGATTAAATAATTGCTTTTGTGTAAAGATTGGGAAAGTCAGATAATTCAGTTACCTTTAGGCTTATTTTTCTGGATATTATTTTATTGTGAAGATTAAGCTTACTTTACATTATCTTGAAAAGTAGAACTTGAGACAATGGACAGAGGTTAAAATAAGTCTACTTTCATTTTAATTTTC
>NW_012138302.1:8338842-8339739 GCF_000956105.1 Propithecus coquereli
GATCCCGAACAGATATAGATATCATGCCAAGAGTTTGTGTTTTATCCAAGATGAGGTAGAGCCATTGAAAGCGTAAGAAAAGAGACAGAATGAGATTTACGTTTCAGCATGACCTCTCTTGCATCAGAGTGGAGGCTGTATTGGAAGATCAGACTAGAATCTAGGAGATCATAATTAAGAGTCTCTGGAAATGGCAGGAAAGATATAAATATAGTAAAAACAAGGGGTTGGGAGAGGTATTAAAGAGAAGAGAAATAGAATCTCAAAATACTTAGGATTAGAACTGATGTGTCTGAGATGTGGTGGTAAGAGATTGAGAGACAAGTATGAATAGCTCCACTTCCACTTTCTCAAGGTCTAACCTCATGCTTGACACATAGAAATCACTCAAGAAGATGTTTGTAGAATGAATGAATAGAAAAGTAAATGGAGCCTAAACACCATCATTACCATCTCATTATCATCAGTACCATTGACTGAATGTTTATTAGGCACTATGCCCTTATTGAGTTACTTAGATATATTAACACATTGAATATTCACCATAACCCTATGCAATGGGTTCTATTATATATCCATTTTATAAATAAGCTGAAGTTTGCTAAAGTTACCTCAGTAAATGGAGGAGTCATAACCTAGGACTCAGAAGTGTAACTGAAAATTTTGTCTCCTATAGCATTCCAGAAAGTTGACATTTATCCACTATACTTTAAATTTTCAACAATGTCATCAAAAACTAGTTTTAATTTTCCAAGGAAATTGCCTTCAGTATTGTACAGAGTATCCGAGATATTGCTGTCAGAGAAGTAGTCACGTTGGAATGTCATGGAAGATGGATGGAACTCTGCTCTAATATGAGCCTAGAAACTTGGGAAAATAATAGGTTATATATGAAAG
>NW_012138302.1:8341583-8344325 GCF_000956105.1 Propithecus coquereli
CTCCCCCCAGCCCCTGGAAACCACCATTTTACTCTCAGTCTCTTTGATTTTGACTACTCTAGTTACCTCATATAAGTGTCATCAAAAAATATTTCTCTTATTATTGGCTATTTCACTAGGCATATCCTTAAGGTTCATCCATGTTGTAGCATATGCCAGAATCTCCTTCCTTTTAAGGCCAAGTAACATTCCATCGTGTGTGTGTATATAATTTTACTTAACCATTCTTCCATCAGGAGGACACTTGGGTTGCTTCCATACTTTAGCTACTGTGAATAACGCTTCTATGAACAAGAACTTAAATAGATGTTTAAGTACTGGCATTTAATTATTTTGGATATATACCCAGAAATAAAATGGCCCAATCATATGGTAATTCTATTTTTAATTTTTTGAGGAAATTCCATAATATTTTCCACAGGTGCTGTATGATTTTTCATTTCCACCAAAAGAGCACAAGGGTTTTAATTTCTCCCCATCCTCCCTAACATTTTTTATTTTCTGTTTTTTTGATAGGGGGCTAACCTAATGGCTGTGAGGTAGTACCTTGTGGTTTTGATTTGTATTTCTCTGACTCTTAGTGATGTGTGATGTTGAGTATTTTTTAATGGGCTATTGGCCATTTTTATAACTTTTTTTGGAGAAATAGCTATTCAAGTAAAAATATGTAAGAGCTTAAACTATAAAACTCTTAGAAGAAAACATAGGGCAAAAGCTTTATGACATTGGGTTTGACAATAATTTCTTGCCTATTTTTAAATCAGGTTGTTGTTGTTGTTGAGTTTGAGGAATTCTCTATATATTCCAAATATTCATCTCTTATAAGCTATATGATTTGCAAATATTTTGTCCCATTTTGTAGGTTGCATTTCTACTCTATTGGTAGTGATCATTAACGTGCAAAAGTTTTTAATTTTCATTAAGTTCAATTTGTCTATTTTTTCTTTTGTTTCCTGTGCCTTTGGTGTCATATCCAAGAAATCATTCATAAAATGATTTGTTTTGTTTATACATGGAAAGAAATAAATCTTTTCATTTATTTGTGTTTTATTTTGGTAATATTTTATAATCTTCAATGTACTAGTCTTTCACCTCCTTGGTTAATTCCTAAGGATTTTATTATTTCGAATGCTATTGTAAATGGAATTATTTTCTTAATTTCCTTTTCAGATTGTTTATTGTTAGTATAGAGAAATTAATCTGATTTTTGTTTGTTTTCCTTCTATCCTGCTTCTTTGCTAAATTCATTTATTAATTGTAAGAGCTTTAATGTGGAATTTTTAGGATTTTCTACATATAAGATCATATCATCTGAAAACAGAGATAATTTTACTTCTTTCTTTCCAATTTGGATGTGTTTTATTTCTTTTTCTTGCCTATTGCTCTGAATAGGGTTTCCAGTACTAAGTTGGATAGAATTGGTGAAATCAGGCATCTTTGTATTGTTCCTGATCTTAACCAAAAGGCTTTCAGTCTTTCAACATTGAATATAATGCTTGCTGTTGTTTTTCTTATAAGGCTTTTATTACAGTGAGATAATTTTCTTCTACTCCTACTTTTTTGAGTGGTTTATTATAAAAGGATGTTGAATTTTGGCAAATTTTTTTTCCTGCATGAATTGAGATGATCGTGTGAATTTTTTTTTTTTTCTTCTTTTAGTTAATGTGGGGTATTACACTGGTCAGTTTTCATAGGTTGAACTATTCTTGCATTCCAGGAATAAGCCTGACTTGGTCATGATGTACAGTAAGACCTCATTCAACATCATCAATAGGTTACTGAAAACTTTAACTTTAAGTGAAATAATATGTAATGAAATCAATTTTATCATAAGCTAATTGAAATAAACAACAGTTAAATTCCTATTGCATATTTCTGGTCACAGAAACATCACCAAACTTCTAAATAAAGATCTATTAATAGAATACTTCTCATATTAACCATTGAAGTAAATGTGAGCTATACACATATTTAAGAAAGATTAACAAACATAATTGTTTACCCAATTTTTAATGAATCAGTGAGTGACAGTAGTTGTAGTGGCGGTGGGTTTAACTGAGGAATAAATACTGCAAAACGAAAATTGTAAGGAGAATCTCCTACCACTACATAGTTCAACAACAAACAATAATAAATATAATGGGCTTGATAAATGCTTTTGTACTGCAGCATTTATTATCATGCATTTGTGCAATTATTGTATATTTTACAAATTTTTACTTTATAATAATTTGTACTCATTCATTCATTCACTCATTTTCCAACCTGCTTACTTCAGTTCAGGCTCATAAGTGGTCAGACGCCTCTATAGCAGCTTGGGGTCCAAGGTGGGAACCAATCCTGGATGAGATACCGTTTCATCACAGGACACACACACACACACACACACACACACACACACACACACACACTCACTCTCTTTCTCTCTCTTTCTCATTGATACTGAGACAATTTGGACATGCACATATTTGGCATGTGGGAGGAAAGCAGAGTACCTAGAGAAAACCCACTCAGACATTATCTTTTTAAATCTATTTAGACTTAATTTTTAGTCTAACACATGATCTCTCATGGAGGATGTCCCATGAGCACTTGAGAAAAATGTGTATTCTGTTGTTAGTGGGTAGAGTGTTCTGTATTTGTCTGTAAGATATAGTTTATTGTGTTATTTAAGTTCTCCATTTCCTTATTTATCTTCTGTCCAGTTTTTCTATTATTGAGAGTAGAGTGTCAAAGTTTCCA
>NW_012138302.1:8344940-8353325 GCF_000956105.1 Propithecus coquereli
AGTAATTTTAATGCACAAGTCTATTAAATTATGTGCAAAATGAAATATGGATTTATAAACCAAAGTTATGATAATACTGGCTTTATAATTACCCATGTATTTATCTTTACTGAGACCTTTATTTCTTCGTATCATTTCAAGTTACTGTCTACTGTCTTTTCATTTCAACTTTCAGGACTCTAAAACATTTCTTTCCGATCCAGTAGTAACAGACTTCCTCAGCTTTGTTTATCTGGGAATGTATCAATGTTCCCTTAATTTTCAAGGACACTTTTGCAAAATAGAGAATTCTTGGTTGGAAGTTTTTTCTTCTAGAAATTGAATATATCAGCCCACTGTCTTCTGGTCTCCAAAGCTTCTGATGAGAAATCTGCTCATAATCTTTCTGAAGATCCTTTATATGAGATGAGTTACTTTTCTCTCCCTGCTTTCAAGATTCTCAGTGTGGATTGCTTTGAGTTCATTTTACTTTGAGTTCATTGAGCTTCTTAAATGTTTATATACATGTCTTTTGTCAAGCTTGAGAAGTTTTTAGTCATTATTTCTTCAGATAATCTCCCTGCCCCTTTCTCTTTCTTTTCTCCTTCTGGGACCCCCAAAATGTATATATTGGTCCTACTATTCCTTTAGGCTCTGTTAACTTTTCTTCAATATCTTTTTCCTTTCTTTTCCTCAAATTTGATAATTTCAATTTCTTTCAATTTGAAAAATCTTCAAGTTTGCTGATTCTTTGCCTGTTCAAATCTTCCTTTGAATCTCTGTAGTAAATATTTCATTTTAGTTATTGTATTTGTAAGCTCTAGAATTCAGTTTAGGTATCATTTTAGATTTTCTATCTCTTTATTGATATTTACATTTTGCCTGTATATCATTTTCTTGACTTTCTTCATGTTTTCCTTTAGTTCTTTAAGCACTTTTATGATACATATTTTAAAGTCTTTGTGTACTAGGTCCACTATCTGGTCTATCTCTAGGAAAGTTTAATTTTTTTTTCCTGAATGAGCCATACTTTTCTTGTTTTTTAGTTGAAAACACAGTTTGAATTTAACTATGTGGTTATCTGGAAATCAGATTCTCCTTCTTCCACAGAGTTTGCTAGGTTTTGTTTTGCTTTTAAAAAAATGTTCTAGGCCATCTTCATGCTGAGGATCATCCTGAGATGTAAACTTTAGGTCTTCTAAAATCTTCTCTGAGATTGTGCTTTTCCCTGGGCATGCATGGTAACTTTCTAATTTACCCTGTATATGCAGTTGATTTTGAATGTTCTAGTCTTTAATATGTGACTCCCCAAAAAGGGAAAAAAGATGTTGGGGGAGGAAAGGCACCAGCCCTTTAAATCTCCTAGAAGTCACCTCAGCTGGAGGGGGAGGGGTTTGAAGCAACCTGGGGTAGAAGTGCAATAATGGTTAACTGCTTCTGTGTCTACACCTTTCCTCTATGATCAGAACATAGATTGGCAATTTTGGGAGGATAGCGTTCTTACTGCCCACCCTAGCTTCCATTGCCTTCATGCAAGATGCTCCTGGAATACATGCACTGCTGACTGCCACAAGGATGGGGGATGGGAGATGGCTGGCTGCTGCTGTGCTGGCAGCTAAAATTGACCGCCATTCACCATTCAAGCCTTTCCCTAGAGGTTGAAAGCCTTCATAGATTCCAGAGTTCAAAATAGTTATATCAGACAAATTTTGCCACTGTTGCCAGTGCAATTATTGTCTAGGTGGGGAGGCAGAATCCTAGTGCTTCCTACTCTGCTGTCTTCCCAGAATACTCTTATAGCATAAATCCATTGTTTCGTTAATGGTTATTTGGGCTGTTTGCAATTTATAGCTATCAAGCATGAATGCTATGAATATTCTTGTGTACAACTTCTTGAGAGGGTATATTTTCATTTACCTTGGTTAAATATCTAGAAGCATAATTTTTGTGTAAAGTCATGTACCTTTACCTCTAAAAGAAATTGCAAAAAATAGTTCTGTGAAGTGATTATACACACTCTTACAATATGTAAGAGATCCAATTGCTCCCCAAAATTTGATATGTTGTGGGGGTTTTTCTATTCATGGAAAAATATTTTTATTCTCCCTTATAATTTTTTGATCAATGGATTATTTTAATTTCTAAATATATTTAATGTTCAAAGACATTTTATTGCCATTTATTTTTAACTTAATACTAGTGTATAGAGAACATTCTATTTATTTTTATCTCCTAAAATGTATTGAGCCTACTTTTATGGCCAAATATATGGTATTTCTTGGTGAATATTACATATATACTTTAAAAGAATACGTATTCTGCAGTTATCGAGTGTAGTGTTCTAAACATGTCAAAAAGATTAAGTTAGTGGATAATGTCTAGATCTTCTAACACCCTGAATAGGCTTTTGCTCCAATTTCTTTTCCCAATTTCCTTTTATCAATTGCTAAGAAAAGGTCTTAAAATCACTAACTATACTTGTAAATTTTCTATTGCTCTCTATAGTTCTGTCAGTTTCTATTGCATGTATTTTGAAACTCTGTTCTTAGATGGATACACATTTAGAATTGCTATGTCTTCATGACAGATTAATCCTTTCATCGATATGAATGTCTCTTTTTTTCTCTGACACTACTCTTTCTCTTGCAGTTGACTTTGTCAGATGTTAATATAGCCACACCAGCTTCCTTATACATAATTTTGCATTGTTCTTCATCCTTTACTTTGCAACCAATCTATATCTTGGAAGCACCCTATAATTGGGTTTTATTTTTTTTATCCAATCTGGCAATCTCTCCTTTTGGTTGGAACATTTAGTCCATTTATATTTAACATAATTATTTATATGGTTTGACTTGAGTCTATGCCTCAGAGTTTATGTTTGTTTGACATTTTGCATTCTTACCAAGATTTTGTTTCTAAGTTCGGTCACATTCTTTACCTCCTCAGGTATGCCTATGGTAGAATAATTATATTTAGTCTTCTTTGAAGAATCAGTTCTCCCCAGTGTTTCAAAGTCTGGATTTGGCATAAGATGCTAAGGGTTACTCTTTCTGGAATCTGGTAACTCTTCAGTTCTCTAATCCTACTCAGAATTCATGGAAAAAAGAGTTACTAATGTCTCTATTAATAAGGGTGATACTTTGTTTCCCACTTACTTTCTAATGTCTGTTTATTACTTGATGGAACCTGGTTTGGGGAGAGGGAAATGGGATAAGATGCTACTGTCCCCTGCAACACTATAACACCTATGAAAAAGTAGAAGAGAAGTAAGGATCCACACATGATACTTCATAGGTAGCGACATTGATGTGTAAGGGAAAGATAAACAGGTAAGAGAAATTTCAGACACTAAATATATCTGCTCCCTTATTTTGGATTTCATATCTACTGACAGGTGAGGTGGCTTTGCTGTATGAAACCATAAAATCATAGAGTCTCCTTGACTATTGAAGATCTGCACCATCTTGTGTAATTCAGTGAGAAGAAAGAGAAATGTAATGATTGTGTTCTTCACATTTTTTTCTTCATAAAATGCAGTGTTGCATAATGAATAATAGCAAAGCCCTTGGAAATTAGACTTCCTGAGTTTGAATATTAGCTCAACCACTTATTGGCTATGTGTTTAGGGCAAATAATTTAAACATTCTAAACTTTAGTTTATTTCTCTATAAAATTGGAAAAATAATAGTATCTAATATGCAAAAATAGGTATTATATGAATATATATATATAAGTGAGATAACCCCTATAAAGTTTTTGGCCCAGTTCCTGGAATATAGTGTTCAATAAATGGTGGTTTAAATAAAAATAAAGATTCACTATCCATTTCTTCGTCATGTTGAACTTTTGAATTAAAGGAGGAATAACAGTAAAGAAGTAGTATGGGATATTAGATCCAAGGAGATAAAAAGGTCTTAAATATACTTAATCTAAACCTGCCATATTAAATTTGAGGCGAGTAAGGAAAAATCAGAGGAAAAAGGACTTCCTAAACATTATAGGACAATCTACTGGCAGAACCAATTAGAGGACTAGAGTATAACAACTCACATTGAGAGGAGAAAGTGTGAAATTTTAAAGAAATTGTTATGTTTAAGACAATTCTGTGTTATCAATGACAAACCAAATGTCTAGGACACGGTAAATGTTGAATAAGTTATTGTAGAAATAAAAATAAGAGTAGAGTGTTTAGAATATGAATAGAATATAAGTTAAACATAAAAACTAGAAATGGTACTATAAGTTCTAAAATAACTAAAGCCTCTTGTCTTTTGAAGAGCTTCACCTTTGGCCTGATAGCTTAACTTCTCATTGTGCTATCCTGGATGGTGAAGGGAGGGAAGACTAGGGTTTAACTTAGACTGTTTCTAACTGAGACGGTCATTCCATTCCAGAGATCACAACTTAGGAAGTCTTCAAGTTGACCACTCCGAAACAATGAATCATAGAAAAATCCATTTTGAGAGGAGTCAAGTGGTATTTAAGAAAAACAGAGAGTGCTGAGGAAACTACGGCTTCAAGAAATTACTGTTAGTCTTCTACTCTCCCAAACATGTCTTGAGGGCCTCACGTTTCATCCATAACCCAGTTTAGATAGTACAGATAATAAAAGCTGGACCCAAGTATAACATGTATTAATTCATAATAATTCAACCTTGAGAAAACCAAACAGGGTCTTGGCCCCAAACATCCAAGAATTGAATTGGAACTATGGCAGTGCAGTTAGAGATATATTGCAAACATCAGTGACAGAAAGTAGCATTTACAGAATGATAGAATAAGGACCTCCACAGATACGCTCCTCCAAACAAACAATGAAAACACTAGCAAAAAAGGTTAAAAAACAACTTTTTCAGCACTCTGGAAATTAATCAAAGGCCTGTAACTATCTGAAGAGTGTTATTTCAAGAAAATGGCTGCATCTTGATAAGAACAGTAAACTTTGTGCTGTTTTTATTCACCCTATTCCCATCTTTGTCTCTTCAGTTTAACAATAACCTTGAAAACGAACAGGCTTACAACTACAGTAGCTATTCAAAGCAGCACTCTAGCAGCCTTTGGAAAGATCAGAATTCCCCTAAAAGCCCCATCTCCAGCAAATTGTCACTATTTAACCTATCTGGAAACTTCTGAAAAGCTATGTTTTCAGACAGGTCTCTATTTAACCTACTTCAGGGCTCACTCTGGGTTGACATCCCTGGCTCCAGGACATTTGTCAAAAACAATCATTGGCAATTGGTTAACATTGCAGCTGCTTGAGGTGGCAATATCGGTTGTAGCTAAAAGAGGCTAACCAAAAACCTTTGAGAAATTAGAGAAAGAGATGTCCACAGGGTGCTTTGAAAAGCTCTGACATAGTGGTGGGACTCTAGAAGGCTACATGAATAAGCAGGGGTGTGTACCTGCACAGGTAAAACTTTAGAAGACCCTAATCTCTCACTTCTGGCTGACTTTGAGACTTTGCACAAGGAGAAGGTGAAGATTTAGGGATAATTATCAATTGCCTGCCAGAGCCTTGAAGGTAGGTCCCTATACACACAAAAAGCCCCTCAGCAAAAATTAGTTGTTTCCAAATAGTTAGGAAAATCTTGGTCCAATCATTAGCTGACCACTAAGCTAACCAGGCAGAAACACTAATAACTACATATGACAAAGAATACGAACTTTACAAAATTAGACCAGGAAAGATACTAAACAAACAGCAGCAGGAGCAACAACAACAAAAACAACTCTAAGGAGGGGCAAATCTGTTTACTTAGCATGACCAATTTCAGCAAAAATATATGAAACACGTAAAGAAAAAAGAAAAGGACATTGTATAATAATAAAAGGGTCAATCTCTCGGGAAGACATAACTATTATTAACATATGAAACAAAACTGACAAAATTGAAGGGAGAAATAGACAATTTAACAATGGAAGTTAAAGACTTAAATACTTCACTTTCTATAATGAATAGAACAACTAAGCAGAAGATCAACAAAGAAAAATAGAATTTGTACAACACTAGAAATCAACTAGACCTAACAGACATTAACAACAGCAAAATGCATATTATTCACAAGGAACATCCAATATCTTTCACAATTAAAAACAAAAAGAAAAGACACATACACACCAACATAGGAGTAGAAGGGAATATCTTTAACTTGATAAAGACCATCTACGAAACTCTCACACTTAGCATCATACTTAATGGCAAAAGACTGAAGAATTTCCCCCTAAGATCAGGAACAAGACAAGATTGTACACCTCTATTCAATATTGCAATCAAGGTTCTAAATGAGGCAATTTGGCAAGAAAAATAAATAAAATACATCCAAATTGGAAAGAAAAAAGTAAAAATGCGTCTATTTGCAGATCTTTTATATAGAAAATCCTAAGGAATCTGCAAAAAAACTGTTAGAGTAATAGAGTTCAGCAAGGCTGCAAGATACAAGATCTATATTAAAAAATCAATTGTATTTCTAAACACTAGTAATGAACAGTCCGAAAATGAAATTTAAAAAGTCAATTTCATTTATGATGACATCACAAATAATAAAATGCATAGGAACAAATTTAACCAAAAAAGTATAAGATATGTACATTTAAAACTACAACATATTATTGAAAGAAATTAAAGAAAATTTAAATAAATGGAATGATATCTCATGTTCATGGATCAAAAGAATTAATTGATCTACAGTTTCAGCACAATTCCTATCAAAATCCCATCTGCCTTTTTTGAAGACATTGACAAGCCAATCCTAAAGTTCTTACAGAGATACAGAAGACCCAGAATATCCAAACCAATCTTGAAAACAAGAATAAATCAGAATTCCTACTATCTGATTTCAAAACTTAGTATGAAGACACAGTAAGAAAGATAATGTGGGACTGTCCTAAGAATAGACATATAGACCAATGGAATAGAATTGGTAATCCAGAAATAAACCCAGATATTTCATTTATAGAAAATGTCCAGAATAGGAACATTTGTAGAGAGAGAAAGTAGATTAAGGGCTAAGGATGAGAGGGAAGAGGTGGGCAGGGACTATTAATGGGTATAGAGTTTTTTTTAAGAAAAACAACAATGTTCTAAAATTAAATACTGTTGATGGTTGCACAGCTCTGTGAATATGCTAAATAATAGTGGATTTTATACTTTGAGAGTTTGACTATTATGATATGTGAATTATATCTCACTAAGGCTATTATTAAATAGTGAGTAGAATAAATAATATTTTCAGTTTATGAAAATTATTTTAAAGAAGCTATATATGGAATATAAAATAGTTTGATATAAAATTTAATATCTCTCTAAATGCAATATAGTAGTTACAATAGAGTTTTGGAATAAGGGTTTTATTTTCCTCTTCCAGATTTCTCTCTGATGCTTTTATTATCCACTCACTGAGTGTCCACTGTACTCCACTGTACATCTCATCTCTATTCATCTCTACTGTATTTCCTTCTGTCTCTTTCCTTTTTCATAAGGATCTCTTTACTTCTATGACAAGCAAGCCAAGGGAATAGCATCTAATTATGTTTTTTTAAAAAAAAATCAATTTGCTTTTTCCCAAATTTTACTCAGAGAACATTCTCTGAAGTGACTCATTTGTCAGAAACCACCAGTTCACCTGCTAATATGAGAAGAGGCTGAGGGCAAGGGGAATGATGGAAAAGGCATTACAATTTATCAAAGTAAAAGCAGCAACACTTCATGTTCATTTTTTAAAATTAAAAAGTTAAAAAAGGAAAGAAAACACTCTCATTGTTGGGAAGTAAATTGAAGCTCACTTGCTCCTCTTTGAATAATGAAAGTAGAGGACAGAAGGAAAGGTGTGGGTAAGTAATTCATACAACACTGAGGTTGAAAAGGACCAAAGAAGTATTTCCTTCCACCCCTCATTTACAAGTGAAAAAACCAAGGACTTAGTGACCTTCAACAGTGACCATGCAAGTTACTAGGGTCTTCTGGTTTCTTTTTCAGTGGCTTTTCCACTTACTCTGTATAGCAAAGATACTAAGTGCCCCCAGTATTCACTCTTCTCCCTCTATATGTGGGACGAAAATCCTCTGGGTTTTATGGGTCGCATGACCTACCACTAAAGATATTCTATTTTCCTGTATGGGAAGTGTGCAACTTATGCATCTCCTCTCCAAAAGGAGATCACTTGCCTTCTTGTTTTTGTTTTAGTCATGTTCAACTGTAATGAAGAAAACTGCCTAGGGAATGACAAATCCATAGTTTGAAAAAAACCTGCACTTTTGTTGTGGGGTAGAAGCTCCGCAACACTACTGAGCTCACCTCCCAACTGTTGTATGAAGGAAAAACAAAAAAAAAACAACAAAACTTCTATCTTACATAAGTCACTGGATTTTGGTGTCTCTTGTTACAGCAACTTAACCTGCATCTAA
>NW_012138302.1:8365835-8367675 GCF_000956105.1 Propithecus coquereli
TGAAAAACTGAAGCTCAGAGAGAGAAAATTATTTGCCTAGACCACACAGTTACAGGGAAAAGTTGGGTAAAATAGGGGAAAGAAAACTACTTTGAGGGATAGGAAAGTCAGATCACAAAGTGGGCCCATGACAGCAGGACGCATACACGGCAGCTGAAGTCTGAAAGAGAGTGGACAAGGAGCATGAAACTGATACCTAAAGCAAGGACGACAGAAGCTATGAAGGATTCTCAACCGGCTCAAGCCACTGCCGGATGGACCTCTTGTTGAATGTGGTTTCTTCATCAACCATCTCCAGTAGACTACACAACAAGGGCAAACATTCAAAATTCAAATAGAAAATTGTTTCCTCTGGGCTGGCAAGGCACGAAATAAAAAGGCTCTGTAAATCTGGACTCCCATATGTGGTTCTCAGCTGGTGCGAGCCCCTGAGTGAATTACATGCAGCCAGAGAATTAATGTTACACACATGGGGCCCAACTTGAAAGGAAGAATTGCATCTAAGAAGACTCTGCCAGGCATTAAGCAACTCTGGAAAGCAGACAGAGTCCATATTGATACGGTATGCTACAGAGGACCCCCAGTGACATTATGATCAAGTGCAGGAATAATGTATAATAAATGAGTGAGGACACAAATTGAAAGGAGAGCAAAAAAGTAATAAAAGGATGCCTTAACATTAGGCCTCTACTAGTTGGGTAGTACTAGGTGGGTGTTAACTCTCACTTTCCTGCCCATCGGAAATGTCGCTGTGTTTTGTGTGAATTTAGTGCTCTTTACACCAGTTAAAGCCTGTAGCCAAATGATTTAGGATGACCCCTTTTCCTCCTAGCTTCATACTAATTGACTTGAGAGTGAGTTACAGTCCCCAGAGAATAGCAGCCACACACTGGGTATATTTTTAACGTCAATTTCTGCAGGAGCTTTTACACAAGGAAATTGTTGTAACAATTATTCTTTCTATCCTGGGCCCCAGGATAGATATTGATTTTTGAAACCATTAGATGGAGAAGGAATGGATGGGTATATGTAAATGCAAAATGGGATGACAGTCATTTGGGTCTTCATGTAAAGGAGTGATGTGTAGATTTTTGGGTGGTTGTGATTTTTGACCCCTCTTTAGAGTATCCTGTAGAATTGGAAAGCTGGTAAATAGGAAAGTTAAATGATTTTTATGGCTGTAATTACAAGGCTGATGGGTAGAATTGAGATTAGTAAACTCAGAAGTAAGGAATATCAACAAGTGATTTCAGAGATGCTTTCTTTTTGTCATGGATGGCAGCTTTTGCATTTACCTAAAATTTAAACCTAAAATTTAAGATTATTTAGATGTCCAGGAGACAAGGCTGCCATAGTGCACAACGCAGGGGCACAATTCACCAGCGAGACTGCTCAGCAAGCACAGATGTTTGAGAACTGTGTCCTGTAGTACATTATGGGTCAAAATAATGCAGAGAAGGCATCTGTAAGATGTAATCCAATGATATTAAAAATAGGAAGAAAAATTTCAAAGTGAGAAAATAATTTACTTGAAAAAACTAAAGTTGATTAAAGGTTTTCTCTATCATGATATAATTATGTTTGGATTTGTTTTCTTAAGTGAATGGAAATGAAAAGGTGGAATACATTATGCAAGAGAGAGACATCTGATGTAAGTTTTGGTGAGAGGACTGAAAAAAGCCCTGAACTACTAAGAACAGGCAACATGAACAATATTGGCTAGAGAAGTCCGGACTCTGATTAATAGGGACAGACATCATGGTAGAGAGGGAAAACCAGAGCAAGCTTCACATTTTACCTAATGTCCATGTCCTAAAGTGGGTAAGGGACAGGTCTTAAA
>NW_012138302.1:8367725-8369548 GCF_000956105.1 Propithecus coquereli
ATACAACTGGTTTGGAAAATAGTGGTAAAGTTTCTAAAAAAGTTAAACAGATACTTACCAAATTAATCAGACTTTTTACTCCTAGATATTTTTTTAAGAGAAAAGGAAATATCCATCTATACAAAGGCTTGTACATAAATGTTCACAGCACCTTCATTTGTAATTGCCTCAGGCTGAAAACCCAAATGTCCAACAACAGGGACATGTATAAACAAACTGCAATATATATATACTCAATGAACTACTGCTCAGCAATATGAAAAGGAAGGAACTATTAATCCATGCAACAATACAGACAAATATCAAAATAAATATACTGAAGGGATCCAGACCAAAAAAATATGTGATATATGATTCCATTTTTATAAACATGTAGAAAATATAAACCAATTGCTAGTGACAGAAAGAAGATCAGAAGGACAGGATGGAAAGATTACCAAGGGACATGATGAAACTTTAGGAGATAACAGGTATGTTCACTATCTTTGTGGTAATGGTTTCACAGAGGTGTACCTATGTCAATATATATATTAATTGTACACTTTAAACATTTACAGTTTATTGCATGTCAATTATACAGCAAAATGTGTTCTTTTCCTTAAAAGATGGTAAAAGTCATAACCCAGTAGGTGCAATCTTCTGAAGCATACAGACACAACCAAATGATTAAGTTAAGTGGACCAGGAACAATTACCATGAAAATGCATTTGTAGGTCAATGACTAACAGAAGTCTAATGAATTATTTTAACCTACATGAGGACTTTAAAGTAAAACTGGCTTTGGAGCTAGGATGTGGGTCTCAATTAGAATCTTAAGCAAAATAGGGCGTGTCTGGACTCACAATTCTTACCTTGCTTAATTGAAGTGAGTCTTGCCTTTGCTGTGGAGCTGGGAGCATGTGCTTTCCGTTGTCCTCATTTTGCTGGATCCAGAGATCTTGATTTATTGCTAATTCCTCCACCACCTTGCAATTTGATGGCCATGTTCTACTTCTCAAGCACCTCTCTAGCTTATTATTTCTTTAATTGTACCCCTTCACCATGCTGCTTTCCTTGGTCACATTTGCTCAATTAGTTTCCTAATTTTAGACCAGGGACATCACAGCTTTGTGTATCACAGTTTTTTTAACTGCCTTGCACATTCGTGATAAATGATGAATGTAAATACCTTTAACAGAAGGAGTTGCTCCCACTCCAATTCCAAGACAAACTTGTAATCTTGTAGATGGTCCTGTAAACTGGTATCTTATTTTGGATGGAAAAAAAATCTTGTTGGATAGAACATAAAAGGAATATAACTCTCAGGGTGGCTTAAATGGAAATATAGGGGAGGAACAAAGTCCAGATTTCAACTGCAGAAACATACAGTCTGTACGGAGCTGCCTACCCTGTCCTCATAATTGCAAAAACCCTTCCTGTTGGGAGACCCTTGGCAAGGCATTCTATTCCCGATGTATTTTATGTTGCCCATATCCTTTGAAAATAATCCTCATCTTTTCCTCTCGTGGCAATGAATTGTAATAAAGAGAAGAATGCGGAGGTTCTGAGCAGAGATGAAGATAGATTATTTAGAAGCCAGAAATAGGAGGTAACCCAATACCAGTGATGTCCAACTCCAGCTCTGGGATCTCTTACGGGTTCCATTTTTGGCTTATTGGGCATCGGGCAGATGGGAGGGGGAGGAGGGGATGGGTATATACATACATAATGAGTGAGATACGCATTGTCGGGGGGGATGGACACGCTTGAAGCTCTGACTGGGGGTGGGGGGCAAGGGCAATATATGTAACCTAAACATTTGTACCCCCATAATATGCTAAAAT
>NW_012138302.1:8369598-8373403 GCF_000956105.1 Propithecus coquereli
GAACATTAATTTCTCACAGTTCTGGAGGCTGGGAAGACATGATCAACATGCCAGCAGATTTGGTGCATGGTGAGGGCCCATTCCTTGCAGAAAGTGGCTTCTCCCTGTGTCTTCGCCTGGTGTAAGGGGCAAGGCAGCTCTCTGGGGTCTTTTCTATAAGGGCACTAATCCCATTCATAAGGGTGGTGCCCTCATGACCTAATCTCCTCCCAAAGGCCCCCACCTTCTAATACAATCATCTTGGGGGTAGAATTCAACCTATGAATTTTGGGGAAACACATTCAGACTATAGCACCACCTTCATGCTCCCAGCGTTTAGCAGAGTGTCTGGTACACAGTGTGACCTAGGGCTGCTCAACAAAATCAGAAGTGAATGAGGGAATAGACAGGAAGGAAGGAAAGGGGGAATGGTATGTGGGGAGCAGAATAACAAAATTGTTTGTTAAAACTAAAGTTGCTTTTAGGGGAACATTTCCACAGGACCTTTCATCTTTCTCTGCTAATTCTCACTATTTAGAGTGCACAGAGTTAGCTATACTGAGTTCCAGAGGCATTTTGTCATTGTGGAATTCCCCAGGCTTCCCCTGGAGGTTCCAGATTGCTTGCTTGGCCCTGATCCTGGAGTCGAATCCTATCTTTTAACAGAAGGATACATTTGTAGTTAGTTTTTAAGAGTACTACAGTCGGCATTATTCCAAACCACCTGAATCTCAGGAAAGAGGCCATCTGCTCCCCACAAAACCCATGTTTTCCTTCAGCCTGCGAGTAAAGTGATGTCAGAATATAGGCAAACCAGACAGGCCTGGCCTGGCCAATGAACTGGTGACTGGAGCCGGCAAGTCATCCCTCCAGTCCCTTCGAGGCCCCTCAAGGGGGACTGAGGAAGATGTTTGAACCCCGTCCTGTCACCCCAATAGGAGAGCCATAATAATGCGAGAGATCTGAGTGTTTTGTTCTGATCCTGAAAAGATCATTTTCACTCTAGAAAGTACTTTATGTATTGATATTCAACCAGTGAGTGGCAGTGCCTTGAAGAAAACGAAACTAATAAAAACAATGTTTTTTTTTTAAAGAAGACAGGAACAAAAACCTAATGCCCAGAAAGTTGTGCTATGGAAAGTAGGACTTCAAGGGACCTATCAATTTATCTTGTACATCTTTGGCCACTAATGGATCGTTCCCTGGAGCGTATTTCCAATTCTTTTAACCAGGCTACTTTTAAATGACTCAGGTGGAGGGTATTTTTACAACTTCCATTGGGGAAGAGTATTCTGCGGTCTGATACACATCGCTGTTTCGAATTGGTTGGTTTGGCACGAAAATTTCCTTTTAAATTTTATTTGTTTTGTTATTTTCCACCAAGAACCTGCTATATTGGGAAGAATTAGGTTACCACATGCTGGTTTCTTATCCTATTCATTTCAGTGTGAATCTCTGGTCTCATAAAGTTTCAATCAGACTTCTGGATATCACAGCCTGCTCCATCAATTCCATCCAGCCCCAAGATCGCTGGGCGAAACCTCCTGCGGAGGGACTCACAGTTAACATCAGGGATGTTTTCGACCAACACCTGCAGGCATCCTTCTGGCTGATCCGTTCAGTTGTCCCCCTCCTCTTACTCTAAGAGCTAATCCCTTCAGGTATCCCCCGCCTCATACACAGAAACTGGTCATCCTCCTCTAAGTGTTAGAGTGATAAAAGTTCTTGATTTAAACACAATGCGAATATTCAGAATTACAGAACACTTTGTAATAATATTTAATGCAATACTGTTACCCAGGCATCTGTCCTACAGTGTTTATTTACTCTGTTCAACCCAAATATTGTGGACAAGAATCATGTCTTCTACTTCTTTGCATCCCAAGTTTTTCTTGATCACAGAGCCTAGCTTTGTGTATGACAGGTAGCAGGCACCTAAGATACGGTTTTTAAAAATATAACTGAAAGAGTGTGATTATCTGGAGTTTTGCAAGATTGCTACGATAAGACTCAAGATGTATATATGAAAGTATAGTTGAACTGTGTCACCTTAATAAAATAACCAGCATGTTGCTGTCTTCATAATTAATTAAGTTAATATATCTTCTAATTAAGTTTGCATTTATACCATAGTCTCTCCAATGAGTTGTCACAGTGTAATAAAAAATGTATGGACTTTGGATTCAAACAGTCTTTGGTTTGTTATCTACTTAAAGTTGGGTAGGTCCTCTAACCTCCCTGAGCTCTGAGCTTATGCTTCCTTGTCTTCAAAATGAGCACAGCAATAATTACCCCATGACCTTGTCTTACAGATTAAATAGGATCACTTATTTGAATACTTAGCCTGGTGCCTGGCCTGTAGTTTTTAAGTCAAATCAATTAAGATGCTTTAGCCCACAGAACAGAAAGTCAAACTAAAAGTGGATTAAATGGTAAGGAAAATGTACCTCATATTGTAAGAAGTCTGCATTAGGGCATCTCCAGGCTTGGTAAATTTAATGGCTCAACAATGCTCATTATTGTGCTTTTTTACCTTTCTGCTCCCCCATCTCCACGTGACAGCAACTTCTCTACTCAGAGTTGCAGAGTGGTTGCCACATATGTTGCTTACAGAGATGGGAAATAGGATGGTCATTCCTCTTATGCATCTCTTTTTACTAGGGAGAAATATTTTTTTCCAGAATTCCCCAGCATATTTTCTTTAGATCCCACTGGTCAATATTGGGTGACATGGCATGCTCCAGCAGCCATCATGGGAAAAAAAGGTTCCTGTCATTTTCATCCTCTCCAGAAGGAAGCAGAATCTGCCAGACAGGAAAAAACAGGGGAAAGGCTTTGAGGGGGAAGGTTAGTGAGTTATCAACCCCTTTCCATGATGTTTTAGGATGACTTTTAGGATCCATGACATATCCTATTTGGTAGGCATATAGTCTGTGTGTGATAGTTGCTTTAATGATTATCAATTTTATTCCATATATGGGGAAATGAAGCAGATGGTTACATAGAAACATACAGTCAACCTGGATTGTAAACTAATCCCAAGTGTGTAAAGCAGAAAAGAACTCTAGAAGTATACATTTGAATTATTTACGTGCCTAAACATCTTCTTACTAGCTATGTAACACTGGGGGCAAGTCCTTTAATCTCCCTGATCCTCTGTTTCTCTATCTACATGAATAATTTAATAAAGCCCTAGTCTCATAAACTTATGGTGAGCTTTAAAGCCGATAATATTCCCGTTGGCATCTAAAATTGTAACTGACATTCTAGGCTTGCCCTCACCATCGATTCAAATCAAATCTAGGTGATCTGTTTAAACTCATTTGCCTTCTTCCTCCTATCACGGCTATTCTGAAAATCAAATGCATCATAGAAAGATGACTCCTGAGAATGAGGACCCAAATCCTGTCCCTAACTCCATTGGCTTTTTCCTGTGATCTTCACAGGTGGATTCTTTTCTCTAGTGTACAAAGTTGATTCCCCCTGTTTTATAGGGTTGTCACAAGAAATCATATGGACCAGTTATTGTACCTGTCATATAGTAGGCACTCCACTAGTGAATGGATGACATCTTTAACCTTTTTCTTTTCTTTTGCTAAAAAAGATAGTAAAAACACCAGGTACTGGCGAAGATATGGAGGAATGAGAATTCTCATACACTGCTGCTGGGAATGTATTAATAAAATTATACAACTGGTTTGGAAAATAGTGGTAAAGTTTCTAAAAAAGTTAAACAGATACTTACCAAATTAATCAGACTTTTTACTCCTAGATATTTTTTTGAGAGAAAAGGAAATATCCATCTATACAAAGGCTTGTACATAAA
>NW_012138302.1:8377503-8472299 GCF_000956105.1 Propithecus coquereli
TTTCTAAATCATACGATTTCTTCGTATCCAGCACAGCCTTCCCAGTCCTGAGGGGGCAAATCCTTGGCACATTGCAAACACCCCCTCCTCCAGGGTCCACAGTAGATATTTTTCATCAGTCAGGATCCTCTGATACACCCTTGGTATCTTTTCAGAATAGCCTTTCGTCAGCTGTTGTCATCTGATTGGAGGAAGGATAGGTGGTGAAAACTGACTGTCTTTTTGCCTTAGACTAGGATACCTATATCATTTAAAATCAGGCTAACTTTTTTGCCCTTTTCACTTTCCACTGTGTTGGGATAATGGAACTAGATTGGTCAGCATCATTTGTGCTGAGTTTACTTTGCACGGCTCTTACCAGCCTGGAGTTTTGCCGGAATGTATGATGCAATGGGGAAATGTTTAGCTCTTAAACAGTATTTCACACATACTGGAGGGAAACCTGCAAACAGGCAGGGGAGGGGGATACAGCACCTTCTAAAATCATTTCCCTTTAAGAGGGACACATTTTCCTTTTAAAGCATCAAATTGTGAACATGGGGCCTGTATCCTCTGAGATTTTATTCTGAATCTTCTTTTAATACAGTGTAAAATAATAACTGCCCATGCCTTGTATCTCTGTCTGAACAGTACCTCCACTGGTATCGTCATTGACAAATGAGTGCTTCTGAAGAATGAGTTTGATTTAAAAATAAGCTAAATAGCAAAACAATGTGATAGAAAGAGAATAGGGAATGCAGAGAGAAGAACCAGTGTTTCCACTAGGAACTGAGTCAGCTTTGTTCATTTGCATAATGGGAAGACAGTGAGGATCAAATTGAAAACACTTCATGTACTTTATATAAATGCTTATTACAGTTACCATTGCTATTATTTACTAAAATT
The DNA here is from genome assembly GCF_000956105.1 of Propithecus coquereli. Lineage (NCBI taxonomy): Eukaryota > Metazoa > Chordata > Mammalia > Primates > Indriidae > Propithecus > Propithecus coquereli. Next base: position 8,378,389 of record NW_012138302.1, read on the forward strand.
TCTCTTGTCAGAATTATATAATAATGGGGATAATGATTCTGTTACAAATGCCAGGAGCTAGACAGGGCTGACATTGTCCCCATTATTGACATGAGGAAACATAGGCTTAGAGACATTAGGTCACCTGGTTAGTAACTGGGGGAGGTGGAGTGAGAATGCAGCTTCTCTGACTGCAAGAGCAGGTATTGTAGCACACCTGATTATAAGAACCACTTGAAGCTCTTTTTAAAGTAGGGATTGCTGGGTCCCACGCCTAAGTTTCTGAATCAGCATCTCCTAGAGTGCAATTTGTGTATGTGTTTGTTTAGTTCTTCAGATAATGATTAGCCAGTTTTAGGAACCCAACCTGGAGAAACTCTGCTGGAGACCTAATTACTGTTTCAGCAGATTCTCATGCTCCTTCCATTCATACAATACAGAGCAGCTGGATTGAGGAAGGCAGGGCGGGTGGGACCTGTGAGACCACTAGACATATACAACGGCCATTGGTTCTACCTCATTCTTCTCCTAACAGGCTGAAAACCCACAGACAATTCCTCCCCCCTCCCTGGGCCTCTCTGTTCTTTATCTGTAAATTGGGTAGGTTAAATCAGGTATTTTCTTGAGGACTCTTTCCACTCTTGAATCCAAGATTTTATGAAAGTAAATCAGGGACCAATGGCTGATTTTATTTTAGCATGCTCTAATAAATCAAGATGCACGCTAGGTTAGGATCTTTGAGGAATGCCTGAAAATGACATCCCTCTTCCAACTTATGCTCCTTTATCATGGTCCTACTAGAGCAATCATTCTGCTGTTACATGAGCATACCGAGCTCTTCCTTGCTCTATGAACTTTGCACTATTTGACCTCTCTCACAAAATAGAGTGTGCCCAGATCTTTGCACAGCTGGCTCCTTCTCATCGTTAAACTCTCATCTTAACAATCCCCTAATCAGAAACACTTTCCCTGATTACCTTATTCTATGTAGCCCTCCTTCAGTAAGTCTCTGCAAGTTATTCTGGTTTTTCCCAGAGAATCTACCTCTATAAGAAATGATCATGATGTTATTGATTTTTTAATGTGTTTCTTTTTTATCTGATCTACTGGAAATTAAGCTGTGTAGGGACAGGCACCTTCACCAATGTGTTCTTACCGTCTCGAAGAATCTGGTACACAGTAGGAATTCATCACATATTTGTTGAGTCAGCATTAAATAAGTACAATCTTCTTAAATTTACCTGAATATGTTAATTAACACATTACTCATTCTGATTGACCTTTGTCATTCTGCTGGTTCTTACCTTTCGGTCTTTGGTTGTCTGCTGACGTTTAAAGCAGAAGGCCTGGGAACACACATGGGCTTCCTCTGCTATTGTACAACCATATCAGCTTGGCTGGTGTCTTGGCTGAGTGGGAATTTTTGGATTGACTGTCTGTGAGGCAGCACAGGGCTACCAGATAGCTCCTTCTCTCAGGCAATGTGGAGCCTGCCTCTGGCCTGCAAAGCCGCCTCTGTCTTCAACCACAGCAGACACCTCCATGAGGAAAGTTTTATAGTGGGCTGTCAACACATAGAGTTTTCTCCAAATATTTTGTTCGATTTCATTAGGGAAGTGCTGCCTAGCATTGTGACGCAGAAATGCAGTTGTCTGTGCTCTTGAAAGGAGGAACAGGAGGAGGAGGGGAGGATAGGGAGCAGTTTGTCTTCCTGCACAACCCTCCCTGCTTCCATTCACATACCTGAACAATACCCACATGCTCAGCCAGACCTCCCCCATCTTCCTCAGAACTATGGTCTAGACCTTCTCTGGGTTGCTGAGGGACAGAATGGCTCACACTTTACGTTAGAGTGATTAATGTTTACTATTTAGAAAACCTCAGTGGCTTAACAAAATAAAAATTGATAGCTTGTTCACCTCACAGTCCAACTCAAGTCGGTAGCTATTCTCCAAGAGTGATTGGATCCATGTTCCTTCTATCTCATGGCCCCACCAAACCCAGGACCTCCTTGGAATCCTCTGGTGGGTTCTGCACACTCAGAAAGTGGGCCAGAAAGAACCCATGGAAGATTTCCCTAGGTGCTTTGGGTCCAGGCTGGAAAGTGGGAAAGGTTTCTTCTGCCCACAGTGTCTTGGCCAGAACCCAGTCAATGACCTAAACCTAACCAAAAGGAATAGAGAAACAAAATATTCCAATATTCTGAGAAGTAGAAAGATGATTGGTGATGTCTAGTTACACATTTCATTTGTGGTCCCAGAGTCCTATCTTCTAAGCAGCAGCATCTCCATTTGCTGTATTCACTAAACTTCTCTTAATATTTCTCCTTTCAGAAATTTGTTGAAATACCTTGTTCCATTTTACTCTACTGTGATGAGTTTATTCCTTCTCAGACTTTTGTATTTTAATGTAAGGGGGATAAGTTGTAAAAGAGATTAGAGCAAATGTTTGGCCTACTCCATCCTCATGAATTGAAAAATTTCTCTATTTTTCTCTATTCTCTATGTTAAAGTCATTCGGCCATTCCCAACCCTGGAGATTTCCCACTGGCTATGTTTCACTCTTAAGCCTCTATCTCTAAAATTTTGGCTTTCTCCTTCTCTATAGCATTTTTTTCTTGTTCACTTCTTAATCCATCCATCCTTTTTCTGTTCTTTTTTCTTGTCTGGACTAGCCCAGAATTCTTCTTAGTTTGTTAATGAGGTCAATGTTGTTTTCTCTTCACAACTTTACCTTTCAGACCATCACCCTGGGGCTTATTTTTCCACAATTAAAAGGAATTTTGTCCTTAGAGAAAGTCTCCAAAGCCATATACAGATAAGTAAACAGGTTACGTGAAGGCCCTGGAAGTAGATCACAGAGAACTCTGTGTGTATGGAGAGAGAGAGAGGGGGGTAGAGAGAAGAGGCTGGAAGGAGAGTGACCATAGTTCCTGAACATTTTTTATTCTCTAGTTCTAATGACAATGGGACCAAAATAAATATACCAAAATGCAATATTTGGAACTTAGATTATGAAAGAGAATCGTACATTATAAAACATTTTAGCTAGACATTTACGTGTTTTCTCATTTATTCCTTCAACTTTGTGAGATAGATATTAAATTTCTGCACATAAAGAAATTAAGATTCAAATAATTCATTTAATTTTTTAATCCACACAGATAGTTAATTCCAGTTTTCTTGTTTCAATGCCTGTGAAACCCCCCCATCAACATACTTGCCTAGAGTCCACAGTCTTTCTAGACTAGTACTGAAATGTAGTAAAAATATTCCATAGCACAACAAAGTGACTATAATCAACAATAAGTTAGGATATACTTTAAAATAACTAAAGGAGTGGAATTGGAATGTTCCTAACACAAAGAAATACAACTCCTATATTCCTGAGTTGATGGATATCCCAATTACCCTGATTTGATTAATTCACATTATATGCCTGTATCAAAAATCACAAGTACCCTATAAATATATACAACTATTATGTACCCATAATAATTAAAAATTTTTAAAAAATTAAAAAAATAAAAAGAAATATAAACGAATGTTAGAGTTCTACAGTCAAAGAGGCCTGGGAGTAAGGCCTAGTTTTGTAACGTACTATGTGACTTTGAGTAAGTAGCTTAAACTCTTTAAACTTCAGTTTCTTCATCTATAAAATAATGACTTTATAACCTTGGGATTGGAATTAAATAAAATGTAGAATGACTAGCATATGCTAAGGTCAAGAAGTCACTCAATAAGTATTATTAGCTATTCTTCTTCTTATTGTTGTTTTCATCTGCCTATGGATTTTTGGCTCAAAGAGTAGAAACATCCTGGTCAAAATCATAATATAGCTGATGAAAAGATGAACCTGGAATATGCAGCATTGTCTCCAAACACCAGGTAAATTCCAATATCTCTTCTATGCCACTTTCTGCTATATAGGCCTTTAGCTAGCATCTTAACAAATAAAAGAGAATTGTCTGGCATGGCCATAAATATTGAGCTGCAAGAAATTTGTAGAAACCGTTCTTTTCCATGGACTCATCCTTGGAAGTACTTTAACATAACAATTTTTCTCTTCTAGAGAAAAGTTTAAATGTCTTTAAACTTTAAACCAGAAGAGTTTAAATGTCTACCATTTTAGAAACATAAAGGAATGGCAATGAACACCCAAGTGCATCTGTAGACATAGGAACATGAGCCTGAATTCACAATAGGCATGTTGCAATTTAAAATGGGGATGGGGAGGCCTATGGGTTGAGCAAAAAAGGCCTAATAAATAACTGGAGCATTTTTATCTTGATCAAAAGATTTTCCACAGCATTGGAAGAACAGAAGAACCAACCATCACACTCCATATTTTCTTTTCCTAACAATCCAAGGAAGGTACACACACACACACACACACACACACACACACACATGTGCATCTGTACACACCCACCCGCCATCCTCAACCAGCACACATGCTCTTGGCAGAAAGGCTAAAACTCTATTTAAATCTTTTTCAGCCCTCTTTGCTGAGTAGCTTTCTTCATCTGTTTTCCAGAATCCTTGTCTGAAAATTCTGGGGTTCAGCCTAAACATTAAAAACAAATCCTGTCAAATCCCATCATCCTTCAGTGTTGAGAAACTTGTAAAGTAAAAATAAGAGTTTTAATTACAGCAATTTAACCAACTTCATCTTACCAAATTAACAGAGTACAGAGAAATGAGCAGAGGCATGGGGATTACATACTTCAGTTTTGGGACATCCTTTAACTGTGACTAGCCACTCTCAAGCAATTCACATTTTCTCTGGGCTTCAATTTCCTCATTTGTTAACAGAGCATTCTACTAAGACTTCTGACTCCGTCGATTTTATTCATTCATTCTACAGAGTGTTGTTGTTTTTTTTTAAAAAAAACCATCTTCTATATTCTAGTGACTGTGCTGAGTTCTACAGATGCAATATGATGTTAGGCACAGACAGTTCTCTGAAGTAGTCCAGAGTTGATTGGGAATAAAGCATACAAAGTCAAAAGTTCTGTGACAGAGGTATGTCCAGAGTCCATAAGGGATCAAAAACATCTCAAGGGACACATATAACATGAGTTTACAGAGCGCTAGATAACAGATGAAGGTGGGGCTGGACTGAGGGAGTGGGATGTGTCCCACCAATACCTGGACTCCTGATAGAACTTAAGTTGCTCCTGTCTAGTCCACTTTGCCCCAGCAAGGCTCACCCTCCTATATCCAGGGCTCCACACCAGATTCCAGAGGCTTAACAGTGCTCTGGACCATTGAAAATGGGTGGAAAATGTTGTTTCCATGAGATAGACAGACAGGGAAGCTGACAGGTTGCTGGGCAATGGGAAATGATCTAGACATGATCATCAGCCCAGCCTTATCAGACCACAGTGAGAGTAAGACTCAATTAATTGTCTAAGTAAGCATAGTGCTTTCTGAGACACGAAAGGCTATCCCAGGAAGCCCTTACATGGTTTTGTGCTGCTCCCTAGCACTAGCAGCTGTAGGATATTTGCTCCCCAAAGCGTCAGCATTCTCCCTTTGCAGACTCCATCTCGGCCTGCCTGTCTTCTTGACTGTGGAAACTTCAGATAGGGGGAAAATGAACCAAATTTCTTGCTCTTACACCTGGGCCATAGATCTTTAAATTGAACAACAAAGAATTTGGCATCTTTGTACTTTTCTTCTGATCTGATGACTTCCCCTGGGATGAGGAATACAGGAAGAAGGGTGGGAGGTGGGGTAAAAAATGGACACAGTGGTTGATTCCAAGTATCATTCCATCCTATGAGATGTGTCAGTGGTGATATTACCAGAAGCCAGAATTTGGCAAAGATAGGTTACACCACCTTCTTTAGCAACCCATTCCAATTCTAGCATTCCAGCTTTAAAATGGAATGGGGCACATTTCACAGACTCACAAAATCTAGCCTCCTTTATGTAGTAAATTTAGAAAACAAAAGATGTGTTTAAATTCACGCAGAAGAGCCAAGGCTAGATTTCACTTTCAAGTTCAGGCTTTTTCCCAGTCCAATTACCTACCTCTTTTTTTTTTTTCAAGACTAACATTTTGTTAACTTTCGTTGCCTTGTTTGTTGCACAATCCTTAAATTTATCTCCTTTCCTTATCCCAGCTGTATCATTCGCTAGCTGGGTGAACGGAGCAAGTCACTTTACTTCCTTTATAATTATGATTATTATGTATTAAATGCTAGTATGTGCTAAACACTATGCAGGGTAGACTAATTTTTTAAAAGAAGATTATATACAATAGTGATTAGTCTCTACACTTTATGAATATGAAAGTAAACACTTAAAATCTATTACTTCCTACACATGTACCCCGTAATTATGTACAAATATTATATATTGATAAAAAATTTTAAAAATCCATCACTTCTTAATTATTTTACTACATTTTATTGTTTTTTATGTTCTTGAGATTATTTATGTCTATTTTAAGTATATGGTATAAACATTATATAATGGTATACTATTGGGCATCTCTTTTCAATTCAGTGTTCAGTGACATTACCTTGATTTAAAAACCACCCATGGTGGGAATGTTTACATCATGGAAATTGGCAAATACTATAAATCAGGGCTTGAATCATTGTGTTAATTTTTCTAAACTTGAATTGATAGGTTAATAAGGCTGTACTATATTGGGTTGTGTGTAAACAACACAAATAATCAGGAAAATATGTTTCAATATTCAAACACCATTAGACGATTTAACAACGATTTTGCTCATGTCATTAACAAATAAATGAAGTTTCAACATAAGGCTTTGTTGTTTCACTTTTGCACTCCTTAACATAAATGAAAATATCAGCCAATTTTCTTTCTTTTTTTTATTTCAGAATATTATGGGGGTACAAATATTTTGGTTATATAAATTGCTTTTGTACCATTTGAGTCAAAGTTATAAGTGTGCCCATCCCCCAGATAGTGTGCATTTTACCTGTTAGGTGTGAATTTACCCATTCCCCCCCTCCCCTTCCCACCTGCTTGATTTCCAATGAATGTTATTTCCATATGTGCGCATAAGTGTTGATCAATTAGTTCTAATTTAATGGTGAGTACGTGTGGTGTTTGTTTTTCCATTCTTGTGATACTTCACTTAGAAGAATGGTCTCCGGTTTCATCGAGGTTAATACAAGAGGTATTAGTTCACCATTTTTTTATGGCTGAGTAGTACTCCATGGTATACATATACCACATTTTATTAATCCACTCATGTATTGATGGGCACTTGGGTTGTTTCCACATCTTTGCAATTGTGAATTGTGATGCTATAAACATTTGAGTACAGATGTCTTTTTTACAGATTGTTGTTTTTTCCTTTGGGTAAATATCCATAGTGGGATTGCTGTCAACCAACTTTCATGTCACAACCACATTCATTGATCAATGAGATGAGTGACTTCTTTGCTGAACCAGATAGTAACCAAGCACTTATTTGCAGTCTAATTTTGTCAACTCATGGTTGAATTGCAATAATGGCTTGGCTATGAATACAAAGGTTCAGCAAAAATCCACTAACGTATTCTGCGAGGATCAATTGGCTATATGGTATTTATAATAAATTATTGTATATTTCATTATGGAATGTAAATTGTATGCTACATGTCCTGTTTATCAGTAAAATGTATTATAAACTTATGTTCATATACATATGCATACATTCCTTGCCCCCCCACCCCCCGCCGAGAGCCGGTTGTTAAATGTTTATCAGCACACCAGTGCACAAAACACATCTACCTTCTAGTCATCACCTCTCTGGCTCCTGAGCGGACTCATAAATAAACCCTAAGATCCAGACACCAGCCAATGCATATCAGAAGCCCTGCAGTACTTCTCAGGACCTGTTTTCCCCTGATGACCTCGTATAAGCTGTGCGTTATCAAGACTTGGTTGTTTTGATTTGCCCGGTACAGAAGGGAATTATGCCCCATTAGCATGGACAAAAGTCTGTTGGGCCTCAGCTTGTAAATAAGGATTAAGAGAAGCTGAAATTCACTAGCATTTCTACAAGCTCAGGGCTCAGGAGGCTTGCGGGGGTCATCCCTTTCAGAACTTTTGTCTTTGTGGAATGAGTATCATAACAGGCCAGTCTCGGGCTCATGTCTGAGTGATTTATCGTTTTCATTCATCATCTCTCAGCCTGAGCTGGCCCCAGTTTCCCTTGTCTGGGCTGTGGATGTCCCCTGCTGGAAACCAGAGCTCACTGCAGCTGAGGGAATTGGAACCGCTGCTGCGGCAGTAGACGCCTTGCGTGCATGTGGAAGAACACTCTCACTGGCTGCCTGTGAGCCTCTCAGCAGGAAACCATGCAGGAAATTCACTCCCTTGCCCTAGTTTTGCAGGCCTGCCCTCATTTACTGATTTCATCTTCCAAATTAATGTTGAAAATCACTATTTGTCCAGTGTATAGCGTAGTGTCCATCACACGGTAACCTCTCAATAAACATTTATCAAAGAAAATGAACATATCCTTGTCAGCTGCATTATACACTATCTCATTTAATCCTCAGAACAACCAAATAAATTAGGGGCTATGATCAACTCATTTTCTTTTCAGATGTCAGAACTCAGGCCTGGAGGTTAGGTAACTTGCTTAAGGTCACTGAGCTTGCTTGGATATGTCCGCGACAGCCTTATCACATAGATCTCCCTGTCTAAGGTCTCTCTTCCCTGATGTAGCCTGCCACACAATCTCCAAGTGTTTCTTCTCCAGAGTTCTATCCACAAGCGCACATTCCTGCTCCCATTGGTTTTCCTCCTTCCCCACTCCCAGCATACACCCAGAGTGAGCCTCTTCCTTTGTCCCGCTTGCTGTGTGTACCTTGGCCAAATCCCTTCATCTTTCAGAGCCTGAGTTTCTTCATCAGATAAATTAAAGGGATGGATTAGCTGACTCTTAATTTTAAAATGCTGATTCTAAAATGCTGATGCTTTCTGAATTTAATTTCAGAATAGACATGCTGAGGTCCAAATTGCTGGGGATTTCCTCTCTGGCCAAGTAGAAAAAAAAAAAAACAAAACTCAGGCATGTAATACTTGTGAGTTTATACCAGGAGAATGGAATTCAGCCTCAAGTTTGTGCTTCCCTTTGGGAACATACTTTTCAGATCAGAAGCCGTTCATCACTTAATATGAGAGGTTATCAGTAGGTGGACAAAAAAGCACCATTTCTCCCTTCTCTCCAGTGAGCCAAAGCATGGTTGCCAATTCAGACAGCCAGTTGGGAGTTTTCACTGTGTGACAAGCCCAAAGGCATTTCTGAAGCTGCCAGCACAGAGGCCTGTCGAATCTGCTAAGGAACCAGATGCAGCAGATAAATATCTTCCACAGCTTGGCATCTGGGGCCTGTGCTCGCCAGCTGAGAGAAGGGGCTGGGTGGCACAGTGCTGGGGGTGGGGATGGCGCAGAGATAACAGCTGAACAAATCACACACATTTCTCACTGAAGTAGGAAAAAGGCAATTCTAGGGAGCGTTTCAAAATTCTAGAAGGACCAGATTAAATATGGGTGGATTATAGGTAGGTTATTTTTATATGAGGGATTGGATTATAAATAGGTCAATTATATGTTATGACCTTTGACACCATTGTTTTATTGAAAGTCTGTTGTTAAAATTTTGCATTTCTAGAATTCAATAGTCTTTATGCAATTGATTCTATATTCATCAAGGCAATCTGTGTCGTACATACACACACACACACACACACACACACACACACGCATACACACACGGCCCTTGGGTATTCTGGTTATGCCCCAGATAAAAAATACAAATTTAAAGCATTACTTTCATTGTCAGGCAGTAAATGACTTTCTTTATGTGCTGGACCATATTCCCTGATTTTGTTTTTTCAAAAATATCTTTCCCATTTAAACTCTTCAAATGAATATTCAATTTCATTTCTTTCCTCTCAATACAATTCATCATATATTTTCTGAATGCCTACTATGTGCAAGGAATTGTTAGGTAAGATGAGTGTGAAGATGAAGAGATAAAGTGTCTTCAAGGAGCTCATAAAAACTCTCATCAAACTAATAATGGAAGGTATCTTCTTCCTCGATCGCAACCTAATTAAGGGCATCTATGAAAACTCTACTGCTAACATCACACTCAATGGGGAAAGACTGTCGCCTTTCTTTCTAAGTTCGGGAACAAGGTAAGGATGTCCACCTTCACCACTTCAACGTCCTGCAAAGGTACTAGCCAGTGCAAGAAGGCCAGACAAGAAATAAAAGCCATTCAGATTGAAGAGAAAGAAATAATACTCTATTTGCATGCAGCTTGATTGCCTAAGTAGAAAATCCTAAGTAATCTACAAAAACGCTACTAAAACTACTATGCTTGTTTAACAAGTTTTCGTGGCACAAAGTTGACACGGTAGTTCTCTCTTACCTGCGGAGAATACGTTTCAGGACCCCCAGTAGATGACTGGAACCGTAGATAGTATCAGATCCTAGATACAATAAGTTTTTTCCTATACGTACATAACCTATGATAAATTTTAATTACTAAATTAGGCACAGTAAGAGGCTAACAACAATAACTAATAAAATAGAGCAGGTATACCAATATACGGTAATAAAAGTTATTCGAATGTAATCCTTCTCTTTCTCTCAAAATATCCTATTGTTCTGCACTTACCTTTTTTCAGACCATAGTTGACTGTAGGTAACTGAAACCAAGGAAAGCGAGACCACAGATGGGGGATGACTGTATATAAAAATTAATTGTATTTTATATACTAGCTGTTGTGGATTGAATTGTGACTTCCCAAAGTTCACATTTTGAAGCCGTAGCCTTCAGTGTGACTGTATGTCGACATAAGGTGTATAGGGAGTAATAAAGGTTCATGAGGTCATAAGGTTGGGCTTTAATTCAATAGGACTAGTGTCCTTATAAGAAGAGGAAGAGACACCAGAGAAATATCTCTTGCCCCCTCCCATCATGAGCACACAGAGGAAAGACCACGTGAGGACATGGTGAGAAAGCAGCTGTCTTTAAGCCAGGAGAAAGGCCTCACGAGACACCAGCCCTGCTGGCACCTTGCTCTTGGACTTCTGCCCTTCAAGAACTAAGAGAAAATAAATTTCTGTTGCTTAAGCCACCCAGTATGTGGTATCTTGTTGTAATAACCTAGCTGACTAATACTCTAGTTGTGAATAATGTAAATTGAAATAAAACCAATACAATTACAATAATATTGACAATATGAAATACCTAGAAATAAATGTAACGTACATAAATATATGTATTTATATATGTACACACATATATGTACATGTACATTTATATATGTACACATATATGTACACATATATATACACACAAAGTTAACACATAACATTTGTATACCTATATATATCCATATATAATGTGTAGTCTCAATGACTAAGCTATCATGAGTGGCTTTTACCCCTGTATATTAGAAAGGCAGAAGCAGATGGCTTTTGATAGTAGGCGGTTATCATGAAAACTCACAGGGAACTGAGGAAGCATGTGGATGTAACTCAGCAGCTGTAAGGACACTTGTAGACATGAAGTGCTTTGGTCATATCATGCATTTAATTATACTAATTTCTGAATGTTTTTGGAATAAATGTGTGAAATCCTCCTGTTTCTTGATACTTCCTCCAGCTGACTGAAACATTCCAGGCAGTGATTAATAAAAAGGCATCAGAAGCTATGCCAGAGAGACTGCTTGTCTCTGAGTCTGATTATGAATCTGGAATGACAAATAAATTTCAACTTGAGAGCCAACTCTGATGGATTGGTAGCAACTACCTGGAGCAAAAGTGTTGAAAAAATGAGTTTGAGACTTTATTTGGACTCAATAGGGAAGAGGACTAGTGAAAGTGCTATCCCTACTGGGAGGTGTTAATGGATCAATACATACCTTCAGCCATCCCTGCCTGAAATGTCACTGGAGCCAGGTGACAGAAGCATGCCCTCATCTGGCATTAAATAATGCTACCTATGACCAACCATTGACCTTTGGTGACCATTCAGCTCAGTTGCTATGTGTGGAGACACCTTCTAGAGTTTTCTTGCCTTTTCCCTAATTGCTAAACCCAAATACTACTACTGACCTCCTGAATATAATAATTTGATTAGTTATTTTGCAATGTTCCATCAATGAAAAATCCTCTCGTTTAATCCGTGCTCACATACCCAGATTATAAAGAGATACCTTTCAGAGGGAAGAAAGGAAGGTTCACACACATGTCTTGACTTGCCCAATCAGGCAACTGCTGAGTGGCAAACCCAGACCTAATATTTAGGTCCAGTGTACATTTAATTATTACAACAAGTAACTGCAATTTATAAGAATCAGAGCCACATATCAGAGCAAGGCGATTTGTCTAAAAGTAGGAAGTTACTGAGTTGCCAACGAAGGACTCTACTTACTAATCTGGTTAGATTTAGGATCATTTTTCTTTTATGTTTAGGAATCTTTTATGGGGGATTTCCTCTACCCTACGATGTTTCACGATGTTTTGAAATTATTTTCTTGTCTCTACTCAATCATAAGCAACCTGAAAGCATTTCTTTAATCTATCACTTATTAATATCAGCTGGAGGTCTGGCACTGACCTAGGCACTTCAATATACATTATTTTTTCTTGGTGGCTCACAATAAGTCTGTAAAATAGATATTATTTTGGCCTTTTGTATAGACAAGGCAACTGATATTCAGAGAGATCAACCAATATATCCTATATCACACAGTAAAATCCAAACCTTTACCTTGAAAGTTCAGTGCTCTTTCCAGGAAAATATTATTAATAGTTAAATTGGAGAAATACATATGTATTTTAAGAACTGTATTAGCCCTCCCTGCCTGAAATGATGATGATGATCACTATTCTCCATAATTCTTCAGAGATTAATCTTTCAAATTATGAGCTCTAGGAACATACTTGTGAAATATTTATCTTCCATTTTAAAATGAAAACCTTCTTTGTCTCTTAGAATTTAAAGTAAAACCTATTTAGCAATGTCTTGGCATATGATGTCTTCCTCTGCTAAGTCCCGAGAAGGTCCCACCAGGTTATAATTCAAACTTACAACAGTTTTCCACTTGTAGCATACCCTCCCTCCCCGTTTTGTCCTTTGGATAACCTCATAATGACTTTTGCTGTATTTATGCAAGATCTTTCCAATTAGCCCATTGGAACTCTGAAATGGAGAAGAAACAGAAAAGAATGAAAAGAGGAAAGAAGAAAAATGATTATCCAGGGTAGCACTGTACCGAGCAGGAGCTTTTCACACTGTCAGGTCACAGAGACACAGAAAGTCAGAGGGGCCTAGAGTTCTCGTAATCCAGTCCCATAATATTTACAGATGTGTTTACTTTGGCACTTGCAAAAGAACACAGGGTTTATAGTCAGGCAGTCTGGGGTCAAATCCTGACTTTGCTGCTCTCAGGTTTATGATCTTTGGTAGGTTCTTTAGCCTTGTTTTCCTTGATTATAAAATGGGAATATGGATATCTAACTCACAGAGTTATCCTGAGGATCAAATACGGTAATAAGTACAGCACTTAGCACACAGTGGCACACAGGAGGGACTCACAAATGTTAGGTCCTGTTGTCATTATTCTTGTAACACCATGGTACTTCACTGGATGATTCTGAATTTATAATTATGTGAGTATTGTTTGGTAGGATTGCATACTGATGATATTGCTACTGTTCAGCTACTCTCGAGCAATGGCCTGGATCTCAGTAGAAATGTTAAAAAGTAAATTTAGCCACAATCCCTTTCATAAGTGTATTATTAATATTTTGGTACTTAAATCAATATTCTAAGGGTGATACCTAGCAATTCCAGAGCAAATTTTCTACCTAAATACACATTTTTTTCCCAGTGGAATCTTCCCAGTGACCTTTTGTTCCTCTTTTATTCATTCAAATTTATTTTATTAAGTTTATTGATGGGTCTCAGTCTCTTTGCCTCAATTTCCTTACTATTTCTGAACTATCTCCCTCTCTTTACACATTCCAGTCTAGGGAAAGTAGAATGGCATATATGCACAAAGAACAGGTAAGTTTGGAAAGAGTAAACTAGGCAAGCTCAGTGCATCTCCTCCTTTTCCTCTTGGGAAACATAACTTCCAGAGAGCATGCATGCTCCCCTTCTCTGATGGGCCACACTTTTATGGGAGGCTGCCCCATTCAAGGAGGCCTGAAGACTTTAGGCCATGACTGTAATTAGGTGGGTAAATCTATGTAATGTGGATCCAATATTGGGGGTTTACTGCCTCACGTATAAACTACATGCTCTAACTTATTCCTATCAAAATAAAGATGTGAGTCAATATATTTTGGCCTCCATCTGCTGATGCACTGTTTAAGAGCTTCAGCTACAAAGGGGAATACTGTTTTGGGGACTTCCCCAAAGAATCCAGTGTTGAGTCTGGGATCACAAAATCTTTGATCCAGATCATTTTCATGTATTTGTATTATTCTCTTTATTAAATAGATTTTGTGCACATTGTGCACACTACATCCAGTCATTGGAGGAATGATTGGTTTCATACTGTCTGTTTGTCAACTAGGCTTGTAGACCATTCTGAGATATTTTAGGCCTTCAGATTACAAATGTTGACCTTCGTTTGGAACCAAGCCAAAGCTAGTCTGAAGTTACAGGCTTGTCTAATTTTATATTATCTTTGAGGTTCTGCATTGTAACACCTGCCAATTATGCTTATGCATGTTGGAGATCTGGACTGTGGCTTTACCCTTTAGAATAAAGTAGATTTTATTAATGGGCAAATGAAAAGAAATGTGGGCCACCATCAAATTAGAGATGCAAGTTCTGCTTGTACAGAGAAAGTAACAAAAATAACCATAAATCAAAAACCCAAAATTTACGAAAGAAGCATATTTGTGATGCCTTAGTCTTGGAGAATAGGCTAACTCGGAAACAGTGCAAGGGCCAAAGCAGCAGATCAGGTAATTGAAGGATGCATTATAGGTGACAAGAAAATGGGAGTTCAGTAAACAACTTTTAGTTCTGGAAAAGACAGAGGATAAACTGAAATACTGAGAAATGAAAAAGCAAGACTTAAACTTACAAAAGGAGTTGAGCTTTCAGAGGACAAACTAGATCTATTTGCATTGAGGGATGAAAGGAAATGCATAAAGGAAACACTGACCTAAAAGGTGAAAGTGGAAAAATGGAGGACGTTGAGCATGTCTGGTTTATTCTCCCCAGATTTACTAATCAGATAAGTCACTCCACCTCCCTTGGGATATCTTGAGTAAAGGGACAGAGAGAAGCCAGAGGTATTAGACTGACTGGGCTCTCTCCATCTAAAAGAAAATACAAGGAATGGACGGAAAGGATTTCTTTCTAACAGCCAGTAGTGCAATATATACAGTAAGATTAATAATAGAAAATATACAATTAATACCCATGCAAGAAGTAAACAGCAAATCTACTGACCATTAATGTTAGTATAATTCATACATCTAATAATTGCCAACATTTGGTTCATAATTTAGCAAAAATTTCCTTAGAACCTACTGTATACCAGGCACCAGGCATGTCACTATAGATGAATCGATATAAAAGATATGGTCCCCACTTTTAAGGGCTTACAGTAAAATGAGGAAAAAATACATTAAATGAATAACTTAACTGTAATGTAATATAGAAGTATGCATAAGAGACTTTGAGAACCAAGAGGAGAGGCACTTATCACAATCTAGAAGCAGCTGAGCTTCAGGGTTGGCTCTTGGTTTCTTAGTAGTCATGGGGAAGAGGTAACCATGATGAGTTTTAGAAATTTCAATACCATAAAGGAAGAAATATAGCAATTCTTCAGGGAAGACACTTTTGCCTTTTTTTTTTTCTGACATTAAATTGGAAAGAAATTCTTTACATGGGATTTGTAAGAGACATTGAATGATGTAATTGGTAATGTTCTCAGTATCAGTTCTTCAACCCTTGCAGAGGTAGCTATCATCTGCTTGTCTTTCTTCATGGATTTTGATGATAGTAAAGAGTATACTGTAGTATAATATTTATTAACAAATTTGTTGCATATCAGAATCATTTTGGGGGGAGTGTCTTTTAAAAATACAGATTCCTAGGCATTATTAATAAGTGAATCCCTAAAATCTTAAATGCTAATAGTTTACATTCTGACAATAACTCACTTCTTTTCTCTTCCACTTGCATAACCATTATTGCTGCCTTAAGACCTTATAAAGACCTCCAGTCCATTAATCTTTCCATTTTCTCCCAGTCTATTAATTCTCTCCTTGGTTCTCTTTCTTTCCCTGCATGATTACTTAAGCTACATTCTTACCAGAATCTTCAACCCTTCAAGCTACTGTAGCACTATACACCTTCAGCTACCACTTGATAAAACTTTGACCCTCTGTGACTTCTTTTTAACAGAAGGTTATAGGCACATGGATGTAAGAAAGAATTTTAGAATTGATCAAAGAGTATTTAAATTATCTTTAGAAAATTATGAAAGAGAATATCATAGTAATAAAAAACAAAGCAATTGCATATGACACCTGCTTGCTATTTGCGAAATATATTGGACTGGAATATAGGTGTTTGCAACATGTAAGTTACTGTAAATTGAGAGACATAAATTGACAGATGAAAACGCACTCACTTGTTCCTTGTTCCACAAAGAACTTACAGGCTATTTGAGGTAAAACTAGATAATAACAAGACGTATTGAATGTCTAGTATATGACAGACACATTAAATTTGTAATTACTTGGCTTCACAATATTCCTGCTTTTGCTATGCTAACAAACTACTTTAAAACCTAGTAGCATAAAACAGCCATTCTCAAAATGTGGTACCTGGACCATGGGCATTAGCATCACCTGGGAATTTGCTGCAAATGCAAATTTAGGGACAACCAGATAAGCGTTTATAATAGTTCAAAAGAAGGAAAGATGATTTCTGGCTAGAGAGATCAGAAAACTATCAATAATTTTAGTGAAATTTGAGGTGGTCCATGAAGGATGAATGATGTAGGAAGAGGGATAAATTCGAACATAAAACATTATATAGTTGTTGAAAAATACCAAACTTCCATCGGGAAACACATGGAAGCACTTATGGCTGGGTTTGGTATCTGTAAAAGAGAAGAAGGAGCTACATTTAGAAAAATAGGCCTTGACATGAAGAACTTTGAATGCTAAGGTAAAGAGTTTGAACTTGAAGATTTTTGAGCAAAACATATGAAAATAAGGTGGTATCCTATAAGTTCCAATTATACTTACCTTCATGCAAATTATTTTTTGTGGATTCATTCAGGAAAACATTTTAGTTTGGAGTCACTTTCCTTCCACAATTTTCCAACTCTCTTCTATCCTCCTCTCTAAGCAAATATCATTCAGGAATACAGATCTTAGTAGCTAATGTGGCCTTATTCAGATCTGATACTGAATAGGCTGGAAAGATGAGCTAGGTTACACTTTCCCTAAGTGAAAGCTTCCCAACTGGGCATGTGCAGTGGCATTTAAGACTACTCCTCTCAGCATGCTGGGCAGCCATATTGGCTCTGGAGCAGCTAGAGGCCCCTTGGGATGTTGCTTCAGGCCACAGACTACTGTGTTCCTTTACACTTCAGTGTGACGTGCAAACATTAAGCGTCATTACTTTCTATGTGTTCCAAACGTGTAAAAGTTGAGAGTCACTACCCTAGAACTACCCTAGAGGCCTTCTGTGACCAGCCCCCCAGAGCACAGAGGACGGGAAATACTAATAAAGCTCCATAGCTGTGAAGGGACTCTGGGGTACATTCCAGAAATGTGTTATTTTTAAGACTCCCAGGTGACTCTAATACCCCACCAAGTTTGTGAATCACTATTATAAAAAGCTTCTATCCAGTAACCTGGTCTTCTAATTTCTGGTCTTTAGGTTCATGACAAACTATAATGGGAAATGTAAGGTATCCCATGTCACTCCAGTTCTGACCTCGGCCCCTATAATGGTGACTTTCTTACTACAAAGACTTTCAATTTCAACCTCCCCCCTTCACTCTTCTGCTGCCTGGGTCACACTTGGGATAGCCTGAATTCTCTGGGAAGGCCAAATTGGAAAGGACACAAACAGCTATCCAAGCACATATTTTGATTCGCATGCGGCCCAGGAGCCCTCATGAAAGAGAACCTATATCCAGAACCCTAGCTGTACAATAAACTGGAGCTTCATGAAGGCGCCTGGACTGAAGGAGAAGAAATTAAGATTCCTGAGAGAAAAATCTCACTAAGAGAAGTCGTCTGGCAGAATGGGCCTCACCGTGGGAGACAGCTGTGGTTTCAATTACACTAGCAGATTCCATTTGCACGTACTCTCATGCAGAGCTTCCCTTTCCACCATGACCCCAGAGTCACCTGTGTGTTCTGGGAAGAAGAGTCATTTAAAGAGAAGAACAGTGTCACCAGGGTACATCGGCTCTGCTATAGAACCCTCCCTTGAAAGAGTTGGCTTTGTCAAGCAGAAAGAGCTGCCCTGGTGAAAGAATCCCAGAGGCAGATGCATGGAAGAGGTTAGAAATGGGATGGACGGTCACCTGAGGGGTAAGAAGTGCTATTATCCAGAGGAGGGCAGGAGGGGCCCAGGCCATAGAAGGGGCAGCAGTTTGTGAGTAGCAGCATGATAATGGCCAATACAGTGGGAGGCTGACTGTAGCGGATGGTGGAATGGAAAGTTTTAAAGATACAGGTAACTTCCTTATATTTATTGATTAATTTTAATATAAACTACTGAGTACTTGGTATAAAATATTGTTTAGGCTATGGGTTTGTGTCAGTGATCAAAACTGAAAAAAGAGAATACATGTTCTTAGGGAATTTACATTTTAGTAGTGGATATTTTATAAAGAAAATCCCATCTCCTCTGCAATATCCAGAGAGAATAACTGAATGTAAAGATTTATGGCCGGTAGTTATAGAAGGGGAAAAGATAAAGCTGTATTTCTGGTTAATTAAATTAGTCAGGGGCTCAAAGCTTTGAGACTTGAAATGTTATTACTTGTTAATGAGGAAGGGGACAAATTTTAATATTATCCCAAACAAAACACACTTTAAAAGGCAAAAATCCTTAAATCATATAACATATTCTAGTGTATAATCCTAAACACTTGGGGATTATCTCTGGTCTGGATTATTTCAATTACTCATCACTGTATGAATATGTAGAAACATAAACTGACTTGAAATTTATTCTGACCATGAATAGTGACCCATAATGTTTTGATTTTAATAACTATGGATGAAGTATCATTTAGCTCTGTGATAATTATTGGGAATACAAAGATTAACAGAACACAGCCCCTACCTTTAATGGGCTCATGATGCATAAGCATAAGTCCATACCAAATCTACGAATACCCTTAGCAATTCATTTGCTCTAATTAAGGCATATGCAAATTGCACTTGATCTATTGAGAATTCAGGGAAATCTCAATAAAGGAGATGCCATTTGTGCTGGTTCTTGAAGGACAATCCAAATTGAAGTCCATCAGTCAACAAAAAAGTTGAGGGGCATCCTTGGCTGGAGAAACAGAATTTGCACAGGAATAGTGACGTGGAAGAACAAGGAATATGCAGGGAATAATAATTCAATATGTTTAGAAAAATTAGGTAACACATTTTCCTTTTTTGAGATTTCCCCAGGCTTACTTCAAGGCAATATAGGTTGTGACCCTGAGATGTGTCAATGACAGGTAGTTTCAAATTGTATAATGTTATGATGCTTAATTAGGAAAGGCTTCTTCGACCCTATATTTTGTTTGGAAATTATATTTTGAATTGTCTATATTTTCTGTATACATATTTTTCAATAATATAATAACAATAAGTACTTTATGCTTATCCATTCTATCTGTTGATAAGTGTGCAAGTTCTTGGCAAGTTGGTCAGTTGGCTAGTTACCCAGCCACTATTTCTCAGCATACCCACAGGTTAACCAAGCCTTTTTATCCTTAGTTAGAATGACTACAGGTGCTACTAAATTAAGGCTGCGCTATTTAAGCCAACCAGGTGTAAACACATTCAGTGTATTACAGTTCCAATTAGAAAATCATCTTCTGCCCCCATTTCACCATTTTAGTACAGAAGTCAATAAACATGGATTAAACACTACTTTAAAAGTGGAACAACAGGGTAGAAAGTCTTGAGAAATGCCTGGGACCTCACTCTGAATCATGGCTGAAATATTGTAACAATTAAGGTGTGTGGGAAAAGATCTCCTCAACTCTAGAGTGTTAAGAAGACAGGGTGAATGTGTTTTAATTGGTACTTATGAACCTTTCTTTCTAGATCTCCGCTGTTTAATATGGCAGCCTCTGATCAAATGCAGTTGTTTAAATTTAAATTTCTTTTAAATAAAATTGAATAGCATTTAAAATTCTGTCCTCACTTGCATTATTTCAAGTTCTCAATAGCCACATATAGCTGGTGGCTCCCATGTTGGACAGCACTAATATGGGACATTTTTATCATCATGGAAAGTTCTATCAGGTAGCCCTCTTCTAGATTATATCTTAAATGAGTCCTTCATTTCTTTATTTAATCAAAAGGAAAAAAATGATATATTGTGTATCTACCAAATATATTGTAGGCCCTATGCTGGGTGCTAGACCCCAGGGAGTGGCAGGAGAAAAGGCATGTGGAGGGTCCCACATAAATGAACTGTGTGTTTTTGGTTTTGATTTGTTTGATTTTGTTTTGTTTTTATCTCCTTGGGTCCCAAGAGCATATCACATAGTAGAAGTTCAATACATGTTTTTTGACAAAGGTGCCAGTTGGTCTAAATTAGCTATTTTCAATCAAATCCTTTCTTGGCCATTTTAATATCCAATCTGCTGCAAAATCCATTAGCACAATCAATCGAATCATGTGAAGATACCCAAATCCTGCTGGATCACTTATTTTTCAATGCAGAGATTTTCACAGGACAGATGTCATAGTAGGAAAAAGATATTAAGATATATTGGGATTTATTTCTCTCACATTCATTCAAGCTCCTAGAGGATACAATTACTCTTTACAAAGACCTTGAAAATCACTGCATTCTCAGGCTCCTCTCCCATGAAAATGGTTTACTTGTGCTGAATATGCCCTTCTCTCTCCTACCTTTGAAAATCCCTCATCCATTTTCCCTCCCCTAATATGTTTTATTCCAACCTTTCCCAACTTCACTTAGTAAAATCCTACTGTTCTTTAAGGCCCAGATCATTTTGTTTCTTCTACCAAGATCCCTGTTCCCTCACTTAGTATAAAGGGGCTAATTAAATCTCTGCCTATTAGAGTTCCTCAGCATTTAGCATCCTGTCTTAGTCATAATATGTACTCAGTTGATATTTTGTAAATGCAAGTATGAACTCTACAGAACTGAAAAATAAGTTTATGTTTCAAATGTTTTGTTAGTAATTTTAAGTTTACAGAGGATTTTTAACATATTTTCTCTTCAAAAAATTCCCCTGAATTGCATGTTTCTGCCCCCATTTGACAGATTAGAAAATTGAGGCTCAGACAGATGAAGGGAACCACCTGGGGTGAGTCAGTCCCTGTCCCAGCAGAAATGGCACACCCCATGGTCTATTTGAAGAGAGCTGAACGAAGATGCTCTGTGTAGAATTGTTGGCAGGGAAAGGAAAGCTCCTGGAGATTTATTATGTAAGAAACATGAACAACACCCTTATGCCTGAAGGGATAAGGGGAGGGAGCTGTTTCGGGAACCTGGAGAAAGCTATACCTGTAAGACAGCCATACTCCCCCACCCAGCTCTGAAGAGCAGAGAGCTTTCCAGCCCTGGTCCAGCAGTAAGAAGAAGGTAAAGAAAAGCATCACATTTTTTACCTCTCTCTGATTCTTTCTCTTCCCCAAACCCAAACAGAAAGCAGACAGCAGAAGAGCCTGAGAAATTCAGTCCTTATAGACCACCCTTACAGAACCCAGGAATAGGCACAGGGAGGGATGTATGTGGGGAGAGAATGGATGTAGAGAGAGTGCCAGATTTTATCCAGTATTTCAAGTCACACAGCTACTGGGTTACAGAGCCATGATCCGGTACTCGGAACTTCTGTTTGTTTCACTCTGCTACAGCTTTGGCACATGAGAGATAACTCTGTGCCAAAAATGTAGGGGTGTGTGTGTGTGTGTGTGTGTGTGTGTGTGTGTGCGTATGTGTATGTGTGATGTTCATGTTATATTGCCTTCATTAGATTAAGAATTTCCATAAAATTTATAAGTATCATATTGTGTGACCTTTAGCAAGTGATTTAAATATGTGGACCTTAGTTTCCTAATCTGCAAAATAGAATCAATAGTACCTCACAGGATGTATCAGTAATTAAGCAAGATGACATTTACTAAATGTTAGCATAGTGCTTGGCATACAGTAGGTGCTCCATACATTTCAGTCCTTTTCCTACACTTTTTTGTGTTATTTATATAATGAAACTCAAAGCCTTGTACACACTAGAGCCTCAGTAAGTGTATATTGATCAAATAAAAATTGACTATCCCAAAAAGCAAATCATAGAAAAAAAATCAAGAAATAAATATGATCAGAGGGTCTTGGTAATATTGAGAAAGGAGTTTCTCACTATGGCCCAATTATGAGGTTAAGTTGTTGCAAGTTATTCCTGTAAAAATGATGCCAAGAAGAAAGTGGAAGGTAAGATATGATCCCTACCTCTGACAGATATCTACCAGGGAAGAAGGGCATATAAGCATCTAGCTGCAATATAGTTTGAAAAGCGAATGAATCTAATTAGGTGAAACACAGAAAAGGGAGCCATTGCCTGGGGCGGGGGTGGGGGAGGTGGTTAAAGAAATCTTCAAAGAGAAAGTCACATTTGAGTTGAGCCTTGAAGAATGAGTAAAAGTGTGAGCTGGAACGCATTCTATTAAGTGAGGTATCCCAAGAATGGAAAGACAAGCACCACATGTACTCACCATCAAACTGGTATTAACTGATCAACACATAAATACACATATAAGAATAACATCTATTGGATGTTGGGCAGGGGGGAGGGGGGAGGAGGGGACGGGTATTTGCATACACAAAGAGTGCAATGCGCACCACCCGAAGGATGGACATATTTGAAACTCGGACTTAGTGGGGGAGGAGGGGGCAAGGGCAACATACGTAACCTAAACATCTGTACCTCCATAATATGCTGAAATAAAAAAATGAAAAAAAAAAAGAGTATGTTTGAAGAATGAATGAGAGAGAGTAAAAGAAAATTCCAGGAAAAGGAAAAGAATGTGTTATGAAATTAAAAGGAATAAGGTATGCTCGAGTGTGTCAAATTTTCCACCAACTTTGCTTACAAACATCAGTGAGAGAATGGTCTAGAAGTATAGTTTTGAGCACCTCATCATGAATGCAGAGTTTCTTTGAAGATAGTTTTATCTGAAAAGAGCATGCCAATGTTCCATCTATACCACAATTTATTATTGTTTTAATATAACAAATTATCACGAGTGGATTAATAAAATGTGGTATATGTACACCATGGAATACTACTCAGCCATAAAAAATGAATTAATACCTTTTGTAACAATCTGGATGGAACTGGAGACCATCTTCTTAAGCCAAGTATTGCAAGAATGGAAAAACAGACATGGCATATACTTGCTATTAAGTTGAAACTAACCTATTAGCACCCATGTGCACAGATGGAAGTAAAACTTGACAGAAATCATGCAGGTGGGAGGGGAGAGGTGGGGATGGGTGAAATCATACCTAATGGGTATAGTGTACACTATCTGGGTGATGGTCACACTTATAACTTTGACTCAAGCAAGTACAAAAGCAATCCATGTAAACAAAATGTTTGTACCCTCGCAATATTCTGAAATTTAAAAAAGCCAACAAATTGTTTCTTCCCACATTTTCTTTTTAAAAAGTGGGACAGATGTATAAGGCCTATATAAGCTCTTTATACATGTGAATTACATTATTATTTGCATACTTTAAACTCGAGTTGCAAAAGTGTGGTCACTTACTCTGGCCTTCTCAATCCCGTGGAAAAATTAGTTCCGTGCTCTATCCTTCCTTCCAATATTGGTCTAAATTCAGTGGTCCAGTGGCTCATGGCCATTTAAAGCAAGATTGAGAAGGTGCTTCTTTCTCAGTTTGGCAATGGAGTTTGGGAATTGGCCAGCCCAACTCACTTCAATGATTTTAATGCAAAGCACTCAGCAAATTAAATTTGTTGATTATAAAATATTTTCCATTTGTTCCCAGTGTTGGCACCTCTATAGAAAGTTTTATTTCCAAAGGAAAAAAAAAAATAAGTCCAAAGTAAGAGTATATATAGTTTCCCAAACTCACAAGGACAGCTTAGGGGCAAAGGACAAGGTAGAGTCAGAGGCAACATGGGGTCTGTCCTCCCATCTCCAGTTTAAGAGAAAAACTAGAATTGGATGGAGTGTAACCTAAGTGTGAGATTTCTAGTCCTAAAATAGGGTGTAACTTGAAATGCAAGACCTCTAATCTTTCATTCATTTGTTTATTCACTGAATTTTAACTAATTAATCTTTTTGGTACCTGCCACTATGCAAAGATGAATTTGAAATAGGCTCAGCCCCTTAAGGAGCCCATCCTGGAATAGATGAAACACACACAATAAAATAATTATGAAGCAATATGAGAAAATGCATTCAGCATTCTGGGGGCACCAAGAACAAGCAACTAAGCTAGGATTTATTCAGTAGTGGAACAAGCTGCCAGTGAAACAGTGAGCTAGTACTAGATCTCTAAACATATTCAACCCAAGACTGAAAAATTTCCTATCAGAGTCACTGTATAATTCTACTTTGGGCAAAATATGGACTAGATCATGGTTTTTTGACAGCAATACTACTGAAATTTTGGGCTATATAATTCTTTGTAGTGGGGGCTGTTCTGTGCATGGTGGGATATTTAGTAGCATCCTTGGCCTCTACCCATTATATGCCAGGAGCACCCTCTATGCTATAGATGTTTGTATTCCTCCAAAATTTATGTATGAAATCCAAATCCCCAACATTGTGGTGTTTAGAGATGAGGCCATGAAGGTGGAGCCCTCAGGATGGTATTAGCACCCTTCTAAGAAGAGACAGGAGAGGACTTGCTTCCTCTCTCTCTGCTCTCTGCCATGAAAAGACACAGCAAGAAGACGATCATCTGCAAATCAAAAAGAAGGCCCTCACCAGAACTCAGCCATGCTTGTGCCCTGATCTTGAATTTTTTTCCAGCCTCCAGAACTGTGGAATATAAACTTTTGTTGTATAAGCCACCTAGTCTATGGTACTTTGTTGCAATAGCCCAAACTAAGACATAGTGGTTGTCAAGCAAAAATGTCTACAGAGATTGCCAAATGGCCTTTAGGAGCAAAATCCCCCTCCATCGAAAACCACTAGACTAGATAGTTTCAATGTTCTTTCCATCACTAGGAATTGACATAGTGGTGGGCTGGCATTGCTGTAATATTCAGGGAAAGTTCACTTCTCCTGGCTGATATTGGAAGCACTTAGATATGACCACAGCTCTGCAGCCACATGTTCATAATGAAATAACCCCATCCTAGAAGGAGAAAAACTCAAATCATTGATCTCAAAGCCACAAGTACCCTCAGTCTTCAATATTATAATGCAGTCTCTGCTTGGTCAAGGAAAATTGAATCAAGATATTTGGTGCTCAAACAGTTGGAAACTCTGGTTTCCAGAGTGAGAAACTCTGGTTTCCAGAGTTTAGAGGAATGAGGAATGGCCTTGTTAGAGGAATGGCCTTGTTCCTTGAGCAGAATCAGTACTTAGAATAAAAAAGTGCTCTATATAACCCCTCCTTCTATCAAAGCAGCTCTGTCCTTTATCTATTTTATTAATCCATCTTTCTGTGCCAATGTGAAGCAGAGAACGTTTGGAAGAACCACTGGACTTGGATCTGGGGCCCTGGTTCTGGATCTTAGTCAAGTCATTAAACTCGCTGTGTTAATTTGGACAAATTACTTCATATATTGGCTCACTCATTCAACAAACTTTTTCCAAGTGCCTGCTGTCCCACAAGAAGCTCTAATATTTGGCTGGGGGAAACACATGGGATGACATGGCTTTCCTCCTGGTTGCTCACAATAGAAAAGAAGGACGAAAACTGAGCAAGTACCACACTCTGTGGGATACTGTTGGTATGTCTCTACTTCACCACTCACAGGGAAATCACAACCAGATCTATATTTCTTCACATTGGTCAGGGAGCTGGATTCTTCCTTCATGGCCCTGTCTCCATCAAGATCACTAGCTTCCCTTTCTCTCTCTGGTCAACTCACACTGACTGGTGCTAACCATGCCCAGTAATGTTGGTGAGAAGGTTATTTGTCTGACATCCACATCAAGGATAGCCTGCTGTGTATTCCTACCATTTGTTTCCTGGCTCCTAATTAAAGAAATCCCTGTCCAGTCCCTACCACCTGTACTCCTATCATCTAAATCACTTCTCTTCCTTTTATCTTTCCTTCCCCCAATTCTCAGAATTATGTAATCATGGGGACTCAGATTATATTACAGCAAGTATGTGTCCAAAAATATGAGAATCTTCCTATGTTAAATTGGGATTCCAGTACGAAAGCAGCTGGAAACCCTGCCCTAATAGGGAATGATGGGGAGCTTGGACGTGGGTATTTACGGTGTACCGTGGGATACACTTTTTGCCTGGAGAATGATCTCATGACTAATTGTCTGACCTGTGACCAGGGAGTCCTCATACAGGAAACTTGTTTATACTAGATGCCCTTGTGGCTCTTGTCTGACTCACATCTGGTCTATGCCTGTCTGACCATTGCTCTGGCACTGGGAGTCCAACCTGGGCTCTCCCCAGTACCCTGGGGAAAACCTGGCCTGGGGCAGCCCCTGGGTCTTCAGATGAAAGGTACAAATTCAATATATTGCTAAAATGGGAAATAAATTCAAAGGTTTTTACTTACAGATCCTGGGGAGGGAGAGTTCAGGGAGTCGGGAGGGCAGTCCTCTGTCCCCAGGTCACAGGAGGCAGGAATGAGGAGTCAGGAAGAGAGAAAGAAAGTGTAAATGGCAATGACCAGCATATAAGGGATTGTCCTTTAAAGGTAGCATGTGGAAAGTGGAAAGGTGGGGGGAGCTTGTCTGCTAGGCAGGAGAGATGCCTCTACGTTCTGATCTCTGGCCACTGGCTTGAGCCATTTGGTTGTGGTGTCATGTGAGAGTAGTAAGCTCAGAGTGTGGAGGGACCATGGCCCTCCTCAAGAAATGGCAGGTGGCAACTTGACCACCAATTTGTAACTCTATATACTTTTTCTCCCATGGGCAGGCACTAGCTCCAACTGATGGGGATGGATCAGTGAAATATTATAAACCAAAACTTCATATAGATTTTCAATTTCCCTTTCAGGGCCTCAAATTCCTCCAGTATGAAAATAAAGTGTCGGTTAGAAAATCTCTGTTAGAGTGTTATTATTATTCAGTATGACTGGGATTCCTTTTCCTACCAGTATCCCTGCTGTTCCTTTCTCTCTCATTTAAGAATTGCTGCTTGATCCAGATGTGGAGGTTGCAGCACTAGGTGAAAAGAGAAAGACAGTCTCCCCAGAGGTGGGACTCTGTGACATGTGGGTGCAATATCAGGATTTGGGGAGCTGAAATGAAAGTCTTCACATTTTGCATAAATTTTTAAAATAATGTTCTACAAAGTGTATCTCATTTCCTTGGTGTGATCCAGAGCTGCTTTAATTAAACTTCAGAACCAGATGAACAGGAATCATGGAGATAAACAAAATTTTCCATATTTTAATTCACAGGGTAGGTCCTCCTGAGCTTTTACCCACTGGGTAGAAATTCTCAAAATGAGAACTTACCTGTTTTCAAAGTGTTCCCCTGAGAGGCTTGTCCACCATGGTGTGAGTATTGCTGTCCTGTGTGGTTCTAATAGCATGGTCTTCACGTCACACCTGATTGGATATCCTAGTGCCTCCACTTGCTAAATAGTTACTGTGATGTTGAACATAACAACTGAGCCCCAGTTTGCTTATCCACGAAATTAGGAAAACAAATATGTTTTGCAGAGTATTGTCAAGGTGGTGCCGGCACATCATTGGTACCCTTTCTTTTATCCCTATGCTCTGGCATCTGCCCTATGGTAGGCATGCATTAAATCTTAGCTGCGTTCACCTCCCCACTTCTTGTATTCCCTTTTTAAAAGGGGCTTTAATAGGCTCTTGTGTTAGGCCACAGAGATATCTTCTTCCTACCATAATTAAGCAACTTGAGAAATCCTGTGAGGTCGATAAATTTGGAAAATGCTTACATAAAACAGAATATAAAATGGCAAACCCTGCCATAAGAAGCCAGTAAAAGTCAATTGCTTTATGCGACACCTCTACAAATGGCATTATGTCATTGCATAATATTAGTAAGAAATTGTAAGATTTTGTTCAGGCCTATAAAATGTAATGAGTCTCACATCATCTACCAATATAAAAATAAATTGAAAGAAAGTAATATTTAAAAAAGAAAAAAATAAACCAAGCTTCCAACTTCTTGGCTTTTTCTGTGTTTGAGGAAATTTCATCCATAAAGAAATGGATTTAATGGTCTTCAATGTGGTTGGTTGGCTTTTTCTCTCTCTCTCTTTTTTCATTTCTCTTGATTATTTTAATTTTTCATCTTTGCCTTTTCTATTTAACTGGGAACACACAAAAACTCTGTTTCAGAAATCAGGTGGTCTTGGCTGAAAAATTATCCCAATGCATAAAAAAGAACTTTAAATGTTCAAAAAATGGAAAGTCTTCATGGTGCCAATAAAGAGATGGATTTATTCATCTGGGCTAAGGTACAGGACATTAACTTTCACAGATGCAGTTGTTCACTCAGCAGTTTATACTAACCCAACCCGAAAAGTCTTTGTATACCCAAAGAAATGAAGCCGTATGAGTCTGGCCTAGCAGTGTTTCTTTTGGTAAGAAATAGAGATATGGGAATCCAAAGGTTTCCAATGAGCACTTCTCTTAGGCAAGGTTGAATGCCCATTAGTTCTGAAACAGAAAGAATTGATCACTCTGATGACATTATGCCACACTACCAAATATCCTGGTTTGCATCTGTACTAAATATGATCTGGAAAAATAGAGGTAGGGAATAATCTCACAGCTCCCCCACAGTGCCAACTCATGGATATGAGCAAACACATCCACTAGGAATAATATATAACAAGAGCTGAGCCATTGGGCTCTCTAAATAAACTGTCTGCATATTCAGGGAAGGGAAAAACAAATGTGGTATGTTTGGCTCAAAGAATGAGCTCTGTTTTTCTTCTTTGTCAGCATTACCATTCAGTGGTGCAGACAGACTGGACACCCTTGGGGATGGGGTATGTTGCTGGCTCAAAATGGAAACAGCATGGAGTAGTTTAAGCCAAGAAGGAAGACTTGGATCCATGCAACAAACTCGAGTCACTCACAGACTGAGAGAAATTTCGAGTTGAACTGAAACCTACAGGTCATCTCTCCAACCTTTAACCCAGTGCTGGAATCCTTTTCCAGGTGGCCGAAAGATGGCCACCTAGCCTTCAACTAAACCTTTTACAGGGACAGGAAGTCCATTATTTGTGAGTAGCTCTGGGTATAATTTTCTGTGTTTATTATTATTGTCATTACCATGTGGATCACTATTATTTTTAACAAAACTACAGTAATAGTTGTAACCTCCAAGGAGACACAAATCCAGGATGACTATGGGGCTCATTTCCTACTCTTGTTAGTGGCTTTTCAGGAGCCTCCTCACATTCCTGAGCCCTACAGAAGCATCTGAAACCAGAGGCTGAACTTGGAGAGTCCTCCCTTTATAAGCAGGAAGTCATTTGGATGATCCCTGTTCCTCTCCCCTTTGCATAGGAAGAGCATTATGGCAGCAGGGTCCCACCTATTGGAACACTTTTTTTGTGGGGCCTCCAGTTACGCTGTCTTCCTGAGTCTACTCATGAACACTTATAAAGTGTAGGCTTCAAGCTAAGCACTTTAGATGTATTTTCACATTTAATTCTCCCAAAGTCCTCTGAGGGCGGACACTATACTTAGCTCCATTTTGAAGAGGAGGAACTAAAGTCTCAGAGGAGATGACTGGCCACGGTAAAAACTGGGCTTTCAGCTAAGGCCATGTTCTTAAACTTTGCTACATAGGTGGCTGCCATTGGTACAGTGGACAAAGAATAAACTTTGAAGTCAGCCAAGCTTTTCACTCCCTGCTTTTCCCTTTAGTTTGCCCAACATTAGGTACTTTCTTAGCATTTTAGCGTCTCAATAACCTTGTCAATAAAACGGCGATAATATTTCTTTATAATTTTTTCATTAGGATTAAATGGGATCATGTATGTGTCTTGGACAGTAAGTGAAATTTTTCCTGTGACTCTAAAACTGGAGAGTAGGCCTCCAAATAGAGAAAAATAGGCATTAAATATCCAACCCTATAGAGCAAGGGCAGCCAAAAAGCTGTCAACAACTGAGCCTCTCCCAGGGCTCATTAAGACTTGCTGGGCAAACACCTCTCCTACCAATTATGACCAATGAGCTATCTCTTTCCCCAGAATTTAAGAAGAACAGTGACAGAAGGGAGATCAAGCATCATGAGTCATCAGTAGTTGACCTATTAGGGGGAGGGCTGCTACTTCTTCCCCCTCATCCCAGAGTCAGTGAGGGAGGCCCCAGGAGAATTAATGCTAAAGAATAGGAGCACCTTCGAGAAGGAAAGACCTGCATCTCATTCCCGGCTGGACAACTGCTCATGCAGCGGATTCTTGATCTGCCCCCTGCCACTTTGAGCAAGAAAAAAGAGGGTTGAGGGAGAAGGTAGAGGGAGAGTGGGGATTCCAAACCAGCTCATGCCCACTACTTAAGGTGGTAAGGGTGGGTAATTTTCTTCTGGAGAAAGAGACTCCAGAGAAGGTGATTTGGATTGAGTCATCTTGCTGGTGTTACCCAAAAGAGCAACTCCACACAGACAGGGTGACCCTGGACACAAGGGCTGAAGTATATGGCTGATGGGGTTGCTGTAGGTGTATTTTATGGGGGAAAGAATGAGAGTAAGAATGGAATAGCATGATTACGAAACCGTGAGGCTAGAACTCACACATGAGCCCTACAAGAGAGCCTTTGTCCGGATGCTTGCCTCACAGACCAATTTGTGTTAGTCTGAGGAGCAGCAACACTGAGGAAAAGATACAACTGCAAACTCAGTTAAACATAAATGCTTTTCCCCATTTCCCCTAATCCCTTCTACCTGAGGAGGTAGAACAAGAGGCGAAGAAGGAGAAGAACAAGGAATGGAGGTGGGGAAGGATGAACTGCACCCCACACACACATACCTGCAATCCCCTGAGCCAAGGGTCAAGCCTAAACTGGAAGGGGGAAGGGGTTGGCTAATGAGTTTGGAGTTTAATGCTATACTGCATTGAGTTTTTAATAATTTAAAGTGACCAGAGAGTCATAGCAGTCACCTCAGTAGTTAATAAAGGATGATGAAAGAGGATTCTATATGGCATACCTGGGGGCAGGGATTAGGGAAAAAACATATTTCGTGTGTGTACCCAACCAACTTTATTACTGGTTTATCCAATAACATATGTCAAATACCAGGCATATAATATCTCCTCAAGAAATGGTAGTTCTCTCTTCCTTTTATGTTATAGCATATATTTGTCTTCTTCCCTGATTCTAACATGAATTATAATTCTTTAGAGAAAAAACTGAAAAATGCAAAAAAATATGAGGAGCACATTGAATATCAATCACAACCTTCTTCCTACCTTTCGATGCACGGTTGAGCAGCTCCCTTAGCAAGTTTTTCCTTAACATGAACCTAAGTCTGCTCCCTGAAATTTCCATGCACTGGTCCTAGAACTGCCTTCTGGAGACATACAGACTCAGTCTCTTCTTTCCTCCATGTGACACTCTTTTAAATATGTAAAAAGGATAGCTGTTTTTTTTTTTTTACACCCTCCTCTTTTTTCACAGGTGAAAATTTTTCTATTTTTCACCATTCTTTATGTATTCTAGTTTCCAGCCATTTCCTATCCTAGTCAATCAACCTCTGAAGATGTCTTGCTGGGCCGATGTTACTCCTTAAATATGACACAGAACAAAGCCAAGCCCCAAACTTGACATGGGCAGATTGTAACTTCTTTCATTTGAACACTGTTCTTGAATTTCTGTCATAGAGTACAGCCAAAGAACACAAAGAGACCAATTTGTCAGGTTGAAAATATTGCTTTAGTTATGCTGACCTATTTTCTTCTTCAGAACTTCTCAGGGAAAAAAAAATTAGCTGTTTGATTTTGAGATTTTCCTAACTCGACAGAGAACTTTTTGTCAGCCTCTTGAAAGAAATAGAGATTCCTGATGTCTAGGGGTAAAAATAAATTGTTCAGAAATATGTTCCAGGATAGTTAGAAGCTTTTTTTCTTCATTCATTCATTCATAAGTTGTGAATAAGGAGGATGTATTCCACTGTTTACAGTCGGTAAGTAGTACAGTGAAGGCTCTTTTCAAACCCCCAACCATAGCCATCATGAGTACTAGTCATCACTGCTATCTTCATCATCCTCTCTGAGGTCATCCCCAATGTCACTATCACCATCATTACTCACATTTGTTGAGGGCATGGCATGTACCGGGCCCCTTTCCATGGGGTTGGTTATCTCAGTTTTCTTCTCTGTCTTTTCCTTATATTAAAATATCATATGATTATTACTAAAAATACAAGATATTCAGAAGTTACTAAATATCCCACAGGCTCTATAGCGCTTAACTCTATCAATCACCCAGTAAAGTAGAAACTATTGTTCTCTTATTTTGCAAATGAGAAATTTGAAGCCTAATGAGAGCTAGTAAGTGATGGAGCCAGTGTTTGTACCCAATAATAAATGACATTAGAGCATGTGCTCTTTTCCATGCTTTAGCAATTTCAAGTGAAATAAAGAATATGTGGGCTTTCCAGTGTAGGTTGTTACAAAAGGATGTCAAATGCTTATGTATTCTTCTAAGTTAAGTTGATTTGCAAATGAATTCTTTGAAATAATTGAAGGTAAAGTTGAAGGCAAAGGATCCTTACCTCAACAGTCAGCTATGTTTGTCTTGTCAAGCGATTTCTTTAAGAAGAGATGCAGTTTCTCTAGCATATGGGAGATTATAAAAGTGAGTAAAGACATATTTTACAAGACTGGTCTACTTCTGTATTTATTCAACAAATCATATTTCGAGTAGACTGCAGCTATGTACACGTATTAACTCTGTGACTTTAGAGAGGCCATTGAAACTCTCTAAGCTTTGTTTTCTGTGTTTGCAAGATCAGTTTAATCAATAATCCCTGCCGTGATTAACTTTAGTGGCTTTTTGTGATTATCAGATAAGTTCACAGATATGAAGACTTTGTCATTATTAAAGACTTATATAATCTTATTATGGTTGCTGTTAGAGTCATCACATCAGTATTATTACTTTAGGAGTCCTGTGGAGGAAGTTGAGGGTGAGGAATCTCTGCACCATCAAGACATACGACTTTACCCTTTTTTATTTTGTGCTTCTGTTTCCTCAAAAATAACAATAAATTAGCAATTTACAAGCCCAGCCTATCTCACAAAATTACTATGGCTATATATAAAAATGTTTTTGAAAACTGTTTTAGAATTAGAAAGGATTAATAGTACCACAATAGCCCAGCAATTCGCACTGGTTGTTTACTGCAATGAACCGGTCAGACCCTTTAAGTCCAGAAAGGCCCCACATTCCTTCAAAAATTTGTTGGCTTGGACAGTCTGAGAAATGTGTTCTACTGGCAGAGAGTGACTTAAAATGACAAAAGCTGCCATTCGTTGAGCACTAATTATACGTACCCAATTTCCAATACTATCCTATGAACTTATTTATTATCTTCTAATTCCCCCAAGAAGCTACCGTTTAAAATAAGGAATGGAAGGAAAGACAGGAATGTTTATTGAATATCCACTGCTTTCCAGGCATGTACTGTGTATATAATATTTTTTTAATCCTCACCATGTGTCTAAAAGATGCCTTCAATATACATATGTGAAAATTTCCCATTAGTGGATTTCCCTATCATCCTTCACTCAGCTAATAAGTGGCTCAGCTGAGAGTCAATCCCAGGACAGTCTAGGGCCAAGGCCCTGCTCTTTCCACCACAGTGCTCATTTGGTAATCATACCACAAACCGTCCAACTCAAATTCTGAGCTTTACTCACCATGCCTGTGAGGCTTCTCAAATTGCCCCAAGATAAAAGAGCAACAAGGACACAGCAGTGGAACACGTGTCCTCCACAGGTGTTGTTGGCTGAATTGTGTCCGACACCTCCCGCCCCCGAATTCCTGTGTTAAAGTCCTAACCCCAATACCTCAGAGCGTGACTGTCTTTGGAGATCAGGTCTTGAAGAGGTAATGAAGGTTAAATGAGATCCTGTGAGTGGGGCCCTAATTCAATCTCATTAGCATCCTTATAAGAAGAAGAAATTTGGACACACAAGGAGATACCAGTGATGTTGGTGCACAGAGGAAAGACCACATGAGGACACAGCAAGAAGGTGGCTCTCTGCAAGTCAAGGAGAGAGGCTTCAGAAGAAACCAATCCTGTTGACACCTCGACCTCACACTTCCGGCACCAGAACTGTGAGAAAAATACATTTTTTGTTATTTAAGCCATCCAGGCTATGGTATTTTGTTACACCAGCCCTGGCAAACTAATACAGGTGAGGAAGTGAAGGCAGGTGTGACAAGACATACAGAGATGGCCAGTGAGTAAGAAAAGGCCATTCATACTCCCTCCGCCCTTTAAAATTCTCCCCAGAGATCATGACACTGCCCTAGGTTCCATTCAGACACTATTCCTATGAGAAGTATGAGTTTCCTGCTATAATCAATCCTTTTTAACATATAAGAATTATTTAAAAAAAAACTCAAGCTCTTAGAATCCCCCTGCCCTCTCCTACTCTGGCTTCCCAGGTCATAATGAGAAACAGGGTTGGGGTCTAGAGGGTGTGACCTGAGGGCAGGGCTCTCAGAGAAACTGAGAGACACTAAATCCATATGCATTTAAACAAACAGGCAAAATACATGGAGATTCTGGAGATGACAGAGTCATCTGTCCAGAGAGAAGAGTTTCAGGCTTGAGAAGAGCTCAAGGAGGAGGATAAACAATGAGCCACCACCTTGGGCTTGAGACTTGGGTACCACAGATGTGAAAAGCAGATCCTTCAGAAATTTGATTGTACATTGTGTGATGTGTACTCCTCGCCACTGAATTTTAAAGAAAACTTCAGTGAATTTCTACAATATTTTTTGAACCAGATATTTGTTTTGTTTGGATGCATTGCTTTGCTCTAAATGAATTGAAGGCACTCCAACATATTTAGATTATACACAAATACAATGTTGGAAACAAATTCTGTGTCATTCATTTGGGATTAAGTCTTCCACCGCGGTTGTCCTTCTCTTTGAGGATCACTATGTTGAAGTGCCTGGGTTGTATGTAAATTCTGTAAGGTGAGGGGACTGCATTTACTTTTATCTAAGTGTCTAGGCACCTAAATCCTACCCAAATGCACCTACTGGTTTCACACTGAATTTTTTCTACTGATGATTACTGAGAACCTACAAGGCTAGGCATTGTCTATATAACAGAAACAAGAAAAAGTGTTCACTCTCCTCATGCAGCTTACAGTCCAGAGTAGGTGGAAGATGTGTGGGGAAACAGTTTCCCAAAATGAACACTCTTTGAAGAGAAAGAAGCTAGAATATGTGCAATATCACATACTTGATATGTAACTTACTTCCCATAAAACTGCTATGACATAGGTACTTAGTACCCACCTGTAAGATAGAAATGCTGAAATTTAAAACCAATAAGTAATTTTTAAGTGGGAAGTAGGCTAGTTCTACTGCTTGCTGGCAGTGTCCTTCACAATATACCAACCTCTCTTTCTTCAGGGCAAGGTCTTTGTCTTACATATTTTGAAATTCCTATTATGCCATAGAAAACATCCCACCAAAAAATAGGTCGAATTATTTGGGGTTGAATAACATATTTGTTAATGCATTATTGGCGTACCCCAGGGATTAGTCCATCGTTCCAGGATTTCTTTTCTTTACCTGCATTTACTTCCTAGCTGATACCATCCAATTCCATCACTTTAAATGCATGCCGCTAACTTCTGGATTTTTATCTCTAGTCCTAACTGAATTCTGGATTTCTATATGAAACTCCCACTTGACATCTCCCTGGGATGGCTTGTAGACATCTCCAACCTAGCATGTTGAAAGAAAGCACTTGATTTCCCACTTCAAGCCAGATTCATCCCTTCCTCACCCTGTTCCCCACCTTAATATACTCAGTTGTTCAAGCCAAAACTTTGTCACCATCAGCTTCTCTTTCTCCTTCATATTCCATATTCAGTATATTAGCAAATCCTTCATGTCCCCCCATCAAAATAGATCTTGAATGCTAACACTTCTCACCATCCACCCCTACTTTCACCTTCTGGTCTAAGCGAGTGTCTCTCTCTCTCCTGGATGGTAGGGACGGCAGCAATGCCTTCTTTCGTTAAAAATAAATGTTTTCTTTTTAATTGACAAATAATAACTGTATATATATATTTATGGGTATGATGTGATGTTATGCAATATGTATGCAATAGCTTCTTTACCTGTTTGCCTGCTTCTGCTCTCACCTTCCCAAGGTTTATTCTCCACTCGCCACTAGTGTGTTCCTTTTAGCACAAAAGTCAAGTCATGCCCCTCTCCTGTTCAGAATACCGCCACAGCTTTTCCATTACATGGCCTAGAAAACTCTAAGAGGTAGGTACGGTGGTTCTCTAACTAACCTCTGCTTCCTGTTGGACCTCATCTTCTGTCCTCTTTGTCCCCTCTACTCTTGCCACACTGGACTCCTTGCTATTTTCAGAACACACTGAGGTCCTCTTACCTCAGAACCTTTACATTTGCCCCTGTCTGGCAACAAGACTCTAAATTGTCACAATGCCTCACTTTTTTAAGATTTCTGTTACATCATATACTCACAGGCTATACATACTTCCCTGTGTGTATATGCAAACACTTTAGTAGGAGCATAATAAATGGCTATATGAAATACATTAGAATCAGAAAATATTTGCCATGACCAAGAATGGATAAAGTGGGACCTCACGTCTTTTCTTTAAGAGCTCTCCTGCCTTTGCACACCCTTATGTGGATGTTCACAATTACTCGTCTGGCAGTTTCATCACATAGATCAAGCTCAGCCGCTGCCAAGGAAACCACATAAACCTCACATCATCATTGCAGCCAAGAAAGCAACGGCACGTGTTGCCCAGGATCCACTTGCCTTTCCCATTTGTCTTTGGTTACAAAGCTGGCAGCTATGGGAGCATCGAGAACCTTGTTGCTCTGGAACAAAACAAGATTCTAGATGTGAGGTCAGAAGAAGGATGTGCTATGTGGAAAGGAAAAGCTTCTTTGACAAAGTGCCATAGTCAGACAAAGCTGGGCCATGTGCTACCAGGCAATGTCAAACGAGCCTGCTTTTGCCATGTCCTTCCTTCCCTCCTTAGAAGCCAAGCAACTGAGAATCAAAGTCACCTTCAAGCTTTTGGGCAAGATCCCAGCCTAACCAGCTGCATAAAAAAAAGCTGCTTTGCTGTCAGTCCTTCAGAAATGAAGTGCAGAAACACTGGGCTCTGTGTGGACACGTCTCCTCCTCTGTTGTCTCCAAGTTGCTGTGAGATCCCTCCATGCCTGGGCTGTGACTATGTTCTGATCACAATTCATTTACCCTTAGTTCACAAGTTTACAGTTC
Source organism: Propithecus coquereli (assembly GCF_000956105.1). NCBI lineage: Eukaryota > Metazoa > Chordata > Mammalia > Primates > Indriidae > Propithecus > Propithecus coquereli. The sequence goes on from NW_012138302.1 coordinate 8,416,251, forward strand.
ACAGTTTGCAAGGCAATATAATTTACTCCTGGCTTAGAGCTTTCTTTCCTCTGATAACAGAGGTGGGATTAATTAAGGGCAATTTTTAATTAATTAGGGCAATTTTTAAAAAAAATTATAAGGATTATTTGGCTTCACTTTTAATGTAGATTTTGGAGCTAAAGAGGCCTGAATTTAAGTGGCCATTCAACACTTAAGAGTCAGAGAATTAGGGCCTGTCACTTCCTTGCCTGGCTTCAGTCTCCTCATCTCTAACATTGGGTGATTGCGAGGAGTTAATGAGCGAGCACATGCAGGATGCTTGATGTACTATTTGCATGTATCAAATCTTAAGTAAGTATTATTGATGTAGTCATTTAATGAATTTTGACCTACCACCTACTATGTACCAGGCATGGTTGGGAGCTAAAGACATAGCAATAAACAAGACAAAGCTTCTAGCTCAGGGAGCTTTAAATGCTAGTATGGAAGACAAACAAAAAACAAGTAAAAACTACAGATTATATACATTAGCTGTAAGTCTCCCTTTCGTTAACCCTGAGTCTTACACTAAGATGAAGGTGCCACTGTTCAGATATATGCACACACACAGAAACCACCTCCTACCATGTTCTTAGGACTTCCTGGTAGATAGAACTCAGTGTTACTTTATAGATTTCAGTAGTATCGTGTGTTTTTGAATTCTTTCACTCAAACAATCATTTTTGAGGACATACTACATGCTAGGAAAATAGTGTCAGATGTTAGAATGAAAAGGTAATAAGAAATTTCCTTTTCATTAAGTGGTTTATGATTTTGTGGTGGAGACAGACCACTAAACATACAATTACAATACTATATATTACTTGTTCTTTGGAATTTTCAAATACTCTGGCAACCTAGAAAGTCCAAAAAGTAAAGAATGCCTCCTCATGTGACCTAGGAGAGGTTTCTCTAAGAGGGTAAAATTGTGTAGGGTAACTCATATTAAAACAGGTGAAGCAATGAGGAAGAACTTTCCAGGAACAGAGAACATTTGATGCAAATAAATAACATAGGAATTAGTTGGATATGACTGAACATTAGGGGACATCTATTTAATTCAACATATTCTACTCTAAGCAATGTGCTGGCAGTGAGAAACAAGAGCAAGGTACAGATAAGTGTCAAAGGGCAATAAACAAGGAAAATTTCAACATATACAGTAAGTGCTACAATAGAAGTAGCAAAAAAAAGGAGTAGGTTCCCAGAAGAATCTGTAATAACAATGAGAAATTAGAGGAAAGATTGGGTGTGGGGTCTGGAGGGAGAACTTTCTGAACAGCAGGACTAACTCCTACAAAAAGTCTTCAGTCAGAAACTTTGAGAAATTCTAGGAATTTGCAGTAATTTGTTAAGGCTAGAAAGAACTCATCCTTCAAGAAGGCCTTCCTTGAACCTCCCCGGCAAGATCAGAATGTCTCCCACTGACTTCCTAAAGAATGAGAACAAGATGGGCCAATACTGCTGAGATGTCAATTCAATGACTTTGCTCCTGGTTGGTAGAGTTTTAAAGTTCTTGCCACCTCTCCAGTTAGGTAAATTGTTCCCTCCCATTCTGGTGAGAGCAAGTGAGAGGGTGGGGAGAGAAATTGGAATTATTCTTTGTTAGCCGATCTTCCGCTGATAGGGGAAAACAGGAATCACCTAATGGTAGCAGGACAATGAATAAATAAAAGTGACCCTCCAACAGCAAGAAAGGAAACCTGGACAAGTGGAGATTAAGATAAAAATCAAGAAAGTTCTGGAGTTTTATCTTTGGCACTTTCACTAATGAAATGTACAACAGTGGGCAAATCACTCTTGTCTCTGGGCTGTAGTTTCTCCATCTGTAAAATAAGGGGTAATAGCAGATGATCTCTAAGGGCCCTTGAAGCTCTGACATTTTATGGTTTCTATAAGGCATTCAGAAATTATTCTTGAGCTGCCTTTGTCAAAAAGCAATAAAGTTTAATATAATATTTTAAAATCCACTATTCAAATACTAATGGACTTAAATGACAAGGGTGTTAAGAAGAACTAAATGAAAAGCTTGGGCTTTCTGACCTAATCAATCAACATAAATGGATGGCAGAAAAAAGTGCAGAGGATGGAATACTGAATATTATCAAGAAAATTGACTTTTGAATCAAGGAGTCAAGCATCAAGAATTTACCAATTGTGAAAGGTCCGATGTTAAGGGTCATACGGCACCAGCTTGAGGAAGGGCAGGATGAAGACTCGCATGGGGCAGATAGTGATGAAAACAAGGGGTGAGCAGATTCAGTAATGGAGAGCAATGAGCTGGGGTGTTCTGTGATGTCAGAGTCAGAGTCTACTGAGAGTAGCCACGGTCCAAAACTGTAGACCACTGTAGGGTTGTGCAGACAGAGAGGAGCCAGCTGTCGAAATAGGAATACTTCCAAAGATGGTCAGATCTGTCCTGCTGAAACCTTTCTTCATCTGTCAGCTACTTTAAATGAACTACCCCACATATGGTACTAATTTTAAATGTCTAAATTAAAAAAAAACCTATTATATACCAATAGTTATAAGATATAGCTATATCGAGATATATATATATATATAAATTTACAAATATAAATACATGAATTCTGGACTGTTCATTAATGTACTCATCTATTCTAGAATTAATATGATGATGCACAGTATTTTACTTACTGTAGCTTTGAAGCATTTTATTATTTAGTGTTTACATTATTCTTTGTGTGGCAGAGTAACAGAAAACTAACTACATGAGCTTAATAAAATAAGTAGTTCATCATTCTCATATAACAAGAAACTGAAAATTAGAATCCAGAGCTGATGTGGCCCTTGTTAATGTTAGGAGCAGAGGCTTCTAACATTTTGCTCAAATATTCTTAGTGTGGTTTTCATCCTCATGTCATTACTTCATGGTTTTAAAATGATTGCTGCACTTCCAGCATCACATTTGTGTTCCAGGCGAGAATAAGAAGAAAGGCTGTAACATTACCTAAAAATGTGGAAGTGGCTTTGAAACTGGGTCATGGGTAGAGGCTGGAATGATTTTGAGGCATATGCTAGGAAAAGACTACATTGTTGTGGATACACCATAAGGGGTGATACTGGTTGAAGGCTCAAAAGAATTGGAGAGCTATAGAGAAAGCTTCAATCTTCTTAAAAAATATCCAGGTGGTCACGAACATTTTCTCCATGGGAGAAATATAGATGGTAAAGGCCATTCGGATGAGGTTTCAGATGAAAATAAGGAACATGTTATTGGAAACTAGAGGAAAGACCATCCTTGTTATAAAGTAGCACATACCTTGATTGAATTGTGTTTGTGGCAGGTAGAACTTGTGAATGATGAGATAGGATGTATGGCTGAAGAAATGTCTAAGCAAAGTGTTGAAAGTGCTGCGTGACTTCTCTTGAATGCTTATGGTAAAATGTGAGAGGAGAAAAACAATTTAAAGATGGAATTTTTAACCAAAAGGAAGCAGAATGTAAAAATTCTCAGCTCATCCATATTGTGAAAAATGAGAATATGTGTTTGAGAAAGAACACCAAGGATGTGGCCAAGAGACCATCTGATAAGGAGATTAGTATGGATCAGCTAGGTGCTATTCATCGAGACAATGAAAGAATGATCCTGAAGGCATTTCAGCATTTATCAGTGCTGCCTCTCCCATCACAGGCCCTAGTACAAGGGCCTTGGGGACAGAATGATTTCAAAGAAGGGACCAAAACCTTGATGCTTTCTTCCTCAAGGCTCTGCTCCCTACCTTCCCATGCAGTGGGCCCAGGTGCAGTGCAGGTGGTGACGGCCACCCCTCTAGAGGGCGCAGGCAGTAAACCTTGGCAACAACCATGATATCTCTGTCAGCATGCAGGGTGCACAAGCCATGCAGGTGAGGCCACTTCTGTGACACCAGAATGGTTGAGCCATTTGCATGCAATTCCAGCCTGAGAGAGTCACAGGTATGAGACTCCAACCTGTAAGAGCGTCAGTGGGGGTAGAGCTTCCTGGAGCCTTGGGGGCCCAACTCCTAATCAACACGGGTGTGGAAGCAGGACCTCTGCTCCGGTGAACATGGAGGGCAGAATCACAAGTCAAAGAAGATTATTTTCCAGCATTACAATTTTGGACTTACTTGGGACATGTTATACCTTTTTCCTATTTCTCCCTTTTGGGATGGGAATGTCTTTCCTTTACCTGTCCCACCATAGTATTTTAGAAGCACATAACATGTTTGATTTCACAAGTTCCCAGCTGGGGAGAAATTTGCCTCAGAATTAATTGTACCTTGGATCTCACCCATATCTAATTTAGATGCTATTTAGATGAGACTTTGGACTATATAGTTTTGAGTCAATGATGAACTAAATTAATGTTTATAAGCTATAGGGATGAAATGCATGTATTTTGCATATAAGAAGAACATGAATTTTGGAGGATTGGGGATGGAATACTGTGATTGGCATGCAAAACTGCAATGAAAATTTATGTACAAGTGTTTTATGAACAAAATGTTTTGATTTCTGTTTAGAAATTAATTAGTAGTAGAATTATTAGGACAAGTAGTAGTGTACATTTCATTTTATAAGAAAAACTACTGAACCTTTTCTAAAGTAGTAAAAACATTTTACACTCTCAACAGCAATCCATAAAAGTTCCAGTTGCTCTCATTTTTCAACAAAACTTAGTTTTGTCATTCATTTTAATTTTGGTCATTTTAGTGAATGTGTAGTGGTATCTCATTGTGTATTTAATTTGCATTTCTAATTAATTTGATAACTAATGATCGTGAGCATCCTACATGTACCCATTAGTCACCCAAAGACCATATCTTCTTTTGTGATATGTCTGTTTAAATCTTTTGTCCATTTTTAAATTGAGCTACCCATTTTTTGATTATTCAGCTGTAGGAGTTTTGTTTTTTTCTATTCTGCATATAAGATCTTTGTCAAATATGATGGGGTAAATATTTTTTTCCAGTCTGCAGCTCAACGCTTCATCTTCTTAGTGTTATCTAAGATCAGAAATTTTAAATTTTGATTAAGTCCCATTTATCACTTTTTTTTTCTTATTGCTTCATGCTTTTTAAGTCCTTTCTAAAAGATCTTTGTCTAGCCCAGTGTCACAACGGAAACAACCAAACTGGTTTTCTTGCTCCTTGAAAATGCATGTCTTACTCTCCCCTCTGGGTACCCGTTACTGCTGTTCTACCTGCCTGGAGTACGGAATACTCTTCTCCCAGAGTTTTTTTTTTTTTTTCTTCCCCCCACCCACCCCAGAGTTTTGTATAAGTTCACTTCAATCAGCTTTCTGCTTAATGTCATCTCTTCAGGAAAACTCTGCCCCTCCCAAGTTACTCTACTTTTTTCCTATGTTTACTTCTAAAAGTTTCATGGTTTAATGCATATATGCAGGTTGATGATCCATTTTTTTTTCTTCTTTTGGATAATTTATTAGTTTCATATTATCATTTCTTAATTTAGTAACAACATTCAACTGAATTACTAAAAAGAAGAAATGAATTAAGCATCATCTTTTATTTTGTTCCCCAAATTAGAATAGCAAAAGTCATTTTTCTTGTAGGCTATATTTTATAACTCTCTAAACTGATCTTCCAATTCATAATATATTCTTAGCTTTTAAGTGAAGATGATCCATTTTGAGTTAACTTTCTTGTATAGTATGAGGTTAGCATCTAAATTCATCCCTTTGCATGTGGAAATCTAAGTGTCTCCACATCATTTGCTGAAAAGATTATAGAATTGCCTTATAAATTTTGTCAAGTATTAATTAACCACAAATGTAAGAGTATAGTTCTGAACACTAAATTGTGTTGCATTGATGTATAGTCTAACTATACTCTAGTACCACACCATCTTGATTACTGCAGATTTATGGTAAATTTTGTAATTAGAAAGTGTGAGTCCTCCAATTTTGTTCTTATTCAAAATTGTTTTAGTTATTGTAAGTCCTTTGCATTTCCATATAAATTTTAGAATTACCTTGTCAGTTTCTGTTTATAAAAAAAGTCATCTGGGATTTAGCTACAGTTTTAAATTGCACTGAATTGATAAGGTTGGGAAGAATTGGTGTCTTAACAATATTAAGTCTGCCAATCCATGAACATAGAATATCTCTTACTTTATTTAGGTCTTCTTTAATTTTTCTCAACAATATTTTGTAGTTTGCGGTGTTCAAGCCTGATACATCTTTTTGTACATGCATTCCTAATATTTTGTTCTTCATGGTATCATCGTCTATGAAATTGTTTTTCTAATTTTATTTTTTGATTAGTTATTAATAGTATACAAAAAGGTATTTGTTTTTTGCATATTGATCTTATATCCTGATTGTGCTGAATTTGTTAGTTTTTTGTAGATTTCTCAGGATTTTAGACATACAGAATTATGTCATCTATGAATAAAGATAGTTTTATGACTTCCCTTCCAATCTGGATCCTTCAATTTCATATATTTAGTATTTTTGCATGTATGTATTCATGTATTGCCTTATCGTGCTGGTTAGAAACCTAGTGCTCTGTCCAAGTGGTGAGAACAAATATCTTTGCCTTGTGTTGGGTCTCTGGAGAAATGCACACATATTTTTATAATATAGATGATTTTTCCTGCATTGGAAATAAATTCTTCGTGTTATTATGAGGCAGGAGGTCTCGTCTAAAGTGAAATATCTGAGTTTGATTCCATTCCCACCTAAAGTTTTCAGAATTGTTTTTGATACCAACAAACAAACAAAACTCATTTTTGTTTCTATGCTTTCTTTACCTAGTTCAGCTTGATCACCAAAAGCCATTGTAGTTCAAGCTTCACAAGATAGCTGGAGAGATCAGATCCCCTCCAATGTGTCTCTACCAGACACGGTAGGAAAAGAGGAAGTAAGGTGGCAGTGATCTCAGTACTTCTCTCAGATCCTCCCAGACACATGACGAGAGCTCAGGTGACTAAACATTGTGAAGTAGGAAAAGGAAACAAGAAGAGAAAGAAGATGGTACGCAATGCTTTAAACTATCATAAGATAACTTCCGTAATCCTGTGGGAAGTGATTTTAGCCTATCCTATAGTAAGTACTCAAATGGTAGCTCCTGATATTAATATTATTGCTGATATTATCATTACTGTTATTACATGTTCAGAGGACACTTTGTTCTCTGCAAAGAGGCTTGATCCTCCTATTTTTTCTAATAAAATAGGCCATTAGCATAAAAATCCATTATGATTGGAGGCAAAAATATACAAATTTGTCGACAATTATGACTGCATGTCTCCCATGTGGTATTCCCAGGCATGTAAGTGAATAGTGACCAGGGGAATGCAGGGAGTGCAGAAGCTGTGAAGCCTCAGCTCCATGGGCTGGAGTGACCCTTCCCCACTCCATTCCCAGTTGTATGATGACAAATCTGTCGTTAGTTAAGGGAGCTCGGAATCCCAAGTGCAAGGACCTTATGCTGTGCTCAAGAGACGGGAATCACTCCTGTCAGCTGCACGTAGGGTGGGCATAGAGAGCCAAGTGAGTTGGAAAAAAGAGGGTTTCTGTCCTGCCTGATCCTTGGTCATCTTCCTCACAGGAAGTTGTGGAAAGCCTGCTCTGAGAATCATCACACAGGCCTTCTCAGCAATGACAAAGAGATCACCTCGAGATGATGGCATTCTCTGGGTGTGAGCTGTCTTTGACTCCCTTCCAGGCAGCCGCAATTTATTGAAGGTGGCTTTGTAAAGTAGGGTTCTGCCAGGGAGAGATTGGCACAAGAGAAATGAAGACAGCTAATTCTCAGGGGGTCGTCTTTGGCAAAATCCACTATTGAGGCCTCATGCTACTTGTGCTCATAGCTGCCGAAAACTAAGAGTGCCATCTGCAAACTGTGATTCATAAACACTCTGTCAGTCTGCCATCTACCCTGACATCATAAAATAACAAGAAGCTGCATTGTAATAAAGGAGAGGTTTGCAGCCTACCAATTAAACACATCTAATTTATTTCTCTTACAGCTGAGGCTTTATTTATTAGTAAACAGCTGCATTTGTTACACTTTTTACTCAAACCGTGCCAACTGGCACTTTGGATGATCCATTAATCCTAAATAATCATCTGTGTACTTCATAGATCCTGGATATATAGGTCTATATGTATAAGACGGTTATTAAAGAGCTAAAACCTAACCTTGCCAGTCAGCTGGAGGGTGTAGCTCTGGGTGTCAGGCTGGGTGAGTTAATGTGACATGAAGTATGTGGATACGAATGAGGTCTGGCTGAGTTTTTGGAAATATTTTGCATGTGGCTTTATTTCTCCCTTTTCCCCAAGTACATGCAGAGAAATGTGCATGTTAATTTTCTGTAACTGAGCATTGCCTACATTCTTGTCAAAGTCTAATTAGCTTGAGACTACCATAAGCAAATTATAGGGCTACCTGTTTTTAATGGGGTCTTGGAGGAGTTGGGATAAGAAACATACCTTTTCCCTCACCACCTGAACTTCTGCAGACCCTGCTAAATGGCATGTGCTTCTGAGGTTAGAGTTCTACAGTTTTGGCAAAGGTAGATGCCAGTACACACACGCACACACACACAAATACACACACACAGACTTCATTTTATTTGAAAATGGCTATAGTACGTGAGAATAAGATCCAATCTCACCCAGTTTTTGTTTGTTTCCTTGCTGGCTGGGAAAAGTAGATTATTAAGAATCATTGCCAGGAAGAAGAGTTTTATCAAGCAAAAGCTAAATATTTTGCTGGGCCACCTTTTTTTTTTTTTTTCTTTTATAGCTTGTACATATATAGGTATTCTGTTCTTACCAGAGGGGTAGAAGTGCTGCATAAAACTGACTCAATTGTTTTTTTGTTTGTTTGTTATTTCAAAAAATTTAGGGGGAAGTGTTTTTTGTTACATGGATAAATTATATCATATTGAAGTCACAGCTTTCAATGTACCTGTCACCAGAATAGTGTACATTGTAGTACATACATACATATACTCTGGTTTCTCTTCAGATAGAATAAATATTTCATCTTTTACTGTGATGGACCACCTTTAAAGGGAATTGATTCATTGAATTATCAACTTAGAGTTACCCATAGCTACTGATTATAAAAATAGTATTCAGTTTCATTGTATCTTCATTTCAGTGCTTTCACATTGAACTAGGTCATTGGAGGAAATATTTTCATCTCTGGAAAAGACTGACCATCCTTGTGAATGTTCTATTTTGTTTTTATTTTCTGGGAAGTAATTGCAAGTATAATCTATTCAGAGAGGTATAAATGACTGACTTTGGCCTACTTGAAACTCAGCTAAATTAGAAGTCCTCTATAATGTGACATTGCATTTATGGTTGTTTAAATTATGTGGCTGTGTAATGGTCATTGGCATATTATTTTCAAACCAATATTCTATTATGGTACTTTTGAATTAATGGACATTGATGGAAATAATCAGACTTTAATTTGCTCTTTTGTTTTTATTTTTATTTTTCACAGCCATTGACTTAGGCTGGGTATATTATATAACTTGCATAATAATTGAGATTTCAAATTCAATAAAAAACTGAAGAGGAAGTATGGAAAGAAATGACAGTTTAAAGATCAAAATACAATTTATAATGTTTTGATATTTTTACATATCTCTTTTTTTCTTTGATAAAAACAAATTTACATGTAGCTTTTTTCATGGACTGTACTAACAAGATCATTTACAAGTTACATGCTAAAACCATGTATAATAATGGATGAATAATCATCAGTTAGGTATGCACATTTATTTATTAGAAAATAGTCACAAGCCAAATGTGCTATGTTATTTACAAAGTTGGTTCACAGTAGTTAAAAATGTGGGGTTTTGAGCCAGACTTCCTGGATTCATATTCCTGTTCTATCCTTTATCCATTAAGGAAGGTACTTAATCATTCTAAGCCTCAGTTTCTTCACTTTTAAAACGTAGTTCATCCCAGTCCCTGTTTCAGAGGCTTATTGCAGGAACTGAATGAGCTGAATCACAATGAGTGTTTAGCACAGTGTGTAGGACATATAAGCTATCAATAAATGTTAAATTAAAAAAGAAGCCAATCTCTATAGAAGAAATAACCAGCAGTTAAGATCCTACAGTGGGCCCAGTCTTTCTGAAGTCTCACATTTCTAATAGTTCTAAGCATTCAGGTGAATGCTAATGTTAGCAGAGCAGCAGGTCACTTTACGCAAGTCCCTTACTTGACAACGTCTCCCTAAGACAGTGTCTCCAACACAGCAGTGTGCTACAGCAGCCCAGCGTGCATGTCTCTTTCTAATCCTGTGTTTGACAAACTCTGTGTTCAGCGACATCGCAATGATAGCTTGAAATCAGCTCTGGTAAGATTACTTAACACTGTAGAAATTACAAATTTGGGGCTCCTCTACCCTCAACTGGTTTTTAACAATTATCAGCTCATCCTCCCTGTAGAGAACAAAGCCCAGATCTGGGAAATGAACCCCTTAAGTAAAGCCACTGAGCAGCCAATTGACAAAATCCATGCAGGTGTTTTACTAAGGACAGATCTTGATGTCCTCACTCATAGCTTTATTGCCCAATTTTCACATGCAACTTACAAGTTTTATTATTTAGTGTCTTATTTGACAGCACACTAGAATCAGCAAATTAAAAGAGGCAAGGAAGTTGGCAAAAGAGAAGCAGACATCTTACTAACATGAACATTCAAAGACATATACAGTCAGAGGTTGTTTGCTATAGGGAAAAAAAAGAGCCCAACATAGCTATGTAGTTCTCTCTTCATAGCACTTCAAAACTCCTATGTTCAGAATGAATTCCTTGAATCATCAAGGAAAATAATAAATTATTATATGTTTTAATTCTATTGCTTCATCTGTGAATATATTTAGTCATAGTTTAGAAGTCAGAATATTAATGCTGAATGGGATCTTGGGAACCATCCAATCCAGTAAGTTTCAAATGTGTTATCTATAGGACAGTATTTCAAGTGGTCTATTTATTATGCAGAAGCCAAGCAATTAAGAGAAGGCAGTTCTGGTTGGGAAAAGTGTTGCTGTTTTGTAGTCTTGCTCTTTCACAATGAAACATGTTCCTTTTATGAAGGTCTTTGGGCACTTTAGAGCATGGGCTGAGAACCACCCATAGGAAACCCCCTCCCATCCCACCCCTGCCATTTTCCAGGCTTCAAGTTAGGAAGACACATTTATTTAAATCAACCACAATGTATTAGGGAAACAAGCTTAGCCTGACTCTTAGGCTTGGGAAGGAACCACATGAGATGAGTTTCCTGAGGTTAAGCCAGAAGTTGGAAATATTTATATCCAAGAAATAACGACATTTAGTTTTGAAGAATTGTTTAAGCTAACAATTGATAATATCAATAGCTATTATGACTTGTCACTGCAATATGGCAGGCATAATGCAGGGCATTTAATTCTTAAGAATTTTATACACTAATTACCATTTTACAGATGAGCAATCCAAGGCTTGGGAAGGTTAAGAAACTTCCCTGAGGTCACTCAGCTAGTAAGTGGCTGACTGTTCAGAATGACTTTGAAGCCTATGCCCCAAAACAAGATGCTCAGTTGTTTCCCTGGAATGCTACATTGACAAGGTATGAAGTTCTAGGAAGTGAATTGCTAAGCTTGACAGTTCTGGAGGGATAAGAGACAACTATCAAAGTTAGGGTACTGAACTAGGGCAGAAAGCTGGCAGGACAAGAGTGAGCTAAGATATTGGGATCAAATGGAAAAGCTGGGAAAGTGACATGTCTTTATGAACTAGAAGGAGGAAGACAGGTATGCAAATCCATTGCACTTAAAGAATCCAGGTTTGGATGAGCAGTTTGTGTCAGAATTTCCAAGAGCTATGTAATAACTTTCCTAGGACCACGTAGCCAGTTAGCAGTCCATATCCAGTTGTTTATCAACTGCATGATAATTTAGGAAAGAATCACCTTGAAATTAATGGGATAATATTGAAGTGCTTTGGCATCAAAAAGATTTAACCCAACTTATAAGGAAAGTTCATTTTTGAATAAGAAGTGAAATGACTGAAACAATCCTTAGTTCCATTTGGAATATAGATTCAAGCATATGTCACTAAATAATTTTGAAATCCAGAGTATAGAAATCAATATATATGACCCTTTTGCTTGAATTAAATTTTTGGTCTATTCTTACATAACCCGTATTATCAGAATAGGAAAAGAGGATCAGGAAGAGGTGATCCTCCTGGCAGCTGAAACTAGAGGAAAAAGTGGAGGTAGAACTACCTTTAATTGCTGCCAAACAGTCATCCTATTTCTACTACCAAAACATTAAACAACTGAATCAAAGAACAAATTGGATTTTAGGTACACTCCACACATTGAACAACACTAAAATTGCAATTGTCCATAAATATTTGTTGCTTTCCAGGAGCCCCCTTTTAATTTAAGTTCTGCATGGTGTTTGGTAACCAGGCTACAGGTAAATGAAGAGTTTTCGTCTCCTTTTTTGTCTACTCCTTCCTTGACACTCCCTTGTGCTGGGAAACCACATTGTCCTCATCTATACCCTTTATGTTTGATAGGGCAGATGTGAGTGTGTTTTATAAAATACAGCAGATTATCTCCCCCTTCTCATCTCACCCTTCAATGATAATCATTAAGTCCGTGAAAGCCCATGGTGCCAGCAATATTGGTCCAAGAAGTAAAGCCGTACTTCCTAAACAGATGGGAATGATGTTTCTTTGCCACTGGGTGAAATTGCTTTAAAAAGCATCAGCAACAAACATAGACGGAGAAAGATGAACCATTGCTGCTGGAAGTCTGGCCACATGTAATATTCACTGCTTAAAAATCCAATATTGCATTTGCTTCATTACAGTACTTTGTCCATCAGATCATTTGAGTCTATTAACTTAATTGTTCTTTATTAACAAATGGGTCATTCTCTCTGGCAGCAGAGCAAAGCTCAAATGCCAGTTAAATACTTTGATAAATGCAATGCCCCCTTCCATTCTGCTCCCTCCCTGAACATGCTGTGAACGCACGCACGTGCACGTGCACACACGCACACACACAGAGATGCTTAATCAAATGTACTTATACAAAGGGATCATATCAAAAATTGGTTTTAAAAGTTAGCAAGCAGAGAGGGAAGTGCTTTTCTTTATAAGTAAATCCTACTATAATTACATATCATATTTCTTTTACAAATGTATGTCATGCCTCTGGTTAAAATGTTCTCACTCTATAAAATGAGCTAATGTTTTAACTAGAGAGAACAATCACAATAATCTTTTGGCAAACCTTTTACAAGGAAGTTCTCCTTTAAAATCATGTATGCTTTCTCTCATTTTTCTTACTCAGTAATTCTTATTATTATTCATCTCATAATTTTTTTTAAAAAAGATTTCCTATTGTCTTTGTGTATCTTGGTCTTTTTTCTCTTCCTTCCCAGCCCCCAACATACATACCCCTTCTTCTTAGGTGACATTATCCTACTCACCAAACCTGTAACTTTAACAGAGGGTGACAGGGTGACCTTGACGACAGATGTTTTTATGGCAACAGATGGCACTGGCAAACCCGAGAAGCTGCTGTATGCCGTCTCTGTGCCACCTGTGCCTGGTCAGATTGAGCCCATCAATTATCCAGGCTGCCCCATTCCCTGCACAGCCAGTCAGATGGATTGGCCCAGAGGGTTTGCTGTGTGCATGACAATAGCTAAGGGGCCAGAGAGGAAGCAGTCAGGTGAGAGGGTCCCCTTCCTTCACTTTTCTGCATTTTCTACCACAGCTCCCCACCCTCACTCACTCATATATTTAATGACTCCAGGGAGCGAAAGAGATTAGTTTGGTTTTTCAGTGAGAGTTCATCCAAAGACCTTTAAAGATAGCCCATCATGAGGGTGGCTTACATGAAAATGAGCCAATAGTTCTATCGTGTTATACACAGGAGTATATTTTTATTGTCCGGCAATTCCGCCACATTAGAAAGCTATTCTAGGAATACATACATAATGTGTAATATGGCCTTTGCTTATCATGTTTTCAATTTGACTTCTTCCATATGCTGAGCCCATCCTTGCTTTTAATTTCTTTTTTTGCTTCTCTTTGCCCAGGATAAAGGAAATAAAGATGGCTAGAGAAAGGAAAAATTAATAATAAGAATGAGGTACTTTACTAGAGATTTTACAGTCCTAATCCTTAAATTTCTTAACAATCTCACAATACATAGGATTATTCACATTTCATAGTTAAGGAAATTGAGGCTAAGAGTGATTCAGTAACATGCCCAAGTTTCCACAATTAGCAAACAGGAGAGCCAACATTTGAACACAAGGCAGGTGGGCTTTCCACTACAGAACAGTGCTTCTAGGAACCAGGAAAATCTCATGATCTGCTTGGTTAGAAATGGATAACATTGGACGATGGATTTGGACCCCAACTCACATTCCTAAGACAAACATCTGGCTCGCCTTCTGCATTTCCGGCTACTATAATAATTATATAATTCATTAATAAAGCAGTATGTAATCTCCAGCAAGTAGGTCAAACATAAGTGTAACCTTTTGTTATTTTTCATTAGTACAACAGGGTAAAGTCAGAACAGTTTGGCCTCTCTCTACCAGAAGAAAGCTGGAGTATTATATGAAATCATCAGTAGACCTTAATCCAGATGGTGGTGTCATTTCTAAGAAATAGCATATGCTAGCTATTATGATACTTAAATGTAATGGTTTTATATCCCTCCAGTGGGTAAAGAAACCATACAACAGGTTTTAGTCTAGGATTTTTTTAATGGTGCTTTAACTCTCCAAAATAAAGTATTTGCACAAAGAAATTCTATGGATAGAGCTTGGTTTAATAATAAAGGAAAATAAATGTCTGCCTTGTTTCATGCAATAATAGGACAGCATCTGGATTTACTACTCCCCGAGACTGCTATTTTACATAATGTTGCTGAATTGGGGATTACTACATGCTTTTTTGATTTTAGAAAAATGGCCTTTAAACATTATTTACACTCATTTTATAACAAAGAGGGCAATATGACTAATTTTATTCTTAGTGTGATTAGCCATGAGTCATTTCCTAAGAAATGAGTTTAATTAACCACGGAAAGAAAGTTGTAATAAATCATGAAAGTGGACTGTTTCTAAGTGGGGTTAAAAACATCTTATTTAAAGCTGCCATCAAATAAATCACAAACTCTAAATTATTGTTAAGGGAAGAAATTTTTCTGATTTTGAAAATTTCTGACAAATGGGTAAAAGGAAGAGAAGAATGTGTGGAAGGATAAGTAGGTTAAATTAGTTGGAATACTTCAAGAAACTTGTTGGACTGTCAGGAAACCATTATGCTAATTTGAGGTCTACTAATTAGCTGTGTGATTTTGGAAATTCACTTAAATTCTCTGTGATTTCTTTCTTTCCTTGTAAACTAGAGACTGAACTCATGGTTCTTAATCAGAGATTTTGGCAGGCATTAGTGTTTTTCACAAATATTTCCAGGTCTCCCTCATTTCCAGGCAGATGGTGGAATTAACAATTCCCTACCACTTTGAACTAACTTAAATGTGGTCATGTGACTTGCTTTGGCCAATGGAATGTAAGAAGTGGTACTTCTAGGCAGAAGCCATTTGTCCTAGCCCCTTCCCCCTGCTGTTATGCCATTATGATCATAGCAGGACATAATCAGATGCAAAATCCCTGCGTGAGCAGGATGGTTAGTTTCCCTGCTAACCCATGCTTTTCATGTGGTATGAGCAAAACATAAATGTGTTGTGTTAACCATTGAGATTTTGGTGGGCTTAATTTTGTTACTGTAGCATAGCCTAGCCCATCCTATATAATATATGGGTGGATATCAGATTCATCTAGGGAGATTTTCCATTGTAGAGAATCTAGTGCTCATTCAGAACTACTGAATCAGAATCTTCTGGTTTGAACTACAGATTTGTGTGTTTTTCTTAAAGTTTCTTTACTGATCCTGATGTATACCTTGCTCAGGAGCCACTGAAGATTTCATGTGTGAGTGGGTACATGAGTGATAAAATAGCTTTGGTATAGACTTTTAACTGCATATTATCCTAATGGGTAAAGACAGTCCCACCTTACAATTACATTTTGCATTTCAGCTTACACAAGCACTTTTGTACTGTTCCTCTTCTTTGGCACTTAAAATATTAGTAAATTATAATGTGTGGCCATAACATCTATCAATGTATTAGGGATTTGAACCACTAATCTGACTTGCTGAGTAGGTCACCCTTCCTTCCTTATTATCCATTGCACATTTTATCAAAACTTAACTTTTTAGTTGATAATGATAATCGTCACAATAATGGAAGATCTTTATCCTACAAGGATCTCAGAATAGTTGCATTTTCCTACCTCTAATTTGCCTTTCTCTTCATGGATAACTGAAACTTCCTGACTAGGACCACACTGTACAAAATATTTTGAGTTTTGTTGGAAAATATGTAGTTGCCATTTCTGTTTGTCTCTAATACTTACTTCAGGGATTTTAATATCTCTTTTACTCGTAAATCGTATGTGAAAAATTGCCATCTTAAAAATTGAACAATTAAGCAAATATTAACTTGTGATATCTTAAATACCACACCAATGGTTCCTAAATTTAACCCTGGCTTGGAAGCTGAATGCTACATTTAACTTAATCTATTAAATTAAAACATATTGGCTGGTAGGCTTTTTACCTTTGATAAAACCTTATATATTTCTTACTTTTTATATGCAAGGATTATATATACTTATTCACACATATGCTGTAAATATAAGTAACATCCAGACATAATCAAATCCTGCCTTTAATATTCTCATTAAGGGTACAGACTCTGGAGCGAAACTCTGCAGTGAAATCTTGGCTCCTTCACTTGCTAGCTGTTTGCCATTAAATAGGACATTCAAGTTCCTTAAGTTTCACTTTCTTCAGTTTAAAAATGAGCATAATAATAAGACCTAACTTACAATATTGTTGCTAGGATTAAATAAGATAATCAGTAGACTGTCTAGCAAAGAAAGAAAGAGAGGGAGGGAGAAAAAAGGAAGGGAGGAAGGGAGAGACGAAGGAAGGAAAGAAGTAAGAAAAAAAGGAAGAAAGAAGAATCTGAAAATTAATTTAGGGGATAAAAAAATCTTACCAGGCAACTACCCAGAGCCTTTTCTATGTAATACTCATTGTGAGTCTATAAAACTTTTCACCATAGCTGGAGATGGGGACACCAGAGTCTCGGGAAAGACTTTCTGGAGAAATTGGTGTCCGAGTTACATCTTTAATTAAGAAAAAATAATTAAGAGCCAGAGAAAGTATGAAGATGAGAGTCGGGCAGAGAGCAGGGGCTGAGAGGGCATTTCATGCAAAGGGCAGGGCGGAGATAGAGAGGTATACTTACATACACTATGGTGTCTAGGGAGCCTAAATATGTGAGCTAATGAGGGTAGGGGCCAGGAGAGTGGAGAAGTTGGCAAGGGCTAGATTTTGAAGAGCCTTATTTACCATGTAATGAATTTGAAATTTTCGTCCTGTTGGCAATGGGGGAATGTATCAGTTGGGACCTCAGGATGAAACAGATGGCACCTACAAAAATGTAATTGAGGAGAGTGTAATGAAGGGACTATTTACAAAGGAATGGGTTAAAAGGAGACTAGAACAGCTCGGTAAAGCAGACACAAAACCTCCCTGAGCTTTAAAGGACACAGGGAGGCAGGACTTTACCGGAACCTGGAGAGAGTTCCGGCTGAAGCTGTAGATGAAGAAGAAGGCAACTCAACAGGGGCTGTGGCCTTCAGGAGAAAAATGTGGTGACTGACCATCCATGGCCTGGCAAGGACAGGACAGGAGAAATAAAGAGATTACCTCTCTCTCAGCCTCCAGTGACAGTTAGAAGAAAGTTAGAGAGCAGGTCTGTTGGGGCAAAAGTAAAAGGTCCAGCACAGCCATCAGGAAAGTAATGTGGTTTGAATTTTAGATAAGTCACCCTAGCAGCTATGTGGAAAATGGACCAGAGGAGTACGAAACTCTACATGGGAAGACCTACCCTGATATCCGCACAAGAGATGACGAAAGCCTAAACTAGAGATGTTCTAAACATAGTTTAAATAGAGAGTGGAAATGATAGATTTATTAGGACATTTGGATGTCAAACTTGGTGGGACTTGGTGACTGGCTACGGCTGGTGGATCAGAGAGGTGACTTAAGGATCATTCCCAGGTCTCTAGCTTGGATGATAAAATGCCAAGTGATGTGAACAACAAACATAGTGAACACAGAATTGAGGAATTGAGTTCATTCTGACCCGTGGAAAGGCCCAAGGAATGTTCATGTGGTGATTGGCCACAGGTATTTGGATGTAGGACTTTGATCCAAGTGAGAGAAACCAGAGCTATGGATACAGACTTGCAAGCCATCAGCCTACATGGCGGCCAAAACTATGAAAGTGGATGATGTCCCCAGGAGAAGCAAGTAAAATGAAGAGAGGAGTGAGCCAAGAAGAACACCAGTGTTTAATATCTGAATTCCACTGCACTGCTCCCAGGGGCCTGGGAATACTCTCTGTTCTTGGCTCTTCAGTGCAGATCACCTAAATTTCCAGCAAGAGATTCTCCTTGAAGTAATTGTATTGGCCTGTTCCAGGAACAGAGAGAGAGAGTTAATTTTCTGAGCCTCTGGCTCCTAGCAGAGACAGAATGTATCTTTATCTGAGATTTATTGCCCTTTAAAAATTGAATTAATGACTTTGTACAGGCCCAGGTTGCCTCAGTGAGACAAATATGAGTTAAAATATGTCCTCTTTATTTCTTGGGTCTTAAGGTTTATTGGATCCTTCCACATAAGTCTTCAAAGAACACCTTTCAAAAGTTCTGATCACACGGAGTAGCTGTGGAGCCCCATGGGCAAGAGGCCATTAGGTTTCACTTCCACTTTCCCCAGTCTCTTCCTCCCCCACACTTACCCCACCTCCTGCCTGAACAGTTACCCACGGAACACATGAGAGCAATTATGACAACAGTAGCTATAGGTTGGATAACCCACACATGCTTGACTAACTCAGAACCTTGCAGCAGGCCGGGCACGGTGGCTCATGCCAGTAATCCTAGCACTTTGGGAAGCCAAGGTGGGAGGATTGCTTAAGGCCAGGAGTTTGAGACCAGCCTGAGCAAGAGCAAGACCCTGTTTCTACAAAAAATAGAAAAATTAGCTGGGCGTGGTGGCATATGCCTGTAGTCCCAGCTATTCAGGAGTCTGAAGCAGGAGGATCGCTTGAGCCCAGGAGTTCGAGATTGCAGTGAACTATGTGACGTCACTTCACTCTAGCCCAGGTGACAGAGCAAGACTATGTCTCAAAAACAAAGAAAAGGAATCTTGCTTCAGATGATGGCAAACAAGCAATCTCTCATGAACATAATCATAGATAAGTAGGTAGATCTATAGAGACCGATGTACCTGTACATATATATCTCACGGTTGTATACACATACATGAGATCATATATATTCATGTGCACATACAAGTTAGTATGTGGGTGCACAGACATGCATTTGTTTGTATGTATTAATATATAAATATGAATATATATGTATATGTATGCCAGTGTGTTGTATGTGCAAAGGTATGGATTCATATATGTGAACGTGTATTGATGCCTATGAGAATGTGAGGAGAAAAATGTGCCAGTCCTCCTATGATAATGAGAAGACAGCTAAGGGTTAAAGCAATCACTTTGCAAATCACTTTCCAAAAAAGCTGCACCCTAAATTAATTTTGGCTGGTAATCTATATCGGGTTAAATAACTCCTCATTATTCTGTAACACAGCTGAGGCATCTCCAAATGTTTATCTTGTTTTGTAACCGGTACCTTCTGGTATATTCTAGTGCCAGCACTCCCGGCTCCTGCTATATTTCATTCTCACTATTTTTGGACCAGAGCTGCTGGTTCCAGGTGATTTAATAAATTGCTTTTTTTTTTTTTTGGTGTTCCTTTTAACTTACCCATCTGCTCAACACATGCGTAACTTGCAATCTGTCGGCAGTTTGCAGAAAGACAAACTGTCAGAGCTGCGTGCATTTGACAACTTTGTTCCCAATTAGATTAGTGGTAATTTTAACAGATTTCAGGGCAATGGAAAAAGGGATGGCATGTTATTAAAGCATCAATTCTGACAGACCCGAGCACATATGATTTCAATGTAAATTATTTTAAATGCTTTAATTAAAACTAGAGAAAGATTTACCCTTTTAAGCGGTAAATGATAGCAAGAAAAATTTAAAAGGAAAGAGAGTAAGCGAGTTTTCTAAATGGTTTATGTTGTGCAAGGCAGTCCAGCAGTCAAGATGACTGTAATCTATGGCGATAATGTGGAGGCCGAGTTAATTATTCATTGCTTCCTCTCTGTAGCAGATGTGATTCAATACACGAGGTACAGTATTCAGGGCCTGGAACACTCTCTGTGAAAATCTCAGCTCAGGCTTCTTTTGGAGCCATCAGGAAATTGCCAGAATCTGTTTAGCATGTTAAATATATTCATAAGAAAAAAAAATCTTCTTTTTTTTTTTTTTTTTTTTTTTTTTTTGCTCTTTGTTTTTCCTATGTCTCAAATGCAGCTGCTTCGCTGCTTCTCTCCTCCACTAAACTCAGCATCCCGAGCCTCCATATTCTCACCCCATCTCCAATCTAATACCCCTGAAGCACATGCACAGATGTACTAGATTAGGCAAACTAGGAGATTCGGTACCTCTGGTCACTTTGCAGGCACACAGCTCACCAGAAAACGCCCCATCTATAATTTAAATGTATTGCAATAGTCACAATTTATGAATGCAGAGCATCATTGACAGAATGCCTGGCATTCTGGGAGGGAGTTCTTTAGAATCAAGGACACATATAGGTGGAAAGATTTCCCTGACGAATTTGACAATGTGCTTGATTTATTTAGCCATAAATCTAACCCTTGGTTTAATGCTTTCCATTTGTTCTTAGACAACATTGGGCATTTTATTATTGAAATCACCAATATATTAATTAAGGTTTAATACTCCCAGCACATAATTGCATAAAATTCTCTTACATGCATATTTCTTAGACACTTGGGAAGGGTTTGCCATTTTATATATGGGCCTATTGAGTTGAGAGCTGTCTGCTCTTTTAAAATTATGGAAATGGCTGAACAAAGAAGGTTATTACTATCCTACATATAATTTTCCTTAATTTTTCACATTGTTTTTAACTAGATTATTGCATTATATTGTTAAGGGCATCATTTAGATAGATTGTTACTGTACTTGAATTGGTTTACAACTAGGCTGAGTTGGTTAGGATTATGCGTCTGAGGCAAACCGAATTTTATCTTATTTCTCTGTGAACATTACACATGAGAAGTGCATCTGTTTACATTTTTCAGGGGGAGAAATTAGCAGCAGCTTTTTTGAAGAATCAATGCATAATAGATTTGGATAGCTATTTGACCCATGTATGGTGAATCTGTGAGAAATGGCATCTTGGGAATGATTAAGATGCTGGAATGGTGAGTCAAGTTCAACAAACTGCAACTTCCCTCCCTTCATTCCGGAGGACATGCTGCTAAGCCTTTTCTCTGAATTTCAGACTCTCTACCACATAAGAGAGATTTTTTTTTTCTCCTTTTTGCTTTGGTTTCTGTTTTTAGTTTTGTATCAGAAGAAAGAATATATCCTCCAGCATCTAATAGAAATTGATCACTAACACCTCCTAGGTGAATGACCTTTGGCAAGCTCTTTTATCTTTCTGAGCCTCAGGCTTTTCATCTGGAGGTATAATAATGAATAGCCACATTTCAGAATCTTTTGAGAATTAAACTAGATAATACACTTCAAATATCAGGTATATAGTTGGTGCAGCATAAATACAAATTTCGTCCATTCTTCCGTTCACATTTTACTGATGCTTTGACAAAACTTTGTGTTTTTATGCTTGCTTTTCCTTTTAGATGAGGAAATATAGAGGGGAATGGAAAACTTTTAAGGGAAAGAGAAATCATTCTTTACCTCTTCGATATGGGAATCATGGCCTGGTAGGTATATACTCTTAGGGCTGTGGTTAGACCAATAAGTTGAAGCCGACTTGCAGCAAAAAAACAATATATGTTTGTATGTACTGCAATCAACCTGATTCCCCCCCCCACAACCACCGTATACTGGGTATACTAAGCAACTTGAAGTATAAAGAATGCCACATCTTTAATTTCTGTATGATCATTTAATTTACTCTGAGCTTTCATCCTGCCTCAATCTCAGTCATTATTGAGACTCTCTTACTCACCCAAAGTGGCACCCAGGCTCTGAGAGCCTGATACCATCTGGAATATTTAGGACAAGCACCCTGGTCTTCAATCCACATCATTCACCCTGAAATACTCATTGCCCAAGACCGCATGGTCCTTTGCAGTCACGGAGTTCTGTTGCTCTCGTCTTAAAGTTGGTCATGGGTCATTTGGCTCAAGGCGGATGTCAAGCTGTCTAGCACCTGTTTCCCTTTGGAGATGTGTCACCTCTCCAGTATGTCATAAGAGAGTAAGGCAGAATCCTGGATCCTTGCTACCTGGGGAGCCCAAATCTAAACTCTCCCTCATCTGACAGCTTTGGCCTTTGGAGTTCCAAAACTCCCTCTCACTTTGCACCAACTAAGTTTTTTAACTCAGGATTCCAGGATTTAGTTAAAAATAATGGTAATAATAAATTGTCTTAATTCTCTCCTGATGGCTAATAAAGCACCAGCTCTTCAGGAATAAAAATCCTGTTGGGTAAGTTTGGGTGGGGTGGAATGACAGTGGCCTACTGTTGAATCTTTCTGATGCTTCTACAGAAGGTAGAACAGAACAAAAATGTGAAGTTCAATAATTATCCCATCCCATGTGGATGGCAGGAAGGATTTGGGACAAGCTATTTATGTACATATTTATATGTATTGTAAAAATGGCCTTTTAAATGTTACAAAATGGAATTATGATGCAAAGCCCTTGTGGATGTTCCTAAAGTCAAGAACAAGGATGTTGGATATTAAAATTATTAAATTCAATTAAATATAGCATTTATGCATGTGTATATGAATGTCAATTCATTTTAAATTACTGGTATTGACCGAGCATTTTCTACATGCCAGGCGCCAAACCAGACACTAGATATAAAGTGAAGAAAACAAGCATGCATGAACCCACAGACACAGAAAGACAGGGGAAAAGATTAGTACAGAAGTAAACCAAAAAAAAAAAAAAGAATAAGTTAAATATAACAGCAGTATATATGTGGTAAAATATGGAGCACAGATAATAGAGTAATTAATTATTGGAGATAGATTAAAGGAAATCTTCTTGATGAAGTAGATTGAGAGAATGTGTCTTAAAGGGTTAACAGCGATTTTCTGAGTACACAAGGTGTGATTAGGGGAGTGGAGATTTGAGATAAGTTCCAAAAGGAAGAAAATGCTTGAGCAAAAATAAGGAACTACGACCATATTTATAGGATCTTAAATGGGTTGGGCTATGAAGTGGAGAGAAGCAAAGGTGGGTAGAAACCAACCAGTGAAGAACTTGTATATCATGAGAACATTAAAGGACACTGTAGAATTTATAATGCAGTGGATTAGTTAGGAATCTTTCAAGTTCTATGTAATAGAATACCCAATGAAAAGTGGCTTAAACAATATGGATTTATTATTTCATATAACAAGAAATCAGGGGGCAGGTAATTTGGGGTTGGCTAATTCAGCAGGTCAACAATGTCAAGGTTCTGGGTCAGGTTCTCTGTGTCTCTCAAGAACACCAGGAGTCTGTTCTGATCCAAGAATCACACACCAACGTGTGTTGTGCTATGTGTTATGAAAAGACAAGAAGAGAGGTAACTTTAGTGCATCTCTTTTTACTGTGGAGGAAAACCTTTGCAAAAGCCCCCCAATGACTCCCACTTATATATTGTTGACAGAATTGGGTCACATATACTCTGTAAACAAATAATCTCAGAAATATTGTTATTAGCATTTTGGCCTGGGGAGGAATCACATTCCTTAAGTACACTGCTGCCCAATCTCTGGACAAAACCAGGTTTGGGATACCAAGAAAGAAGACGAGGATTGGCCAAGCGGTATCTTCCATATTTCAAAGCTATTGAAATTTTAATAATGCTAATAAAATAAGATTTAACTCTTCAACATTGGACTTCAGTGTAATTTATAAATCCATTCATTCATTCACTCTGTCATTCTCTCAATAGAGATTAGTCAAGCACTAGATAAGTGCCAGGCATTGTGGTAGGAGTACTGGAGGACAGAAATGAATCAAAGAAACAAACAAACAAAAAGCACCTAAGTAGAAGAATCAGAGACTTATGTTTACAATGAAACAGAGAAGGTAAGGCATGTGTGAAGTTACAATCTAACAATGAGAGTGGCAAATGTCATAGAGAAGATATATCTGTGTGCCGGAGCCAGCTAATGAGAATTGATTGTCAAACTCCTCCCCGCTCTGCCTTTATCGCTCTCCTGTTGGTAGTTTGAAATTGTCCGTGGAGGAAGAATTTACACCATAGAAATTGGCAAATACCACAAATGAAAGTTTTAAAATTATTTTTCTTTCACAGAGCCAGTTGTTAAATATTTACCAGCATACTACTTGAGATATAATTTATAGTGCTGAGATTATATTTTTCAGGAGGGAAAAATTAGTTATCTTAAACTTAATCATCTCATCAAACTAAACCAAATCACCAAACATGTGAACAAAAGTCAAATTTGAATTGAATTATTAACATTAAACATCTATAAAATGTTCTTTAAACTTTTCACTTCTGCTTTTTTGTCTCTGTACCTTTATGTGCTTGCTGAGCTGCACTAAACATGAAGACAAAAAGTCATGGAAATCTCCAAGAAAATCTCTATAAAAAAGAAATCTTTATATATTCTCTTCAGGTTTCTGACCCAATTTAGTGAAACAGGTGTCCTGGATTTCAGAAAGCATGTTGCTGAAGCAATGTCTTCCAGCCCTTCAGCTGCCTCTATATTTACTGTGTCTCCTACATGAAATCTCAAATTGTGAATCTATTCCATATGGCAAGATCTCTCCTAATGTTTTTCACAAACAGTTCTGCATACTATCTGCACTCTGAAAAGCCATGGCCTCTTAGGGCTTTCAGGGCCTTACAAGTCATCCCATCCACCTCATTCTTTGGATAGACACACTCTCAATCCATCTTCCTGGAGAAAACAAAGAAGGTCATCTTGTTTTGAAAACGTGGTAAATTCCATGATTTGCCTTTATTAATGGGTGTCTATGATTAACAAACTTACATAGATATGAAATTCTTCCTTTGATCAACTTAAATCTCACATTTTAGAATTCAATCTCTTATTTGCTGCCTTATGGGGATTAGAAAGCAGATGGTGACCATCCTTAGTGAAAGAGACATTTAGACAGATGGATCTCCTTTTTCTGAAACGTTTTCAGCAAATTAAATTTTGTAAATTTAATTGATTTCTATTTGGGATATTCCCTGTGTAAAAGAGAATCAGTTTGAGGGGTGAGGAACCCTCTTGTGGAGTGATGAATTATCCCCTTATTTGGGTTTTGTAAACATCAGTGTTGAGATATTGGGTGTTTCTCAAGTAAGGCCTGTCTCTATGCTTGAAGACTCATCATAAATCACATTATAGGCTAAATAATCTCTGTTCCTTTAAGCTCTCCTCATAGATATCATTTTCTCACTATGTTATCATCTATGTTTCTAGCTGCAAACCCACATATATAAATTCATTAATAATTTTGACTGACTTGATATATTGTTAATGAAAGAAAAGCAAATAGACAGGAAATGATTTTGTAAATGACTTGACTGCATCCTCAGACTGACCTCTTGGTCAACTCCATTATAACAGCTCAATCAGCCTATAAAATAAATAACATTAATTAGTAATCCACAGTACCTTGTACTTTTTATATATACCATCTCACCAGATACTCACAATAATCCAATGGGAAGATTTAAAAAAGTATCCTCAGATGCATTTTTCAGGTGAGGAAATGAATATAAGTATATATAAGGAATCAATAAAACAAAAATTGGTTCTTTGAAAAGATAAACAAAATTGATAGAGTTCTGGTTAGATTAATCAGGAATAGAAGAGAAAGGATCTGATAAGGTCAATCAGAAATGAAAAAGTGGATATTACAGCTGATACGACAGAAATACAAAATGTCATCTGTGAATACTATGAAAATCTCTTTACACATAAACTTGAAAATGTGAGGAAATGGATAAATTCCTGGAAATACATGACCTCCCAATTCTCAATCAGGAAGAAACAGAACTCCTGAACAGACCAATAACGAGCAACGAGATTGAAGCAATAATAAAAAAGCTTCCAATAAAAAAAAAAAAACAACCCAGACCAGATGGAGTCACAGACAAATTTTACCGGACCTACAAAGAAGAGCTGGTACCCATATTACAGAAATTATTCCGTAACATTGAGAAGAAGGCAATCCTCCCCAACTCATTCTATGAAGCCAGTATCATCTTGATACCAAAACCAAGAAAGGATACAATAAAAATGAAAACTACAGACCAATATACCTTATGAATATAGATGCAAAAATCCTCAATAAAATGCTAGCAAACCAAATTCAACCACACATCAAAAAAATAACCCACCATGACCAAGCGGGCTTCATTCCAGGGATGCAAGGATGGTTCAACATATAGAAATCAATAAATGTGATTCACCACACAAACAGAAGCAAAAACGAAGACTATATGATCATCTCAATAGATGCAGAAAAAGCATTCAGTAAAATTCATCATCCTTTCATGATAAAAACCCTCAACAAACTAGGCATAGAAGATAATAGATTAAATGCTGAGGAAAAACAATAAAAACAGAATTCTGTGCCCAACTGTATGAATTCTCCAGGGCTGACTTAGCAAAATAACACAGAGTGGGTGGCTTAAACAACAGAAATTTATTTTATCACAGTTCTGGAGCCTGGAAGCCCAAGATCAAGGTGTTGGCATGTTTGTTTTCTCCTGAGGTCTCTCTCCCTGGCTTGCAGACAGCTGCTGTCTTGCTATGACCTCATGTGTTCTTTTCTTTGTGCAAGTGAAACTGATGTCTTTTCCACTTCTGATAAGGATACCAGTCACATTAGATCAAGGCCCCATCCTTATGACCTCATCAAACCTTAATTATCTTTTTAAAGGGAATCCCCTGATCCAGTTAATTTGACACATAAAATTAACTATCACTAGGCCCTATTCCAATGCAGTCTTATTGGGAATTAGGGCTCCAGAGTGTAAATCTGGAGGCTGGGACACAATTCAGTTCCTATACCAACAAAACAATATTCAAAACTAGGAGCAAAATAAAGATCTTCAGAAATGCAAAGTGTAAAGATGTTTGCTGTCTACATAACCTCATTAAAGAACTACCGAAAGTTGTACTTCAGCAAAGGAATTTTAGTTAGAAGATAAAAGAAGGATACAAGAAACAAAGATGAGCAAAAAAAAAAATCCCTAAAACATGTTGGTAAATCTAAATAGGAATTGATTATTTAAAAAGGAAGTAGGGGAAGACTAACAAGAAGAGGAGTTAAAAGGGAAAAATAAAATGCCGGTTACAATATGTAAAATAGAAGAGGGGAATTTGAATAGAAGATGATCTTAAGTTCCTTGTCTTATTTGTGAGGATATGGCTGTAGAAACTACTAGTTGCCTACTTTCTATCCCTTTTTCCTTTTTCTATCAGTTAAAAAAAAGTTGAGGTTGGTAATGTGACTAAAGTTTCATATTTACCAGCTACCTTTGCAGCTAGGTACACTTATGAATTAACAACTTGTCAATGAGAAGTAAATATTGTGTGTGAAATATTCATGAAGGTTTCTTAAGGGGATATGATTCAGCTAGGTAGAAAATCACTTTTGCCTTCACCTACTCCTCCTTATTCATGGAATGTTGGTATAACAGCTTGAGTTCCGGCAGCCATATTGAATAATAACTGATCTTAAGGAAGATGGAGCAGAACAAAAAATATTCTGGGTATCCAGGAACCGTAAATCTGCCACATTAAACCCCATAATGCCCATTTATGAAATTATTTTATGTGATAGATAAATTTTGATGTTGTTTAAACTGCTCTTATTTTGTTTTTTTCTTGTATGCACTCAAGTGTAAACTTGACTGATAAACATAGGAGGGAAAGACATAGAACAGCTTTAGAATTTTAAATACACCTGTTTAGAGGAAACCACTAAAGCATTAGAAATAGTATGCAAAACTTCTAAACCAGAATTGATATAGAGATATCATGGAGTGCTTGAAGTATTAAAAAATGTGTTGATTTAAAGAAAAATTATGAAAAGAGAAAAACCGGTTTTTGTAATTATAAAGACGTTTAGGTCAAATATGCATGTAAAGAGTTCTAATAAAATTGTCTCATAAAATGTAAGCATGGAAAAAGCAATATATTTAAATTATGCTATTATTTTATACAATATATAATTTTAAAATATGTATATAATTGAATTCATAAATTAAATATGTTATTCTGCCAATAAAAACACCAAAAAAGCCAAGTCAGCCTCACTTGTTATTTTAGTCCAAGACCCTGCTCATTTTTCCTTTGAACCCATTCCTTTTCCATTACCATCATTGGCCCTGAACTCTTCATTTATTTTCATACCTAATTTTAATTTTGCTTTGAACTTCTTCATTAATCTGAGTTCTTTTGAATTGGCTCTCGGCACTCTGAAGGCTTAGGGCTGCAGTTGCATCTGTAGATCACCCACTGCTAGTCAAGATCTACAATTTTATATTTGTTTCTAGAATTTAAGATCTCAGCCAACAATACTCAAGGTTATGAGGGTTGGAAGTAAGTATTCAGTTTCTATTGAGTCATAATGATGCTAAGAAAAAAACAGGCTTTGGAATCAGACTAATTTAAGTCTGAATCCAAAGACAGGCACGTGTTAAGGGGTTAAGAATAAAGACTGTTGATCAGAAATGTGGAAGAAAGACAATATACAAATAATAAAAAAATATATATATAAATATATATATATATAAATATGTTTAATCCTACTATAGATTTTTAAAACCGTAAATTGAAATAAGACAGGTTACCTTTTACTCTCTCGGACTGGCAAAGGTCAAAAAGATCGCTTCTGTTCTGTTTTGGCAAGGTACCGAATGGGCACTCTTATATACTGGCAGACAGCAACTAGCTATGCACTGCAGGTGATTCTTTCCTCCTATGTAAAGGCTGTGGTTCTTCATTTGCACATAGATGTTGCAATTTAACCAAGTTCTAGATAATGACATATGATAGAAGTGATATATGTCACTTCCAAGCCGGACCATAACATGCCCTGTCCCCCGCCTTCCCCCCATTCCACTACCCCGCCCCATATGTTCATTCTTTTCTTTCCCTGATTGTTGTCTGGATTTGGAAGTTCAGGGAGACTTTGGAAGCCATGTGTGGAAGTTGGAAGATTCCATCAACCTGTGTCTCTTAATGACTACATGGACTCCCACTATGGAATCCACCACCAAATGAACTTTATATGATTGTGAAATAAATTTCCCTTATATTAGGCCACTGGGAATTGGGCTTATCCAACAGCTTACATTGCCTTGACAAATGCATGCACTATGGATGGGACTATAAATTTATAGTAAATATAAAGGGCAATCTTGTAACGTTCACACCACTTTACCCATGAATTTCACATCTAGATATTGATCATAAGAAAATAATCTGATAAACATTAAAAATGTATGTGTAAGGATATTCATTTAGGCATTGTTCATAACAGCAAAAAGAAAAACATGGCTTAAATCCCATAGACAACTGGCTAAAATTTCACTGAATTCACATCATGGGATTTTAAAAATCGTCATTCAGCCGATGTTCAGTATATGTCACATGACACCTAACTGTAGTGGATACTAGCGAACGTATCAGTGAAAAGTATAAGGCACCTGCCATTGTGAAACTTATAATTTAGGAAATGATACAGACATTTACAATGTAATTTTTAAATTTGAATTACAGTAAGTTATCATAAAGGAAAAATATTATGTGCTGTGAAAGCACATAATATAAAATGTATAACCTCCACTTGGGTCAAAGAAAGCTTCCTAAATTAACAAATATGCCATAAAATAAAAGTATTGATGCATAAAAATTATCTGTGATTTTCCCAGTTATAAGATTCCCTAACTTCCACCAACCAAAATATTTTTAACATACTTGAATATATAAACTTCTAATGATAGAAATAATCAAATGTTCACTTTTATTATAATATTTCATACATACTATACTGTATCAGGAAAAATAATAAACTACATCAGAAATATGGCTTCGTTCCACTTGATGTTTATGGAATATCTGACTGTCTGGGATTTCATCCTAGTTCTGTCTCTTAATAGTTGTGACCTTGGACAATTTTCCTCCCCTGTAAAATGGTGATAATAATAGTTACTACTTAATAAAATTGGGTAAGGATTTAGCTTTTAAAAAATGAGTACTTAAGGCCGGGCGCGGTGGCTCACGCCTGTAATCCTAGCTCTCTGGGAGGCCGAGGCAGGCAGATTGTTTGAGCTCAGGAGTTCGAGACCAGCCTGAGCAAGAGCGAGACCCCGTTTCTACTAAAAATAGAAAGAAATTAATTGGACAACTAAAAATATATACAAAAAATTAGCCGGGCATGGTGGCGCATGCCTGTAGTCCCAGCTACTCGGGAGGCTGAGGCAGGAGGATTGCTTGAGCCCAGGAGTTTGAGGTTGCTGTGAGCTAGGCTGACGCCACGGCACTCACTCTAGCCCGGGCAAAAGAGTGAGACTCTGTCTCAAAAAAAAAAAAAAAAAAAAATGAGTACTTAGAACAATTGCCTGGCATAAAGTAAGTGCAAAATAAGTGTTAGCTGTTACAATTACTCTCTGTATGTGTATCTTACACTCTAATGTCTTATCAATAGTGACATGAAATCATGTAACAAGCATCTTCATTTTTGCCTAAATCATTTGAAATTCTTTTACAACTCTAAGACAATGTCACTGCAAATTTTATTCCAAGCAATAAATAAATAAGTAAAGCAAAAATAAATAAATACTAGCATAACATTCAGTTAGTTCTAGTTCAATTATCCTGCAGGTTTACACTCATTGTCTGCATAATAGAGCAACTTACTGTAGTGCTTTTTCACTTCTTTCTTTCTTTCTACCTCCCTGCCCTACTCCCTTTCCATTTTTAAAAAACTCATTGTTTGTTTTTACGAAAGTAAGACCTGTTCATTGCCTTTAAAGGTAAAGATTACTAACATTTTAAAGCAGAATTCCTAGGCTTCATTCCTTTTTGGTCTGCTACACCACCCCTATGGTATATATACTCTCAATCTACTCCCCAATTTAACTCCTCCTAACTTTTAATTTATTTAGCAGTTCTTCACGCTGGTATTTAGCTTCTTACTTCTAATAACATTCTTATATTGCTTTTTTTCATTTTCTTCAATTTTAGACATTATTTATTGACTTTCTACTACTGAACACAACATTTTAGCACTTTTACAACCTGTCCAACCTACCCTATGCTTATTCTATTTGCGCTCTCCTATGATGCATAATTTTGAATAGTTTTAAGTGAATAGTCAATATTTACATGATCATACAATTATTGTTCATATACGAACCACATATAGTACTAAAATTAACACTTCTTGTATTGCACAAATTAAAACTTTTTCTTGGAGTTAATATCCCAAAATAATATAGCTGGCTTATATTTTATTTCCTTGATTTTTCTGCTTATCAGTCCATAAATTAGAACTAAACTTTCACCAAAATAATGATATTATTTCAATATAACTACACCATGTAATTAATCTGCCAGTTTATCAAGCAGATGCTCCAATTTGCATTGATTCGATCTACCATTAGTGATAGCTGTCAGACATACAAGTATGATGCCCCTTCCTACCTTTTACTCAAGAAAGTATAAATTGTACTTTTTGTGATCTATCTGGGAATCATGCCTACTCCAAGGTCACAAAGATTTTCTCTATGTCTTCTTTTAGAGGGTTTATAGTTTTAACTTGAACATTTAGGTCTTGATACATTTTGAGTTAATTTACGAATATGGGGTGAGGTAAATGTCATGGCTTCTTTTTCCCCCAGATGGATAGCCAGGTGCTCTAGCATTGTTTATTGAAATTACTGTCACTTCCCTATTGAATTGCCTTGTTAAACTTAACTGATCAAATATGCCCTTATTAACATCACTTGGTCATATATGTATGTGTGTGCATGTGCGTGTGTGTATTTATATAGGTCTATTTCTGAATTCTCTTTTCTAATCCATTGATTGATATGGCTATTTATGTGCTAATACTATGCTGTCTTGATTGCTGTAGCTTTATAACAGTAATTCTTAAAATCAGGTAGTGTAAGTCTTCCAACTTAGTTCTTCTTTCTCAAAATTGTTATGGCAATTCTGGATTATAGACATTTACAAATACATTTTTAAATTATCTTGTCAAGTTTTTACCAAAAGCCTTCTGGAATTTTGATTAATATTTCATTTTATCTATGTATTAATCTGGTGAGAATTGAGATCTTAATAATGTGCATCTTTCCAATCCAGGAACATGTAATATATCTCTACATTATTTAGTGGTTTTTAATTTTCCCTAAGTGTTTTATATTTTCAGTGTGCAGGTCTTATGCATATTCTGTTAAGTATATTTCCAAGTATTTAATGTTTTTGGATGCTACTTGAAAATTACATTTTAAAATTTTATTTTGTAATTGTTTGTTGCTAGGATATAGAAATATAATTAATTTTGTATATAGAATTTTTTATCTGAAAACCTTGCTAAACTCATTTGTTAGTTCTAGTAATTCTTGTAGATTTCCGAGGGTTTTCTATACACACGATTATGTTATATTAGACATATTTTATATTTTGTGTTAAATCCCATGTGAATGAAGATGAGAAATAAAATAAAATTTGATGAAGTATAACTAAAACCCCTGGACATTATCTATTAAAAATCATAAGACTCTGAAAGCTGAAGAGAAGAAGACAGATTGGCCAGGGACCTCAGGATCCAAGGAATGACACACTGGTGAGTTCCTTGAATTTTCCTTTTGCCTCACATATCTCAGACTTGGAACTAAAAAAGCTAGAAAACCGGTAATGCCAATGGAAGCAGAAAAAAAAATAACCCCAACGAAAGCTTTCTTTCTATATGCAAAGGGCCAGGAAAGAGGCAGCCTGGTAAAACAGAAACATTTTAGATAATAACTGTACTACTTCAGTCAAACACTGCAGACAACTTTGTGAGCCACCTCTACCCATGCCAACAAAGGCCAAGTGGGAAGCCTAGACTTTCATTCTCACCAGGATATAAGGAGGGGCCCCAAGCCCTCCATTGGGTTGGTGTCATGAAAGTCCGAGTAGGGAGTTGGTATTTTCATCATGCTGGGCACAAAAGAGCTCTCCCTAGTCTATAGTTTTAGTGGATATCAGCTAGTGAGCCTGGACTTAAACTCCACCTATCAGTAACAAGTCAGTGCTCCCCATAAATACTGGGGTGTATCAGGGGTTTTATATCACCTCCCAGAGGTGATATGGCCACACACATACATACACATCTCTTAGTGGCGACCACATGGGAAGCAGTAACATGGCACTTCCACTCATCATATGCGTTGAAGAATCAGTGAAGGCCTTGGGGGTGGGGGGCAAAACTCCCACCCACACCCATTAGAACAAGGAGCATTTCGTACACCTTGATGCCAATGACGGTTGAGTGGAGAACCTGTATTTCTATCCCACCTGACAGTGATGAGGTAGCATTTCCCTTTTCCCCTGCCAGAGTGGTATTAAGAGGAAGACAGATAAAACAGGAAATCTAAATAAGATCCAGAATCTCATAACTTAATATCAAAAATGTCCAGTTTTCATGGAAAAATTATTCATCACCCCAAGAATAAGGAAAATATCAACTTGATTGGAAAAAGATAATCAATAGATGCCAACACTGAAATGACAGATATAGTAGAATTATATGACAAAGATTTAAAGCAGCCATACTACAAATGCCTCAATAAGCAGTTAAGAACATACTTGATCTCTTCTGTTCCCATTCGTATGCCTTTAATTCCACTCCCTTGCCTGATTGCTGTGGCCAGGACTTCCAGCACTATGTTGAATAGAAGTGGAGATAGTGGGCAACCTTGTCTGGTTCCAGTTCTAAGTGGGAATGCTTTCAGTTTTTCCCCATTCAGTATGATGTTGGCTGTGGGTTTGTCATAAATGGCTTGTATCATTTTTAGGTAAGCCCCGTCTATGCTTATTTTGTTAAGCGTTCTTATCATAAAAGGGTGTTGAATTTTGTCAAATGCCTTTTCTGTGTCGATTGAAAGTATCATATAGTTTTTTCTTTTGCTTCTGTTTATGTGGTGAATTACATTTATAGATTTGCGTATGCTGAACCATCCCTGCATCTCTGGAATGAAGCCCACTTGGTCATGGTGGATTATTTTCTTAATAAGCACCCGAATTCAGTTAGCTAGAATTTTGTTGAGAATTTTTGCATCTATATTCATAAGGGATATTGGTCTGTAGTTTTCTTTTTTTGATGCATCCTTTCCTGGTTTTGGTATCAGAGTTATGTTGGCTTCATAAAATGTGTTGGGGAGGAGTCCATCCTTCTCAATGTTGTGGAATAATTTCTGCAGGATAGGCACCAGTTCTTCTTTGTAGGTGTGGTAAAATTCAGGTGTGAAACCGTCTGGTCCAGGACTTTTCTTTTTTGGAATGTTTTTTATAGCTGTTTCAATTTCAGTCCTTGATATTGGTCTGTTCAGGAATTCTATTTCTTCCTGGTTGAGCCTAGGGAGGCTGTGTGTTTCTAAAAATTTGTCCATTTCCTCCACATTTTCCAGTTTGTGTGCATAAAGGTTTTTATAATATTCATAAATTATATCTTGAATCTCCTCGGCATCAGTTGTAACTTCTCCTTTTTTGTTCCTGATGGAGCTTATTAGAGTTTTTTTCTTTTCTGTTTTTCGTGAGTTTAGCCAGGGGCGTGTCAAGTTTGTTTACTTTTTCAAAGAACCAACTTTTTGTTTTATTAATCTTGTGTATAGTTTCCCTGTTGCCAATTTCATTAAGCTCTGATTTGATCTTACTAATTTCCCTTCTTCTGCTGGGTTTGGGGTTGGTCTGTTCTTCTTTTTCCAGTTCTTTTAGTCAATTCATTAGGTTCTCTGTTTGTGATCTTTTTGACTTTTGGATATAAGCGTTTATGGTGATAAATTTTCCTCTCAGGACTGCTTTGGCTGTGTCCCACAGATTTTGGTAACTTGTGTCACCTTTGGAGATACCTTAAAGAGGTACAAGTAGAACTACCATTTGACCCAGCAATCCCATTACTGGGCATCTACCCAAAAGAGCAAAAGTCGCTCTATGAAAAAGACACCTGCACTCGAATGTTGATAGCAGCACAATTCACAATTGCAAAGATGTGGAAACAACCCAAGTGTCCATCAATACATGAGTGGATTAATAAACTGTGGTATATGTATACCATGGAGTACTATTCAGCTTTAAAAAACAATGGTGATATAGCACCTCTTATATACTCCTGGAAAGCGCTGGAACACATTCTACTAAGCGAGGTATCCCAAGAATGGAAAAACAAGCGCCACATGTACTCACCATCAAACTGGTATTAGCTGATCAACATTTAAGTGCACATATAAGAATAACATGTATTAGATGTTGGGCAGGGGGAGGAGGGAGGGAGGAAGAGGGGACGGGTATATGCACAAACAATGAGTGCGATGCGCACCTCCGGGGGAATGGACACACTTGAAGCTCGGACTTGGGGGGGGAGGGAGGGTAAGGGCATCATACGTAACCTAATCATCTGTACCCCCATAACATGCTGAAATAAAAAAAAAAGATATAAAAAAAAGAACATGCTTGAAAAAAAATTTAAAACGTAAAAAGTGTCAACAAAGAAATAGAAGATGTAAATAGTAACAAATGGAAATTTTAGAACTGAAAAAACTCACTTCTGAAATTTAAAAACTCAGTGAATAGACTCAAAAGCAGAATGGAGTGGACAGAGAAAAGAACCAGTGACTCTGAAGACAGAAAATAGAAATTACTCAATCTTAACACAAAAACAAAACCAGATCCTGAGGGCCTGCTATAACTATACCACCATCACCAAAAGCAAAAATCTAACAATCATGTCATTAGAGCCTCAGAATGACAGAAAAGAGGAGGCAGGGATGAAAAAATAATTGAAGAAATAATGGCAGAAATCCTCCTGAATTTGGCAAGCGATGTAAACCTACAGATTAAAGAAGCTGAGCAAACAGGAAATCAGAAAAACCCAAAGAAAGCAACGCCAAGTCACCTTGTACTCAAACTTCTGAAAACTGAAAACAAAGAAAAAATCTTGACAGAAGAGAAAAAAATATAAGGAAAGAAATTATTTTAATATTTGAATGACAATAGATTTGTTTTCAGAAATCATGGATGCCAAAAAGAAATGGCACATTTTTCAAGTGTTGAAAGAAAATAACAGCAAACCCACAATTTATACCCAGAAAAAATATCCCTCAAGAATGAAGAAGAAATCAATATATTCACAGATATAGAAAAACTAAAAGAATTTATTGTTGGCAGACATACCCTAAAAAAATTCCTTAAACAGAAAAAATGATAAAATAAGAAATAATAGAACATAATAAGGAAGAAAGAACAACAAAAAGAGTACAAATATTGGTAAATACAATATATTTTTTCCTCCTGTTGAGTTTTCTAAACTGTAGTTAACGTTTGAAGCAAAAATGATACCACTGATGTTCTAAATGTATGCACGAGAAATATTTCAAATTATTATAACTTGGGAATGGTAAAGAGATGTAAAGGGAGGAAAGGTTTTCTACACTTGAGTCAATAAAATGTCAACAGCAAACCATAAAGAGTCATACATTATGTATGTACACAGTAATTTACGAGCCCATACAAAAGGATACTCTCAAAACTACTATCAAAATATAGAAAAATGGAGTTATAAAGAAAATTCAAGTAACCCATAGGAAGTCAGGAGGAAAAAAAAACAGAAACAAAACAAAAAACAAAACAAAGAGAACAAACAGAAAACAAAAATAAAATACAATGGTAGACTTAAGCCTGATTATATCAATAATTAAATGTAAATGGTCTAAATACACCAATTATAAGACAACGATTGGCCATGTAAATTAAAACACATAATCCAATTATAGATGTCTACAATAAATTGACTTCAAATTTAACCATTTCGTAGTTTGAAAGTAAAAGAATAGAAGATATTCATGCAAACATTAATCAAAAAAAGACAAGAATAGCCATATTAATATCAAATAAAGCAGACTTCAGAGCAAAGGAAATCACAAGAGACAGATAATACATAATAATTAAAAGGGTCAATCCACCAAGAAGGCATAGTAGTCCTAAATTTGTATGTACCAAATAACAGAGCTGCAAAATATGTGAAGCAAAATTGATAAAACTGAAAGGAGAAATTTAAAAATCCACGATTATAGTTGGGGGCTTCAACAGCCATCTCAAGCAAATGCTGGAACAACTAGACAGAAAATTAGTAAGGATATAGAATAACTCAGCATCATCAACCAATAGAATCTAATAAACATTTATAGAACACTCCACCTAACAAAAGCAGAATACACATTTTTCTTAAGTGCCTATAGAACCTATAACAAAATAGACCATATCCTGAGCCCTAAACCAAACCTAAACAAATTTAAAAGAATTGAAATGATGCAGTTTGTTCTCTGCAATCAAGTTAGAAAACAGCAGCAAATAGATAACAGAAAATCTCCAAACACTGAGTACCTAAACAGTACATTTCCAAGGTTCAAGATCTTCTGTTTTATCTGTATTCTGCTTATACCACTCTGGCAGGAAAAAAAGGAAATCCTGCTTCATCACTGTTAGGTGGGGGAAGAAAATAATCTATAGGACAAAGAGAAAGTGTCAAAACAAATTTTAAAAATGCATTGAGCTCAATGAAAATAAAAACACAACATATGAAAACTTGTGTGACTGTTACAGTAATGCTGAAAAGGAAATATTCCACATTAGAAATGACTATATTAGAAAAGATTAAAAATATCAAATACAAATTCTATGCTCCAAGATCAAAAACCTAGAAAAAAAATTAACCCAAAACAGGGAGAACAGAAATAATAAAGGTAAGGGCAGAACTGCAGAAATCAATGAAATTGAAACAGAAAATCAATAGAAAAAAAGGTGGTACCTTAAAAATATCAATAAAATGGGCAAGCCTCTAGCAAGACTGACAAAAAAGACAGAAAACACAAATTACTAACATCAGGATTGAAAGAGGGGGTATTAGTACAGACCTTAAAGATATCAAAAGGATAATAAAGGAATACTGTGAACCATTTACACAGATAAATTTGAATACCTAGATGAAATGAACAAATTCCTTGAAAAGCACACACTACCACGTACCACCTAATACGAAACAGATAATTTGAATGGCCATTTAACTATTAAGAAAATTGAATGCATAATTTTAAACTCCCCTTAAAAAATCTCCAGGCTTAAAAAATTTTACTAGAAAATCCTATCAAACTTTTAAAGAATTCCTCTTTCATTAAATTGAAGAGGAGGAGACACTTTCCAATCCATTTTATGAAGCTAGTACTTTCCTGATACCAAAACCAGACAAAAATGGTACAAAAATGGAAACTAAAGAATAGTCTTACCTATCAAATCGAAATCAGTAATCTATGAAAAAATTATACACCATGACCAGGTAGAGTATATTACAGGGATTCAAAGCTAGTTCAATATTCAAAAATCAATTATACTCAACTAAACTAAACTATCCTAATTTCTTCTGATGGGAATATTTGTTTGTTTGTCTTTCGGTTACCAGGTTGTTAACTTAGAAGACTTTTATATTGGTTTTAGAAGGGCATTTAGGATTTGTGAATAATTCCTCATCTACCCAAGAGTTGAGCTTTATCTGTCCACAAATTTGGTTGCTCCAAAAGTCAGCAAAGCACAAAAGTTAGCAAGAATTAAAGACAAACAAAACAAAACAGAACAAAAAGCTAAAAAAAAGTGTATAGATAAATTCATGTTTATGTCAAAAAATCTGTTCCGTTATGTAGGATCACTTTTAAGAAAAACACTGACAAACTGAATTCATTGAGCAGAGGACAACCAGGAGGTTAGCTTGTGGATTATATCTCATGGAGTACATTAAAGGAAACTGAAATGCTTAGTTTGAAAAAGAGAAGATCCAGGGAAGGCGTAAGAAATTTCTTCAGGCAACTGAAAGGCACTTACATAGACAGGAAGTGTTTTGTGATTCAGAGTCAGAACTAAAATAAGTAAAAAAGAAAGGATTTCATGTAAATACGGAAGAGTCTAACAATTAGAGCTGACAAAAACTTTCTTATGAATTATGACTTTTGTGTCTGCAAAAGTACTCAACAAAATTCTGGAAAAGTACAGACAGGGATTTTACAGCAGGGCCTCCTGTGTGGGTGGGAGATTGAGCTAGCTGACACCCTAATATCCCTTCGGACACAAAGATTTTGTGATCTTATGGGAGCAAGGAGTTAGCTGAGTTATTTTGATCTTCACTGAGTAGACAAGTCTTAAGCCCTATATCTTGCCTAAATTGTCCTGTTGCTTAATTTAAATGGTTTCAATTAGCTAATGTAGTGATGAGATTTAAATGACAAATGTTCACATTAACGATATTTGAGATATGATCTTGACAGTCCTGCTAGACTGGTCTGCTGAAAAACACTTCAGGAGCCCTACAAATAGCTCTCATTACTTTTCCCCATTTTTAAATGATGTTTATTTTAATTTTTCAGAATTCTGAGGTCTGTAATTACCTAAGGTTCATATGGCAGTGAACAGCTAGTTACTTTTTTTTTTTTTCAAAGCAAATGATTCAGATTCTGTAATATATCCATCACCCAAGTTCTGGAGCTCTTATTTAAATTACAGCTGATCCTGAACAACACAGTTTTGAACTGGGGGGTCTACCTATACATGGATTTTCTCCACCTCTGCCACCCCTGAGATAGCAAGACCCATTCCTTCTCTTTCTCCTCCTTCTTAGCCTACTCAATGTGAAGATGATGAGTATGAAGACCTTTATGATGATTCGCTTCCACTAAATGAATAGTAAATATATTCTCTCTTCCTCATGATTTTCTTTATTTTCTCTTCTCTCTCTTACTTTATTGTAAGAATACAGTATATAATGCATATAACATTCAAAATGTGTGTTAATTGGTTGCTTATGTTATTGGTAAGGCTTCTGGTCAACAGTAGCTATTAGTACTTA
This sequence comes from Propithecus coquereli, assembly GCF_000956105.1. Classification (NCBI taxonomy): domain Eukaryota; kingdom Metazoa; phylum Chordata; class Mammalia; order Primates; family Indriidae; genus Propithecus; species Propithecus coquereli. The sequence goes on from NW_012138302.1 coordinate 8,456,700, forward strand.
AGTTTTGGGGGAGTTAAAAGTTATGTACAAATTTTTGACTGCATGGGGTTCAGTGCCCCTAACTCCTGCATTGTTCAATGGATAGCTGTACAGTGCCTTACCTTCAATGATACTGATCTTTATAGTATTTCTTCAGCTGCCTCCTCTGACCTGCCAGGTTTAATCAGTGCCATAATCACCAGAGAGAAGGGCTTGGGACCTGGTTCAAGACTCAATGTTGTGGAAAGATTGGTTTTGATCAGCTTTCAGTTACAAGTCCCAGAGGAAACATCGTCAAATCTTAATCCACATCTTCTGATATGTAGCTTAGATTCAAGTAAAACTCAAAATAAAACAGGTATATATTATAAATTAACACAATTGGATTTAATTTACTTTTTCAAAAAAGAAATTATTAACTATTATTTTCATTTTATAGATGTGAACATTGAAATTCACAGGGTGATACAATCGTCTCCAAACATATTGTTAGCAAGAAGCAAAGCTAAAATTTGAACCCATACTTCCCTGGAGAGTTCCAGACTTAGGGCAAGGCAGGAATAAAATAAATAAAAATAAAATAAAAGTTTTCAATTCATCATGATTTGCCTTTGGCACTACAATGTATGTGGGCGGAGATGTGCAAGAACATGCTTTTCCACTGGGAGCAATAACGTCACTATATGGTATACATTTTGTTACAAGAGGCTTCTATTTCTAATTCTTCATGTTAAAACTTTTACCCTCAGCACCAGTTTTTTGTTTTGTTTTGTGCACTTCAAGAACAGTGCAAAATCAGAGCTCTGACTCAGAATATTTTCTTTATTACTAATATTACTAAAGATCTCAACCCACGCTCAGCTGATATGAACTGTATCCAAGGCAAAGCCTTGACTGTTTTGTCTTCATTGGAATATTTTTACCGATTAGACACAGGAGGAGTCAATGGGAACCAATACTGATATACACATTTCTTAAATCTCTTTCCGTAGTTTGAAATCAGTTGTCATAAGCTGAAGAAATGTCCCTTGAGAATGGCAGAGCAGAGGCAATGTTGGGGGTAATTAGATAGACAGTGGCTTGGAAATAGAGTGTATTCCTTAGGAGGCAAATGATCCAATCAGATGAGGGAAGCGAGGGCTGGGACATCACTCAGAGTACAGAGGGCTGAATGGCACAGCGGTGGTGACTGCGGCTCCTTCCTCAGCTTCTTTGGCCTGAGAGATGTACGGCCTTTGTGACCTGGTCTCTGTTTATCTCTCCCCTCTCATCTGTCATGCTATTACCCCACCACCCTACCCCACCACCCAACGTAGCCTCCTTTCCTCCTAGACCAATTGGCTTCCATTCCTGAATCAGAATCCTTTTTTTCACCTCAGTGCCTTTGCACATATTGTTCTCTGTGTAAGAAAGTAAACTATCTACTCTTTTTGTGTCAAATGTCTAAATATTCTTCAACATTCTGTTCTGGTATCACCTACTCCGCTACTCCCGATCAGATGTATATTTCCTTCCTCTGCAATCTGGCAGCACCTGTTCTTAGCTCCAAGAAGTACTTACAACACTGTATTGTAATTATTGGTTTACTGGTCTGATTTTCCCATTAGACACTAACTTTATTTTCGTTTCCCTAGCACCTAGCACATGATTTGGAACAAAGCAGGAAAAACAAATAAGCACAGTTGGGAAGTCGGCCCGTTAGGCACATACTTTTTCTTTATAAGAAACAGCAGCCTAGGAGACCATGCGCTTGAATTCTAGTTATAGCAATGCCACTAACTAGCTGTGTAAACTGGCATGAAGTCACTCTTCGGATGTCACGCTCCATTTGGAAAATGAGGGTATTTAACTAGATCATGATTGGTCAATATTTTTGGTTAGCAGCAACACTTGCTTTTTCAATGAAATCATCCTGTTAAGCCCAAATAAAACACTGATGCTATTCTGCATGAAAAAAGAAAACTGAGCCAAGCATAGTGGCTTGTGCCTGTAGTCCCAGCTACTGGGGGTCTGAGGTGGGAGGATCCCTTGAGCCCAGGAGTTCGAGGCTGCGTAAGCTATGATCATACCACTGCACTCCAGCCTGGGAGACAGAGTGAGACCTGTCTCTTAAAAAAATAAATAAAATAAAACAAAACAAAACAAAACTGTCTAGAGCCCTGCCAATTTAACCTCCCTTTCCCTATCACTCCATTCCTCCCATTTCATGCTTGGAGCACAGTTTCAAAACTATAGGACTAGGTGATCTTTAAGCTCCAGCCAGCCCAGGACTCTCAGATTATTTACACAAGGAATCAAACTGACCTCTTGCTCACTGCTATACTTCTTCTCCAGGCTCTGGGCTACATCTATGTCCTCACTGGATTTTATTTTTGTAAGCCCAATTAACAGAGTATAGAAGTCAATACGCTTTGTTTTGGCATTCAGAATGTTTATCGGCTGGTTTATTGGGATCTGTATTCTATCTTATTAATGAAGAAAAAGAATGGCGTGTATATCTTGGCTTTGAAATTGGAATAACATTTTAGACTCATGTGTGAAATCAAGGCATATAATCGTGGCTAAGAGCCAGAGATAGAAGAAATTTAAATGATCCTATATGTGCAGTTTTTAATTCTTTGTGGTTTGTGAAAGGTGCTAGATACATTTATTATTGACCTGAGTAGTCAATTAAATGTTGGCACAGAGGGAACACCAGTGTATTCTTTGATGATATGATGGAATAATTAAAATACAGTAATATGAGATCATTGTTTTTAACTTGCATCTTGTTGGTTGTTTAATTCACAGGAGAAAGAAGATTAGTTTAAAATTGACAGGAGACAAATATAAGTAACTAAATAATTCTGCAACTTTTTAAACTACAATCTCTATTATGTTAGTTATATGAAAGAGCCATTTATCAGACTTCTAAGGAACAATCTTTACATATCTGATTACTTCTATTATATATATAAAGAGATTGCTACTATTAGCCTGATGAGATTAATATTATTAAGCCCATGTTATGAGTAAAAAAAAACAAAACTGAGTGTTAGAGATGTTTAAGAACTTACAGTAGTTCACATAGCTTGTAAGTATGGCATACATAATAAAACTGTCAAAAGTGCATGGAATAAACTATACATTATTTTAATGGACTTTATTTGGCAGAGCAATTTTAGGTTTACAGAAAAATTGAGAGGAAACTACAGAGATTTTCCATCTACCCCCCGCCCTCACATGCATGGCTCCCCTGTTATCAACATCCCCCACCAGAGTGGTGCATTTGTCACAATTGGTGAACCTGCATTAACACATCATTATCACCCAGAGTCTACAGTTTACATTAGGGTTCATTCTTTGTGTTGTACATTTGATGGGTTTGGACAAATGTACAATGACATGTACTCACCTGTAGAAAATCAGACAGAGCAATTTTACTGCCTTGAAAATCCTATGCCCTTCACTTCCCTCCCGCCAACCATAACAACCACTGATCTTTTTACTGTTTCTAGAGTTTTTCCTTTTCCAGAATTCATATAGTCAGAATTAAACGTTATGTAATCTTTTCAGATTGGCTTCTTTCAATTAGTAATAAGCATTTAAGTTTCCTCCATGTCTTTTCATGGCTTGATACCTCATTTCTTTTTAGCATTGAATAAGAATATTCCATTTTCTGGGTGTACCACAGTTTGTTTATCCATTCACCTGCTGAAAGACATCCTGGTTACTTCCAAAGTTTGACAATTACAATAAAGTTGCCATAAACGTCCATGTGCAAGTTTTTGTGAGGACATAGGCTTTCAACTTCTTTGGGTAAATACCAAGTAGTGTGAGTGCTGGATTGTATTGTAAAAGTATGCTTAGTTTTGGGGGCGGAGAACCTCCAAACTATGTTCCATACTGGTTATATCATTCATTTTGCATTCCCACCAGCGATGAATGAGAGTTCCTGTTGCTCCATATCTTTGTCAGCATTTGGTGGTGTCAGTATTCTGGATTTTGGCCATTCTAATAGGTGTCTAGTTAATTCTATCTCGTTTTAATTTGCGTTTCCTGACGAAATATGATGTGGGGCATCTTTTGATATGGTTATTTACCATCTGTATATTTTCTTTGGTGAGATGTTTGTTAAGCTTTTGGCCGTTTTTCAATTGGGTTGTTTGTGTTCTTATTGTTGAATTTTAGAAGTTCTTTGTGTATTTGGGATATACAAAGATCCTTTATGAGATATGTGTTTTGCAAATAGTTTCTCCAACTCTGTGGTTTGTCTTTTCATTCTCTTGACAGTGTCATTCACAGAGCAGAAAATTTTCATTTAATAAAGTCTAGCTTATCAATTCTTTCTTTCATGGATCATGCTTTTGATGATTGTTTTAGTTTGTTTTGTGCCACTGTAACAGAATACCTGATACTGGGTAGTTTATAAAGAACAGAAATTTATTTCTTCACAGTTCTATAGGCTGGGAAGTCCAAGATCAAGTTGTTGGCATCTGGTGAGGGCCTTCTTACTGTACCACAATATGGCAGAAGGCATCACATGGGCTATCTTGCCATGTGGGCTACCTCGCAAGGGCAAGACAGAGAGCAGGAAAGGACCCAAACTCGTCATTTTATAGAAAATCCACTCCCGTGATAATAGCATCAATCCTTTCAGGAGGGCAGAGCCCTCATGGCCTAATCACCTCTTACAGGTCCCATCTCTTAACATTGAGTGCCCGGCACTCTAGCCCGGGCAACAGAGTGAGACTCTGTCTCAAAAAATAAATAAATAAATAAAAAATAGGCCTTTGGCAATATGGTGGAAAAGTGTGTTGGAGGAGGAGCATTCTGTAGTCCTATAGTCCTATGAGTAGGTCTCAGTCTTTTAGTGAACCAGGACCCCTGGACTGTGAACTTCGCATGTGTTTCTCAGTATTCTCTCACCCCCACTTTCATGGGACAGGATAACCACAGGGGGCTGGACTTGGATATGTCCCTTCTTCCAAGACAGTTAGGCTCTGATAAAATCCCAGAAGGTTAGGCTCTGGATAGTTTCTCCTGAGGGAAGACTTTATAAAGAATAACAGAATGCTCTGATTTACTTTAAAATGGTTTCTTTTCCCCTCTCCCAGCCAGAAGCACAAGGGAATTTTTCTCCAACATTCACTGCAAGAACCTGGTTGAGCCCCTGGAGGTAAAACTCATAAAAATGTGGGGTCCCCAATGACTGGGGTCCCCCTGGAATTTTTATCTGTCAGACTTACCAATGCTGAGCCTCCAGCAACTTGTCAGTTATAGTTCGGGTTTCCTCACCTTGGCATTGGTTTTCATGGAGGTTTGGGCTCCTGGGTTTCTGCTCCAACAAGCCACAATTCTCTGCATTTGCCTATTGTTCTCTCCAACATAGGGGCAGTGGCTTGCCCTGTGACTACAACTCTTTGATGTATCTAAAGAGAGTCATCAATTTTTCAGTTTGTTTAGCTTTTTACTTGTTAGCATAGAGTGGCAACTTTCAGCTTCTTTTATGCTGGACAAAAAATCAGAAGTTCCATTCATTATTTTATATCTATTTGCTCTGGAAGAATGTGAAAATTGAAAAATTTATATTAAGGTAAGAGATTAAAACTCACACCATCAATTTTGCTTCCAGCCATAATGAAGTGTATGGTACCAGACTTGTCTTCCTATAGCATATGACTAGAAAAGTGGACAATCTTCGTGAACAATCATTTTCTGACATTGAGCAGTAGGTAAGTCTGCCCGCATGGAATCCCACAGGAATTTGAGACTAGAGCAGCTTGAGCCAGGCATCATGCCAAGAGCCTAGATACCAGGGAATTGTGCGCACATCGGCAGCCACTGTGCAACTCCAAGAAGGAATAGAGGAGTCCAAGCACTCCCACGCATCCCTGGGAATGTCCCCACCTTCCTGCTGTGGGCTGCCATTGAGACTGAGAAATGAACAAACAGAATTTTCCATTTTCTTGACCATGCTGCTTGCCTGGGTGGGGACCCAGTCTTTCCAGTGGAGGTCCAAGTAACTATTTTGAGAGTTTGACACTGGGCTGATCCCTGCCCTTGGGCTGGGTTTGGGCTGATGTAGCTGCAGCACCCATCTGACTAAGGGGAGCCAAGGAAACAAGGCTTTCCAGGATAAATCTGGGACAGTAGCCACCAACCTGCAGCTGGCTGCTATTGACCCAAGTCTTGAGCTAACTGCTCTTCCCACAGGTTCCTGCCAGTGCAGCCTGCCTGAGAAGGGCCTGACCCTTTCTGGTCATGGGCCCAATGTGCCACTTTAGGAACTTAAAGCCCAGTAGTGCCCCACCCCAGGGCTGAGTTCTGGCTGAGCAGCTGTAGTCCTGCCCAGCTGAGGTGGGACAAGGGAGCCCGAGCTCTCCTACATACACGAAGGACAACTCCCTCTGCTATGGGCCACTGTAAGACCAAGACACAATCAGACAGCACTCCCCCTAGTATCTCGCCCACTCTCTTTCCCTGAAAGAGGCCAACCTTCTCTGGTCACAGGCCCAAGGCATCATTTTTGGAGTTTAAAGATGGGCAGTACCCCACCCTTGGGTTGATGCAGCTGTAGCCATACATAGCTAAGAAGAAACAGGTGAGCCCAAGCTCTCCTACACACACCTAGGACAATTCCCACAACCCTGCTATAGACTCCTGTGAGACTGAGACATGAGCAGACTGCACTCCTCACAGTTTCTTGCCCATGCCATTTTCCTGAAAGGGGCCTGGCCCTCTTGATTGCAAGCCCAGAACCAGCACCATTTTGACAGTTTAATGCTGGGCTATACCCTGCCCTCAGACTGAGTTCAAGGTGATGGGGCTGTAGCCACCACCCAGCCAGGAAGGGTCAGGGGAGATTAAGCTCTCCTAGGCATACCTAGGACAATACCCACCTCTCTTTGAGGCAGCTGTGGGAGTGGGGACTAACCTTTCCAGTCCTTTGTAGCCACCAGTAACACCAACCTGGGCCACTTGGGTCTTAGTGGAAGCTCCGTTAGTGCCACTGCCACTTCCCACATCACACCAGCTGCTTGGGGGCCTGAGAATGTACCCACACACCCAGCCCTCTGATCCAACTACCAGCTTCTGAGCAAGCCTTGTGAAGGCCCAAGAATTAGCCCTCTAAGACACACTAACACTGCTGCCAGTATAACCTTCCCTAAGGCATAAAATCAGGCATACTCAGCCCACTGCTTCCACCACTGGGGTCCCAAGGCTGGCTCAACTGATGTTCAAGTCCCTAGCAAAACTTCACCACAGCCTCAACTAATAACTGTTTCCTAAGCCACAAAGGAAATCACGGGTACCACTGACCCTTCCTGAGAAGTCATGCAAAGATCACACTACTGCAGGCACCCCAAATCAAAGCCAAAGTGTCTTACTTGACCAACAACATATACATCTTCAGGAAAAAAGTATCCCCTTAAAAAGCAATTTCAAAAAATCAGAACAAGCAACTGCTATATCAGATGTGCAAATGTCAATGAAAGGACACAGGAAACATGAAAAAGGCAAGGAAATATGACACCACCAAAGAACCACAACAACTGTTCAGCAACAGATCGCAATGAAAAAAATTCCTAATAATGCCAGATAAAGAATTTCAAATATTGATTCTAAAGAAGCTCAATGAGATGGAGGAGAAATCTGAAAACCAATAAAAAGAAATCAGAAAATTTATTCAGGATATGAATGAGAAACCAAGAAGATAGATATCATACAACAAAACCAAACAGAAATTTTGGAGCTGAAAAATTCATTGAAGGAAATACAAAACATATTTGAAAGCTTCAAGAATACACTAGACCAAGCAGAAGAAAAAAATCTCAGAACTTAAAGACAGGTCTTTTGAAATAATTCAGTCAGACAAAAATAAGGGGGAAAGAATAAAAGAGAATGAATGAAGCCTTCAAAACATCTAGGATGACATAAAGTGACCAAATTTATGAATTATTCATATCTCCAAGGGGGAAGAGACATCAAGATGTTTAGAAAACCTATTTGAGGAAATAATCAATGAAAATTTCCCAGGACTAGTGAGAGAATTAGTTATTCAGATACTGAGGCCCAATGATTCCCAGGCAAATACATTGCAAAAAGGACTTTAACACAGCATATTACAATCAGAATGACTAAAGTCAAAGTGAAAGTAAGAATTTTAAAATCAGCAAAAGAAAAGCATCTAGTCACCTACAGAGGAAAACCCATCTGACTAACAGTGGGCTTCTGGACAGAAACCTTATATGCCAGAAGAGAAAATGGGACGGAATTTCCAAAGTGTTGAATGAAGAAAACTGCCAGCTGAGAATTTTATATCTGGCCAGAATAAGCTTCATAAATGAAGGAGAAATAAAGTCATTCCTAGATAAGCAAACAATGAAAGAATTCATCACTGCTAGACTGGCCCTATAGAAAATGCTCAAAGATGTGTTAAACATGGAAATGAAATGTCAATATTAACCATCACAAAAACACATGAAAATATAGAACTCATAGGTCTTATGAAACAATTACACAAATTAGGAAGAGAACGGAAGTAAATGGCAACATGACAGAGCTTCAGCAAACCACCAAAGGCAAACAGAGAGAAAAAGAAAGAATTTACAAAACAACTAGAAACCAATTAATAATATGACAAGAACACAGCCTCACATATCAATATTAACCTTGAATGTAAATGAATTAAATGCTCCCATTAAAAGATACAGATTGGCAGAATGGTTAAAAAAAACATAATCCAACTATATTCTGCTTATAAGAAACTCACTTTTTCCATAAAGACATATATAAATGAAAGTAAGGAGGTGGAAAAGATATTCTATGCAAACAGAAACCGAAAGCAAGCAGGAGTAGCTATACTTATATCAGATAAATCAGACTTTAAATCAAAAACAGTAATAAAAGGCAAAGAAAGTCATTATATTATGATAAGGGGATCAATTTAGCAGGAAGATGTAACAATCCTAAATATATATGCATCTAATATTAGAGGACATAGATTCACAAAATAAACATTCTAGACCTAAAGAAAGAAATAGACAGCAACACAATAATAGTGGGGGACATCATACCCCACTCACAGCACTAAACATACCATTGAGACCAGAAAATCAAAAAAGAAAAATTAGACTTATATTGGACTTTTAGACCAAATGGACTTAACAGACCTTTACAGAACATTCCACCCAACAACTATACAATATACATACTTTTCACCAACACACGGAACATTCTCCAAGATATATCACATTTTAGGCCACAAAACAAATCCTAACAGATTTTATTAAATTGAAATTATATCAAGTATCTTCTCAGACCACAGTGGAATAAAGCTACAATCAATATGAAGAGGAATTTCAGAAACTATACAAACACACAGAAATCAAACAACATGCTCTTGAATGATCACTGGGTCAATGAAGAAATAAAGATAAAAATTAAAAAATGTTTTGAAATGAATGAAAATGAAACCCAAACATACCAAAACCTGTGAAATAGAGTAAAAGCAATGCTAAGAGGGAAGTTTATAGCATTAAATACCTACCTCAAAAAAAAAGTTCAAGGATCACAAATTAACAACCTAACATCTCACCTCAAGGAACTAGAAAAACAAGATAAAAACAAACCTGAAGTTAGCAGAAGAAAAGAAATAACAAAGATCAAAGCAAAAATAAATGAAATAGACCCCCCAAAATACAAAGGATCAAAAAAGGAATTTGATTCTTCAAAAGGATAAACAAAATTGATAAACCACTGTATAGACTAACCAAGAAAAGAGAAAATTCAAATACATATAATCAGAAATGAAAAAGGAGACATTATAACTGATACCACAGAAATACAAAAGCTCATCAGAGATGATTATGAACAACCTATATGCTCACAAACTAGAAAACCTAGAGGACGATGAATTCCTGAAAACATATGTATCCTAAGATTGAACTAGAAAGAAATATGACTCCTAAATAGACTAATAATGAGTAGCAAGATTGAACTAGCAACTAAAAATCACCAAGGAAAAAAAGCCCGGGACCAGATGGCCTCCTAGCCAAATTCTCCCAGACATACAAAGAAGAACTTCTGCCAATCTTATTGAAAGTGTTCCAAAAGATGGAGAAGGAGGGAATCCTCCCTACCTCTTTCTATGAAGCCAGGATCACCCTAATACCAAAGCTAGGAAAGGATATAACAAAAGGAGAAAACTACAGACAAATATCTCTGATGAACATAAACACAAAAATCCTCAGCAAAATACTAGCAAATCAAATCCAACAGCACATCAAAAAGATAATTCACCATAATCAATCAAGTGTCATCCCAGGAATGCAAGGAAGGTTCAACATACACAAGTTAATACATGTGATTCACTGCATAAACCAAATTAAAAACAAAGCCATATGATAATCTCAATAGATGTGGAAAACGCATTTGATAAAACCTGGTACCCCTTCATGATAAAAATCCTCAAAAAACTAGACATAGAAGGAACATATCTCAAAATAGTAAAAGCCATATATGACAAACCCACAAAGCTAACATCATACCAAATAGAGAAAAGTTGAAATCATTCCCCCTAAGCACTGGAACAGGACAAGGATGTCTACTTTCAGCACTTGTATTGAACACAATACTAGAAATTCTAGCCAGAAAATCAGGCAAGAGAAAGAAATAATGGGAATCCAAATTGGAAAAGAGGAAGCCAAATTATCTTAGTTTGCTGACAATATTATCTTATACCTAGAAAACCCTAAAGACCCCTCCAAAAGACTCGTAGATTTGATAAATGAATTCAGCAAGTCTCAGATTATGAAATTAATGTACAGAAATCAATAGCATTTTTATGCACTAATAACAGCCGAGCTGAGAACTGAATCAAGATCTCAATCCCATTTACCATAGATGTAAAAAAATAAATAAATAATAAAATATCTATGAGTAATTTTAACCAAGGAAGTGAAAGACCTCTGCGAAACAAATTATAGATGACACAAAACAAATGGCAAAATATCCCATGCTCATGGATTGGAAGAATCAATATTGTTAAAATGGCCATATTGCCCAAAGCAATCTAAAGATTCAATGCAATTCCTATAAAAATACCAACATCATTTTTCATTCTAAAAATTATATGGAACCAAAAAAAACACAACTAGCCAAAGCAATCCTAAGCAAAAAGAACAAAACTGGAGACATCATATTACCTGACTTCAAATTATACTACAAGGCTATAGTAACCAAAACAGCATAGTACAGGCATAAAAGTAGACACATAGATCAATGAAACAGAATAGAGAACCCAGAAGTAAAACCATATACCTACAACCAACTAATTTTCAACAAATCAGACAAAAATATACACTGGAGAATGGACACATTGTTCAATAAATAGTGCTGAGAAAATTGGATAGCCACATGCAGAAGAATGAAACTGGATCCCTATTTCCAGGATATACAAAAATTAACTCAAGATGGATTAAAGACTTAAATATAAGACCTGAATCAATAAATATCTTAGAAGAAAACCTAGAAAAAACTCTTCTGGTTATTGACCTAGACAAATAATTTATAACTAAAATCCCCAAAAGCAAATGCAATAAAAACAAAAACAGACAAATGGGACTTGATTAAACTAAAAAAGTTTCTGCACAGCAAAAGAAATAATCAAAAGAGTAAATAGACAACCTACAGAATGGGAGAAAATATTAGCCAACTATGTATCTGACAAAAGACTGATATGTATAAGTTCTACAAGGAACCCAAACAATTCAGCTTGAAAAAAAAACCCTATGAAAAAGTAGGCAAATGAAATGAATAGGCATTTTTCAAAAGAAGATACACAAATGGCCAAAAAAAATATTAAAAATGCTCACCATCACTAATCATCAGAGAAATGCAAATTAAAACCACAATGAGATACTATGTTACTCCAATTAGAATGATTATTATTACAAGTCTAAAAACAATAGATGTTGTCACAGATGCAATGAAAAGGGAACACTTATACACTGTTGATGGGAATGTAAATTAGTACAACCTCTGTGGAGATCAGTATGAAGATTTCTCAAAGAACTAAAAGTAGGTCTACCATTCAATCCTGCAATCCCATTATTGGGGAATCTACCCAGAGGAAAAGAAATCATTAAGTCAAAAAGATACCTGTACTCGTATGTTTATTACAGCACAATTCACAATTGCAAATATATGAAGTCAACCCTAAGTGCCTATCAGTTGATGAGTTGATAAAGAAAATGTTTTTATATGTATACATGTATATATACACATGATAGAGTACTATTCAGCAATAAGAAAAATGAAGTAATGTCTTTTGCAGCAACTTGAATGGAACTGGAGGCCATTATCTTAGGTGAAGTAACTCAGGAACAAAAAACAAATGCTACATGTTCTCCCTTATAAATAAGAGATAAACTATGGCTACACAAAGGCACACAGAGTGGTTTAATGGACATAGGAGACTCACACACAGGGAGGATGGGAGTGGATGAGGGATGAAAAATTACCTGTGGGGTACAATATACACTACTCGGGTGATGGGTGCACCATAAACCCGGACTCCATCACTCTACAATATATACATGTAAAAGAATTCAATTTATACCCCCTAAATCCATTTTTAAAAAATCACATTGCCTAAATTTGGTGCTTAATGATGATCACAGCTGTATGCAGTCTGCTAGTGTCTAGAAAAGTGCCCCCACTGCTACCACTGCCCACAAATATCTGTGCCAAGGTTGCTGACTATTGAGGATGCTGAGCTGTGCATCAAAGGCTCTGCCTTCCATAATTGCTGTAGCCGCTGGTATGATCTCCTCTCACTGCAGGAGTAGCTGTTCACACTGTATCCTACAGTTATTTACTTATTTGTCTATGTTCACTATTTATTACTCAATATCTTATTAGAGCTCTAGAAAACTGAGGTGCAATCATGAATTGATAGGGATTGTCCCAATATAAAATCTGAATGAGAGATGTCTAATTATACTTAATCACCCTTTACTCCAACACCAGGTTTGAACCCAACTTGAGGTCTAATGATTAATTTTATGTGTTGACTTGACTAGACCACAGGTTGAGCAGATATCTGGTTAAATGTTTTTCCTAGGTGTGCCCATGAGGGTATTTCCAGAAGAGATAAACATTTGAATTGGTGGACTGAGTAAAGCTGATGGCCCTTCTCAACGTGGATGGGCATCACACAATCCATCAGCAGTCTGAATAGCACAAAAATGTAGAGAAAGGTTGAATTTGCTTTCTGTCTGTCTGACTGTGCGAGCTGGGACTTCAGTGTTTTCCTGCCATCAGTGCCCCTGGTTCCCGGGCTTTCAGACTCAGACTGGGTTCTACTCCAACTCTCAGGCCTTGGAGCTACAAGCTGGGTGTCCAGCTTGCAGACAGCAGATTATAGGATTATGCAGGGGGTTGGAGAAGAGAGAGGGAGAGAGATATTTATTATAAAGCATTGGCATACATGATAAGGAAATAAGAGAGGAAAGAAAACAAACATGTTTTAGATACATATACACACACATAAATATATTCATATCAAACTAAAGAGGAAATACTCATGGATGAGTACAGTCCTTGTAGCAAATGTGTATGACTACCTTCTTCATTTTTCATTTCCATCTCCTTTGCCTTCAGCAAGTACCTCAGATGGTGATGGTTCTTTACCTTTTATTCCTGAAGGGTCTGGGCCGTATGTAGTCCTGCTTGGATTGGGTTGTCAATTTCCATTGAACTTCATCACAGGACATAGTAATGCTAAGACATGCCCTAAGGGATCTCCTGTATTCCAGATATGTTTTTCCTTTGCTCCAGTAGTAGTGAAATTTCCCTTGGTCATTAGGACCAATCACTCCACCCAGCACAGTAACTTCCTTATTTGCCTGTGGATTCAGAGGCTTGAGGAGCCCAAAGTGGTTGGGTGGTACTCTTAACTTCCAGTTCAGTAGTATCATTGTTGTGTCTCCTGGTGGAAACATACCTCCCTCTGAAACTAACATCTCTAGGCCAGCAGACCACGAGGTCATGGGAACAGGAAGCAAAAATTTTGCTGGTTGGTAATAGTGAGTGATGCCGTTTTCATTTCCACCCTTGATTCCTGAATGCTCAAATCGTGGCTATGGGAGAAAGCACCATATATTGGATGCTGATTCAGAATATATAAAGCCTTCAAGAGAACCTTGCATATCCCTGTAAGGTATTACTACCTTACTGCAGCTGTAACAGAGTCTTCAAAAGGCCATTCCACCATTTTATCAAACCAGTTGCTTCAGGATGGTGTGCAATATCATAAGACCAGTGAATTCCATGACTGTGGGCCCATCGCTGAATTTCTTTTGCTGTGAAGTTATTTTCTTGATTAGAAGAAATGATGTGTGGGATATGTGATGGTGAATAAGGTATCGTATAAGTCCATGGATGGTAATTTTGGCAGAAGCATTGTGTGCATATAAGGCAAATCCACATCTAAAGTAAGTGTCTTTTACAGTGAGAACAAAATTCTCCTCCTTCCATGATGGAAGTGAACCAATGAAATCAACTTGCCACCAGGTAGCTGGCTGATCACGCAAGCAAATGGTGCCATATCAAGGATTCAGTGTTGGTCTCTGCTGTTGGCAGAAAGAGTACTCAGCAATGGTCAGAGCTAGGTCAACCTTGATGAGTGGAAGTCTATGCTGCTGAGCCCATGTATAACCTCTATCTCTCCACCATGGCCACTTTGTTTATGAGCCCATTGGACAATGACAAGGGTGGCTAGGGAAAGAGACTGGTTGTTATCTACAGAACAGATTATCTTACCTGATTTACTTTAACAATCCTCCTCTGCTGAGGTCATTCTTTGATGAGCATTCACAATAGGATATGTATGATGGTGGAGAATTTATAAATACACACACACACACATACACACACAATATATTGACTTTATATCAGAGTGTTTAAGTATTGTTAATTTTACATCATAGTATTTAAGTTATGGGATATCAGGGAGAGGAGTAAACATCATTCAAAGATTTTACCTCCTCTTCTGAGGAAGGAGTTAGTGCATTTTTGATTATATGCAGGATAGTTGTGTTATGTTAATCAGAATTACGAACTTGTTATTGTCTTGATTCGAAGATTAAATATCATTTAAGGAGATGTTTATTAGTGTCAAGTTGACAATGGGTGGACTTGTGATGGTTAATTTTATGTGTCAACTTGACTGAGCCACAGGATGCCCAGGTATCTGGTTAAACATCATTTCTGAACGTGTCTGCTAGAGTGTTTGCAGAAGAGATGAGCATCTGAATTGGTGGACCCATCTGAGTAAAACAGATCAACCTCTCAATGTGGAGGGGCCTCATTCAGTCCACTGAGAGTCTGAATAGAACAAAAAGGCAAAGGAAGGTTGAATTTGCTCTCTGCCTGGCTGCATAAGCCGAGGCATTGCTATTTCTTTGCCCAGGCTTCTTCTGGTTCTCCAGCTTTCCTGGGTCTCCAGTTTGCAGATGGCAGATTGTGAAATTTCTCAGCCTCCATAATCACATGAGCCAATATGAGAGAGAGAGAGAGAGAGAGAGAGAGAGAGAGAGAAAATGAATATATATATATAAAAAATGAACGAATAGG
>NW_012138302.1:8472619-8521289 GCF_000956105.1 Propithecus coquereli
CTGCTTCTCTGGAGAACTCTGACTAATACAAAGTACTCAATTTTTTCCTCCTTTAGAATGTGTTCTTTCTAAATTTCCAAATTTATTGGGTCCTCAGACAATACACTCTGTGGGTACTCTCCTCACCGCTTCTAGACATGCTTGAATCCTATGCTGATCCCACTTAGGCTCAGGCTGCAACGGCTGCCACACATATATTTCCCATTGAGGGCATGTAAGGTGTTGTTTCAGGCTCTGTGGGCCATACAAAGATAAATAAGACATAGTCTCTGACCTCAAGGAACTTGCAAGTTACTTTACCTAAGTCGCCTGAGCTAGCAGGATGTAGTTATATAGCAAAGGCTGCTGATATGTTTGTGGAGCATTAATTTTCTACTATGCATGGTAAGAGGACAAATGGAAACCAGTAGAAGGCAAGAGGGACCTTCTTTCTTTCTATACGGAAAGGGAGCTTCTTTTTATAGGTGTTAATTCAGCACTCCAAAATTCTGAATCTCTGGAAGGCTAAGCTGTTGATTTCATAATAAGTTAAAGCACATGGGTAGCCTATCAGATATTTTTCCCTTAGGGTAGGGAAAGGGGACAATGGATACAGTCCAATGGTTCCACATTTTTATACATGCCCTGGTTCTGAGATTTTTATCCATCTTAGAGGATAAAAGTTCCAAAAATGGTAACCTTAAAACTTTGAGACACTCCTTAGAAAGAGTGATGTGTGTTCGAGACATATTAGCAGTTACACTCAACAATAATGCATATTACATAAATATTGGCAGTTATACTAATATTGGTATAAAGCACACCCACTGGGATTGGTTTCCCATTTTGAGAATGGCTAAAGGTTTGACTCATGGTCCTCTAACTCCGACAGGAGCTTACTTTTTTCCCTTAAAAAATGTGTTTCCAATCCAGAAGAAAGGAATGTCCACTTTCTTCTCCCACTAATCTTAGAAGTAAGACTTACAGAGATGATGTATTTTGAAACAAATGAATTTTTAAGGAAGATAAAAATAAAGACAAAAGAATAAGGGCCTCCCTTTTATTTTCTTTTAGAAAGAATAGTTTTAAAGTTATTGAACAGTCTTTTTTCTTTCAATCCTCTCTGTACTGTATTTATACCATGAGTCATTGTTTATATAATTTAATTAACATTGGCTAGTGCCGGCAAACTAAAACACTGTCTTAAAGCATTTGCTTGAAAAGTCTCCTTGTCCCTGAGCTGTCATTTCTTAGCATGATGGATAATGGATAGAAATAATTATCCTGAACAAGGCTAGACAGCTTAAATGATTAGAGTTTCAAAGAATTAGCAGCCTTACCTAAACATCTTATTTTTCAAGATGCCTTATTAAAGGAAAATACCATAGAGGCTATGATGAATCTAAAAACCCTTTTAAAACAGCTCCATTGTCTATGACAGGTAAGTTTATACCAAGTATACTTGCAGAGGCTCATTTAAATCAGCTTGCCAAACAATAATACCTCATAATCCCTCCACCAGAGTGACTTAAGGTAGCTTTGGATGCCCAGCATCAATGTAAGATACACACAAGTGGAAATATTGAGGCTTGTTTTGTATACGCCAGGCCTGGATTCATTTCTCACAGACAATATTTTGTGTCTCTTCTGTAGGTCTACATATGCAAAGGATTTCTATTTGTTTGTTAAAAATAAGATTCAATATTATCCCATCACTAGGATTGCATTTCCTAGCTTAGGCCCCTTCTCTTGGCTCACACGGAATGCTTTCTGTGTTGCCACTTGGAAGAATTCACCACCTTTATTTTATTAGAGCATTTTTATTGTTCAATAAAATTTTTTTTTTTACTTTTATGTCCAATATTGTAAATGGTAAGGAGATGATGGAAAACTTTGAGGGCAATCAAATATCTAAGGAAGTAAGCAAATCAATTTAATAAAAGCTATATTCTTTTCAGAACTATTTCTTTCTCCAAAGCACAGAGAGCAGAGCTACCAAAGGACATTTCTGCTGATGCTTCTTAATCTTTTCCTGGGGAAAGAGAAGAGACTCAATTTCCTGACCAAGGTCAAGAATAAATCCTTTTATCCCTTCTATTAACATCCAGTCTTAATCCACCCCATTGGAAAACACTTTACAAATATTTAAGACAAATTTGAGAAATAAAAGTGAGGCCATCCTTAAAAAGTTGTTACTGCTGAGTTCGCAACAGTTACAATCATGCAACCCACTACTTGTGTAACTGTAGGGAAGTCATCTTATTGGAGCCCATGTTTCATCTGTAATGTGGGGAAGATAATATTTATTTCACACCAATAATTTAAGGTTCTAATTAGATTACATATGAAAACACTTAGCACAGTATTTAGCCCATTACAGGCAAAACAGAACAACAACAAAAAAATGTTTACTCACATATTGTAACGAGAGAAGTGTAATTAACATCAAACAACATCTCATTTGAGACATAGGAGAGGAAAAGTCTGCCCCAAGAAGAATTCCAACAGGCAGACATAATTTAGGGACTATTGTCTCTGTGTCCTTCTCCCACCTTCTAATGCCTAATGCACTTATGAAGATTATTAATGTCCTTATAATTATCTGATGATCAATCCCTCTTTATCACCAAAATCAGGTTTTGCCTAATACCATAGTGCCCAGTATTTCAAAATTACTTCTTGCCAATTCATCTTCATCCAATAAAACTCTTCTTCCCTTAAAGTAGTGATTCTCAAACTTAGCTGCACATAGTAGGTAACTGGGGATCTTTCAAAAAACAAAATAAAACAACAAAAAAAACAATTACAGGATCCAATCCATAGAGATTGTGATGTAATTGGTCTGGGGTGTAGCCTGGCCATCAGGATTTTTGAAAACTCCCCAGATGATTCTAATGTTCAGCAAAAGCTGAGAACATTGCCTTAGATGTTGAATGTCAGGAAAGCAATCTGATGGCTAACACCAGTGATTTTCACACATGAAAGTATATCAGAATAATCTGGGGAGCTGTTTTAGAAATGCAGATTCCAGAGCATGTCTTAGAATTACTGAATACAAATTTCAGAGAGTGGTACCCAGAATATATAGTTTAAGCATGTCTCTAAAATGATGCTTATACAGGCTGCACAGCACCAAAGTACAATGAAATCTGATTACTCACTGTTACCCAAATATAAATCATATCTGTTACTGAAGCCGGGTGTTTTCTAGTCTTTATCTTTTCTCTCTAGCTGCTTAAAATAGTTTGTATGCAATGTTTTGCCAAGAAAGATAACAAAATATTGTTAAATATTAGATAAATATCACAAAATGCTTAACAAACACCAAGTGCAGTGGTTAGAAATTGCATGCATCATTTTATTGAATCTATGCAATAACGCTGTGAGTTGGTTCCATTTTATAGCATAGGAGACTGAGGTTTAGAGGGGTAAGGTAATTTCCCTGGAGTCATGCACGTGGAACAGCTGGGATAGGAACCCCACCCTGTCAGCCTAAAATTAGAGCTTGTGATCTTAATTAACCTCTATATCAGTGTTTTTCAAAGTGGAATCCCAGGACCACCAGTATCAGTAGCATGGGGGACATTATTAGAAATACAAAACCTCAAACCCCATGCCAGACTTACTGAATCAGAAACTCTGGGGCTTGGCGCCATCAGTTTGTGTTTCAAGCAGTTATGTAATCCTGATGCATGTTAACGTTTGAGAACCACTGATCTATACCATACCACCAAGCTGTTGAAACAAGAATCTCCTTTTCCAAAGTACTGCGTACAGAGCCTTTAATCTCAGTGTCATATGGGAATTCAGTGTGATTCTTCCTAAGAAATGAGGCAGGACATGCACTGTGGTCCTAGATTCAGCTGTAAGTGGAGCAGACCAGACCTGTTAGGAGACAGGTGCATAGAATAGGGATTGATACCAGTGCTAAAAGAAAAATTTTAAACAAATTAAATTTAGCAAAGTTTATTTGAGCAAAATTTATTCATGAATTGGGTATCGTCCTGAACCAGTGGAGGTTCAGCAAGCTCCGCCCAGCAGTGTGACTAGCAAGCTTTTATAGACCACACACAGGGAGTAATCACCTGATTGGCTACAGCTAGTTGTCTGCCTTATTTGGGGTGGTGTGATGAGACATTTGCCTTATCTGAGCATGGTATGAAGAGTTGGCTGCCTGTGGTTGCTAACCAAGCTTGGGATTGGCCGAACCTGGACTGTTTATTATACTCAGGTTTTGGTTTGTTTACATACTAAGGTTGCAGTTCACTACGTAGAGACTCAAGGTATGGAGGCAGTCTCAGGCCACATTCAATTTAATTTAACACCAACCAGCAGCAGAAAGAGTGGCAGAAAGACAGAAACCACTTCCTCCTCCCCCTTGCCTTATCCCCTCTCTCTAGGACTATGTCTTTCCCCAGCTGACTCCAGGAATGCTGGAATTGGCAGAAGACAAACAATTGTAATTATTTTCTTTTTTGTAAATGACTTAGCATGTACACCTCATTACCATAATACACAATAATCATGTACATGATCATAAAAGCTTTTAATTATTTAATTTCAACCTTAAAGCTTTCTCATGTATGTATAGTCCCCTCAGAATCTGGATGTCTCTCATTATTTAAAATAATTACAATGAGCATTGCTTCTGGGTTTGTTTTGGAGTGGTTGTTTTCTGCTCTCTTTCTTTTCCATGCTCAAACTAATCTGGTTGACAGAAAGACCAAATTCCACATATTCTCCTATTTAGAAGCTGGCATGATCATTTTAGATGTTCATGTGTGAAAATGTGTGTAAGTATTACCATCACATATGTATTTTTGAGCTTAAAATTACCACACGATGCCTCTTCCTGTTGGCCTTGTATTTTAAAGTCCTCTACCCTAGTAAAGGCTGATGGATTTTCCATGTATCTTGCAGAAAGCTGCTTTATTGCTACTATGATAGCATAAAACTGAATGGGCGGTGATATTTCAAGAGAGGGATGTGGGAGAGGGTGGTTTGCACACAGTAATGGATCTGGGAAAACTCCATTCTTGCCTCCCTCCCAGTGTCCTTTTAGTGATGGAGTCACTGAATAAGTCACACATTCTAAGAGCATTTTAAATCTGTGTTTGTTACTAGAGCAGCTGATTAATATGAAATGTAGGGGGGAAATGAAACCACAGACCTAAGGACAAATAAAATACAACCTGTCAGCAGGTCAGGTTTGTTTTTCTTCCTTCCTTCTTTCCTGTCTTCTTTCCTTTCTTTCTAATTAACCAAGTATTTATTGAATGTGGTCCAATAAAAACAAGGCTAGATTTGGAGTCACTCAGACCTAGGTTTGATTCTCATCTCCACCTCCTGTGAGCTGAATGTTCAGCTTATCTGGCTTATTCACTTACCTCTATGCTTCAGTTTCCTTTTCTGTAAAAAGGGGACATAATGGGTTATTGAGAAAATAAAGTAAATGAATATGTATGTAAAATCCTAACGTAGTACTTGGCCCATGACTCAATAATGGGATCTTATTTCTCTTTGCCCTTTCTACATAGTTGAACTATGGTTCTTTTCAGAATAAAGGTTCCCCACGCTCTTCTTCAGAGACTTCCAAGGATGAGTGAACAATACAACCTTCTCCCTGATGCCTAGACTCCCATATTACTGGGTATCCCCCTGGAAATAGGGACTCCGAAAATTAGAAGAGAATGGCCTCCTTGAGAGGATATTGTTGCATAAGAATGATTATGTTGGGCATGACCTTCAAATATTGACCTTCTCTTTGTCTACTAATTTAGACTGGCTAGAAAAACACAGGGATTTCAGAATAACAAAAATATTCAGATTGCACTCTGAGGCTAAGATTTGAAACCAAATTATTCCCAAATAAAAATAGCTTCTGGGTTAGAAAGATCAATTTTATTATCAAGCAGGCAGTACTTGCTTCACTTTTTAGTGATGTGATCTTGAAGCAAGTTGTTCAAAATCCCTTTGAGTTTTAGTTTGCAATAATGCTTATTCACAGGTTTCTGTGAGGATTGAATAAAATGATGCAAGTAAGGTACATGGAACATGGAAGGTAGTCAACAATTGGAAACTACGATTATTTTTATTTGAGGTTATTTTTACCACTCTTTCATTTGTTACTAAGCCCCACATTTTGATCTAAGAAACAGAATTTGACTCTATCTTGTAAAGTACCATAAGTTGCCATCAGCCAATTTCATTCAACATAGAGTTCATGTAAAAAATTAATGCTCTGACCTTGGCCTAGTCCTAACTCCCTGGCCCTATCTTTGTTTATCTGTGAAGAGAGAGAAATATACCTAATGGATCTGGTAGTCACACTTTTTGCTTTTATAGGGTTTGTAGCACATCTCACAATTATAATGGATTGCTTGCTTACTTGATTAATGCCCATCTCTCCCATCAGATTGCTTATCTCCATGAGAGATTGTTTTGTTCATTGCAGCACCCCTAGGATCTAACACAGTACCCAGGATCTAGAAAATACTCAATAACATTTGTGGAATAAATCAACAGATATGACATGGGAGTGGCATAGAAATTAATTGTTCTTT
This sequence comes from Propithecus coquereli, assembly GCF_000956105.1. Lineage (NCBI taxonomy): Eukaryota > Metazoa > Chordata > Mammalia > Primates > Indriidae > Propithecus > Propithecus coquereli. The sequence continues at coordinate 8,479,162 of NW_012138302.1, forward strand.
CACTCAATTCCTTCAATCATTCATATGATAAATATTTTTCAATGTTTAATATGTACAAAACCATACACTTTGTGATTAGCAAGGCAATTTTCTCCTAGACTATCTCATTCATTCTTCACAAAACAAAACACTGCAAGGAGACTTCGCCATTAGGCCCATTTTGCAGATAAGGAAAGTAGAACTCAAACATAATAAGGAATTTCTCTATGGTCACACAAATGTCAGTGAAAAAAAGAGAACTAAATAAATTTTTTCTAAGTTTAAAGATATTTTCAAATAGTAAGCACTTTACATATATTAACTTTACATAATCCCTACAAAAAGAGGCTTTGAGGTGGTTACTATTATTATCATTAGCTTTCAGATAACAGGAAAAGGTAGGTGACTTTCCCAAGGACAAAACTAAATAGAGGTGAAGCAATTTGCCCCTGAACTCAGACAATAAATAGCAGAAGGGGATTTGAACCCATGTAATCTAGCTCCAAAGTCCACGCTCTTAGCCAGTATACTACAATACTTCATAGAAATCTATACACAGTTCCAAAGGAAACACCAAATGTTGCCAAGTTTCCTTTAGTCGGGGTGTGCTGAGTTAGTGAGGGGGTGGCTTAAAACTGGAACACAGTGGCATTAATCCATATGTATGTGATTTATTAAATTTTTGAGGTTTTTCTGTTTTCATATTTAGATTAACACAAAGATGTGCTATACTTAGTATATGTTCAATAACTCTTTGCTTATATTATGAAATACACAATGTCAAACCTAACATTATTCATATAAAAAATTCCAAATAAAGCATAAATCAGATCAATTGCTAATTATTCACTGGACAAATGTTCTCTTTTCTTAGCATAACATATGATATTCCAGAATAAGAGTTTCAACAAGAATCAGCTTGAACTTTATCCTCAACATGTTCAGTTCAGTCTAGTTTGATCTCAGTACAGTAAAGGTGTTAATCTCTTCATCTAAAAGCCAACCAACTGCTTGGAATTGGAGCTTTTAAAAAGACGATTCACTCTGTAATATGTGTTATTAATATAGGGCAAGCATTCATTCTTGTAACTTTGGAGGAGGGGAAGAATTTCGAGTAAGAACTTTTTTTTTTTGAAGTATTTGATATATACTCTGAATTTTATTGGAGTAAGAACTTCTAAATTCAAAACTAGTCTCTACTTGAGAGCAACTTCATCTTCCATTTTAAGGTTCTGATTTTAGTTTATGAAACTTCAGCAATCAGAATGTCCTAAAATATGGGTTTAGGATCTCACAACTTAAGATATGTGAAACTGAGGACCTCCCTTTGCCCTTCAAAAATAAACTGGCCATAAAGTCATGAAACTTCCACTGATTTTACTTCTAAGCAGTTGTAAAAGGAGATTATTTCAAAAATAATCTCAGAAGTAAGGGTGAAGGCAAAGAAAATAGTTGAGCTATAATGAGCCTCAGCTTCTTACAGCTACCTTGGTTTCAGCCAAATATATTCAAATAACACTGACAATAGACCATCTGCTTGAAATTCAAACACGATAAACTCTTCTCTTTATTAAAGGAACTTTAAGATCAACTAGACAACCTCGGGGATATAAGTGAACAAATCCTGAGGTTTTTTTTTTTTTTTTTAATTTTCCCCAACTAGATTATAATTTTCCATTTTAGAACTGATTCATACAGCATGTGTTTATTCATTCATTTTGCAAATATTTATCAAGTGCCTACTATGGGTAAGACAATATGAAAACTTGTTATTTCCCACTTTGGTGCCTGCTGTATAGCAGATACTTGGTAAAAAAGGTTTGTATAATGCAATCTTTCATCTGTCATCATACTCAGGTTCATTAAACTTACGGTAGGTCAACTTTTATTCATTCACTTAAAAATCTTTATTGATAGTTCTTGTGCTACTATGCCAACGACTGGGGACACAATGATAAGTCAAACATACATGGCCCTTGCCTTATGTGGCTTATGGACAAAGATTCTCACCAACACATATAATTTTTATTGGAATGTCCTATAAGGAAGAGATTCTCATCATTTGGGGTGAGGAGAGAACTTTAAGTAGTCAGGAATTCCTAACAAGTGACATTTGACCCAAGATCTAAACAATGAGTACAAGCTATGTAAGTATCTGAGACAAGGACCCCTGAAACACAAATTCCTGCGCTAGTGATTTACTACGGAGAGATGGGTAAGGGCATGAGGAGTAGAGCAGAGAAGGGGAGGAAGCCAAGCAATGGTGTGCTCTTAAGCAAAATGGTGCAGAGACTAGCTTTGGCCAGATCTTTCAGGGGAACTCTGGATTGTGTGCCTTGCCTCACAGCTGTCCTTGACCTGTGGCAAGGTTGCTGGTCTTTCAAACTCTCTCACTTAGTCATTGGTTAAAGGCCCCTGTGGGAGGGGGGCTTAAATGTGTAGACACCTCCTGTCAGCAAAGAGGCTGCAGTAACCAGAGGTCAGTCCTCCACAAAGAAGCTGAAGGTCCTAGGTGAAGTGAAAGCCCACAGGAAGAAAAGGTGCAAAAAATTGATGGAGTCTCTAAGGATATCAGAGAGAGCACCAGCATTGTTTTTCACAGTAGATGAGGGGAAATGTTCCAATATATGCAAAGCTCCTGTGGTAGAACAGAGCCTTGGCAGTAGCAGGGACTGGAAGAAATGCAGAATGATTAGAGGCAGTCTACACTACAAGGTGGATTGGTATGGGGTGGGCTGGAGTGGGAGGTGAAGGCAGGTTGCAGGTAGGGTTAAGGCCATGATTTTATCCGAAGCAGTGGGAGGCCACTGGACAGTTCTGAGCAAGAGAGCAACAGACTTGGATTTGCATTTTAAAGTTTTTTCCAACAACATTATGGAAAATGAAGAGATACTTGGGTGGAGGTAGGCAGACTCAGTTAGAAGGTAAATAGTAAAGAAATGATAGTGGAACACAGTGAAGCAGTGGTAAAGAGAGAAAGAATGGAGAAATTTTAGGAGATGAACTAACTGGGAATTGTTGATGGATTGGAAGGGGAGGAGAGTGCAGAGAGGTACCATGATTTCTGGCTTGCCTGACATCAATGGTAGTTTCATTCACATGAAATTGTGAACATTGGAATGCTAGCTTTTTAGGGCTTAGAAATAAGAAAGATACACATATTCACACGAAGGTGGAGGCTCATCACCCATTGACTGTCTACTTTAATTCTGCTAAGAGATTCCTTGCTGACTGGGTAATATTATTATTTTGGGAACAAGGAGAGGAACTAGCAACCACAGATCAATTTCCACATGGGAGTTTGGCAGATCTAGACAGGTATCAAATGGTCAACTTGCTCCAGGGAAGCAAGTGGGTGAATGAGATGGGACTGAATGGAAAGACAGACCTAGCACAGATGAAGAAATCATAGAACAACATGAGGCAGAAGATAATTAATGCTCAGGTATGTGATTCAACTATGAATCAAAAATACCCCACAGAAGTTTTTAAAGGAATAAAATAATCAAGATTCTAGCACATGGTTGGGCACCAAAGTTGGTTCCGGTTTTTCTGCATTCTAAATAATGCCAGAATGAATGTCAAAGGGAGTGGAGACACTAGGTCACAGGGAATATCATTCCAAAGTCCTTGACACATATAGTCAATTTTCTGAACCTCCGGTAGTGCTTGAATGTGCACCCCTGAACCCCACCCTACACCCTCAGTTTTGTTGAAAGGAAGTAAGTTATGAGGGGGAGGGAAAGTATCTTGTTTTTGTTTTGGATTGTTTTTACTTGGTTATTTGTGAGATTAAAGTTTCTAGTGTAATTTTGTATCCCTTTTTAAAAAAGATCTTCATGTACTTTGCCCAAACATCTGCTGGGATATTAGCAGTTTTTCTTATCCAATTCTATGAATCATTTACATATAACAATATGAACTTTATGTATATTTGATATGAATATTTAACCAGGTATACTATTTTATGTCTAGTCACCTTTAATTCTAGACTATGGAATTTCTATAAAATTTTGGGACAAGTTTTTTTTCACTGCTTTTTAAACTTAGAAAGTTTTTCCTGGTTTAGAGATAAAAGTATATGTTTGGAATTTTTTTTTTTTTAAATCCAGCAGGTGTATAGATGAAGCACAACTGGTCATGTGTTGTTCATGCTGAAGCTGAGTATGGGGGTCCATGAAATTTTTTTTTACTTCTCTATAAAATTTTACTAAACTTTTCATAATGAAGATTTTTTTTCAAGTTATTTTTAACTCAAAGGCCAGAAAAATAGTTCTGCATCATTGCTATAGTCTTCTAACCGGATGCTTTGTTTCCTCCAATCTATTCTCAACATGACAACCAGGGTGATCTGTTAAAATGTAAGCGTTTTAGCTCCTCGTTTGTCCTGATGACATTCAGATGCCCACAAGGTCCTAAGAGGTTCATACTCCACCACCCCCGTTTACTGCTCTGATCTCACTTACTACTCTTCCTTCTCACTGACTCTCCTTCCACCACACTGGCCTCCTTTCTCTTTCTTGAACACATCAAGCAGATTCCCACTCCAGGGCCTTTGCACACACTGTTCCATCTGTTGCCCTAAATTCCTGCATGGTGAATTTTATCTCCCCCAGATCTTACTCAAATAACCGCTTATGAGTGACACTCTCCTTGACCAGGCTATCAAAAATAGCACCTCTTCATGTACTCTATCATCTTCCTCTTGTTTTACCTCACATCATCTGGCAAAAAAAGGTATGCAGTTACTTTTTTATTTATTATCTATCATTTAGAATATAAATTTCTTATGAGTTTTTATCAGTTTTAACTTTTACTGTATTTCCACTCCCCAGAACAGTACTGAAAAAAGTAGTCACTAAATAAATATATATTAAATGAATGAATGGTATATTCAGGCATTAAGAAAATGCTTAAGAACTATGATTCATCTACAGTGGAATATAATACAATCATTAAAAATTGAGAAGATTTTTTTCATAATATAGGGAAATGCCTGTGCTCTACTGCTAAGTGAACAAAGGGAAAACACAAAATTTTTACCTTTAAAAAATATGGTTGAAAAAAACAGGGAGGAAATGGATTCTTTCTCTGAACGGGAGAATTTGGTATGATACTTTTCATCTTTGTTTCTATATTTTCCAAATTTTCTTCAAAGATTTTATAATAAACAGAGAAATTTTAAGAAAATATAGTAGCAAATTATATATCTAAGTTTTCACTTCTAGGGCATTATCTTATGTGACCAATAATAACACTTTATTATAATACTCACAATATACATCACTAGATTCTCCTGGAACACAGGGATAAGTATATTAATAAATTTATATTAGGGTGTTAAATGATGTCATTGCCAAGAACAAATGTGCACAGAGTACTTGATGAATGCCAAGTCCAGAGGTAGATGCCTTGAGAATTTATACACACAGGGACAACGTCTGTCTTGTTTATTGTGAAATCCCTAGCACATGACACAGCAAATAGCCCAAAGTATGTACAAATAAATAATTATTGCACAAATGAGGAAATAAGACTTGGAGCTATCACTTTCAAGTAACTTTAGTAAGAGAATTAACACTCATAGCACTAGATTTTGCTTCTTCTTTTAAAAGATTTAGCACATTTGTAATTATGTGTATATACATGTTTTACCTCCTATATTGCAAAGTTTGTGGTTGTAGAGGCCATATCTATTTTGTCGATGACCGTATTCCCATTACCTAGCACCGGGCCTGACACATAATAGGGGCTCAGTAAATATTGGTGGCATCACTAATAGATGAATATCCTCAAATTCCCCAGCAAGGTAGTATGTGTGCAAAGTCATAAAAGGTGCAAAGAGGTTTAGAGAGTTAGGGAGGCAGAATTTACACCTTATTTAAAAGAATCTACAAAATACAAGGAAAAGATCTGGCATTTGAACTTTACCTTAAAGAACAGAGAGGATTTTTTTTTTTTAAGTATGATAGGAAAATAAGAATGTATTTTTTTGGGGGCAAAAGCATAGAATTATTGACGGCATCAGATGTGTTTCTGTTGGTTTTTGTGACCTGGTGCCTTTTGAAAAGTTGGTCCTATTTTTTAAAAAGTTTAATCGTAGGGACCCACAGCTGGTACCTTAAGTGCCAGATGCTGGTTTTGTTTCATAGTTAACGGTGGCAACACCGCTTAATTGTATATTTACAAGCAAACACATGTTGTTTCATGAAAACTACTTGATAATTACACAGAGACTACTGGAACCCCTGATAATTACACAGTTACACGTGTTACCACTACCAAGTTATCTCCTGATAGCTGAGTAATTAACTTGTCAACTCAGCAAACGGAGCTGGAGAGTAGGCGTCTGAAAGGCTTGCTCCTTTTCTTACAGATGTTTGTGGGTTCTGTCGGCACTTGTTGAACTTGGTGCCATTCTCCTCTCAGTCACTTGGCACTTAACTGGGAGGAACTTCCTGTCTCCCTAAACTCCCTGAACCTCTCTGCAAGTCTTGTGATTTTTTAACACATTTTACCTTGCTGGGAATTTGGTAGTATCCATCCATCCATCCATCACACCACAAATATTCGTTGAGCCCAGAGTACGTGCCAGGCCCTGAGAATCATTGCTGCTGCCTGGTAAAGCAGTGTGGGGTACTAGAAAGGGCAAGAATCTGGTTTTGAATTCTGGAACTGCTACTCTTAAGGTCTGTGATCACGTGCTAGTTTCCTAATCTATAAATGGGCTTAAGAATGCCTAACAGGGTGGTTGTTAGGATAACAGATAACGAAAAGCCTCAGCATAAAATTAACACTCAGTAAACCTTACTCAACCACTGCCTGCTCCCACCCCAGACCCTAATTAGGCTTAACTGTTTCACTTTTTCATCAAAACAGATCCCAGAATAACCTATATTTGGGATTGTTAAAATTTTCAGGTATGATTGAAATTGAAATGACTACATTTTTTAAATTCTCAAAATTCAGATGCATTAGCTAGATCAACTGACCTTTTTTCAAAATATATTAAAATTAATAGATTTTGCTAAAGGTAAGTAAGATATGTAATCCTCATCTGTTTTCTACTTCATAAAACCAATGCCCAAATCAAAGACTGGGTCATAAACAGGCAAAGTATATCTAAGTAGAATTCAGAGTTCTGAGAGCTCCAGGTCACTTGAGATTCCTTGTTGCTCCCTGCTCTAGTGTTCTCTGTCCCAGAGCATTAGAAAGCAGCTCTCTGTCTAGAGAATAAGGTGCCAGCCACTGTGCACAGACAAAAATAAAATAGATTGTGATATGAAAAGCTACTTCTAGGATGAAATAAGATATCATTGAGGCTGGGAGGGATTACATGGCTTGTCCATGTTAATGAAAGTAGGAAGTGGCAGAGCCATAGTTCAAACTCATCATTCTGACTCCTAACCCTTGCTCTTTATATAACACCACCCCTCCTCAAGTCAACTTACACAGTTCCTTGAAAAACTTGCCATCTAATGCTTATTTGTTTATACTTATTAAGTGCCTACTATATGATGATAAAATATTATGCCCTGGAGGAATAAAAATGATCATAAGTAGCATTTATTCAATGCCTGCTATGTGACAGGCACAAATTTTCTATACACATAAGCTCATTGGATCATCTTAACAACAATATAGGAAAGATACTATTATCGTCCTCCCTGTATGCATAAAGAAACTGAGGCACAGAAAGCTTATATAACTTGACTGAGGTCACACCCCATTAAGTGGTACACGTGAGGTGTGAACCTAAGCTGACTATCTCCAAAGTCCACACCGTCAGCCACCAAGCTTCCTCTGCTCTCTTTTGCCATAGCTACAAGGCCCAGCTGAGGACTAGAACAAGAGCCAAGGTGCACCTTAGACCCCAGACACAAAGAGCTGACAATATAACAGGGAAGAAAGAAACAGAAACAAATACCATTCAATATGCTGGTTATTATAACGTGTGCTTGTGATAGAGCCAGGAACCCAAATCCCTGCTCAGTCAGTGAAGGCTCCTGAGAAAATATGAAAGATGCCAACCACATGTGCCCCAGTTATTCTTTGCCAGGGTTTTTGTCTGAATCCCTGCCTACTCTGGGAAGCTGGAATAGACCCCATGTGGAATAAGTGAATCAGAAGTAAACTTCTAGGAGAACGGTAAGACCGTGCTTGGAATCAGTCCCAAGTAACTAGTTTCCCCATATTCCCCGTCTCATGGTACCCATCTGGTTCAATTTGACACTCCCAGTCTTGGGGACTCCCTAGCAAAAGACATACCCAGGCTAAATTTTATATCCCAGCCACAAGGGAAGATAGAGTGCCGCTGGCAAGTAGTCATTTTGACCCCTTTGTTCCTCCAACAAAATGTCCTTCAGATATCACCAGAACTCTCCTTCAAGTTAAAGAAAGTAGAGAAATGAACTGTGTATACCAACACGACGGAAGCCTGGCAAAGCTCAGTGGAAGCCCAGAGGAACAGCTACATGCATGGCCTTTGAGGAGAAAGAGCAGTTTCCAGAGGAGGGAATGCTTGGGTCAGGTCTTGAAGGATGAGTAGGAATTGCCAAACACATGGGGAAGAAGAGAATTCTTGACAGAGGGAACATGCATACACAGAGTAGAGATGGTAAAACATGTGATGTGCACCTGTATACCTGGACAGGGAGAGGTAAATGATAAGTGCTATGGCCATAGACGTGATGGGGATAGATTATAAAGAATTGTGCTTACTAGGTTAGCAGTTCTAAGTTTTCCTCGAACTTATGGGAGATCTTGAGGCATGGAACTGACATGATTTATTTGAATGAGTGCTAGGGGTGGGGAACCTGCAGCCTTCTGATTTCAAGACTGTTCTTTTTTAAGCATGAAAGGAGGCAAGAGGCAAGGAAAGCTTCATCTTTCTCTGCTGCACCCTTTTAATAAAAGGATTTATTCTGTAAAATTTGGATTCAGTCAAAAGGTTGCACTTAAGGACCTAGAAGGCCACAAGTTCTATACCCGTGCCTACTATGTGATAATAAAATATTATGCCCTGGAGGAACATGAGGTTGTGAATAAGCCAGAGACTGAATGTGGGGCTGTTTATGAATAATTACCTTCAGGGTCCACTGTCAGATTTGAGGAGAGAGGAGACAGGGAGAGAAGCGCATGCCTCAAGATCTTCAATGGCAGCAAAAGTAACACATAGAAACATACACAATAAAACCCTATAAATCTATTCTTAAAGAAATATAATGGCAAAGTTGCAAAAAATATGGGCAAGCTTAAGTTTCAGAGTCCTATTCTCCTGATTGGAAGATGGTGCTGGATGTGGGTGGCAGGGTAGAGGAAAGGAAGATTTAACTTGACTTCCAGGCAGAGCTATTCTTTCTGAGTGTTAATGATACTTCCATGGCAGATAATAGTGTCCATCGTGGGTAGGGAGCTCACTCTGAGAGAAATAACCCCACCTATGCCAGAATGTCTCTCCAAGTGGCTTCTGAGTCACTTATGTCTGCTCTGAGCACCAGAAACTTAACTTTCAGAGAAAGGTCAAAAATTTTAGGTTGGATCTACCAGCCAAAGTATTCATCGACAAAAATTCTGGAACCTAATCTTTGACTCATGACATTATGAAAACAAAAGTTTTATTAATAATGACTGAACTCATTCTCTGAGATTCTAACAGCTTAAATAATAGCTAATGTTTACTGAGAGCTTTATTTGTTCCCGGCCCTGCACTAAGGGATTTATATATAGATTGCTAATGCAGTCTTTGCTGTAATAGAAATTTAAGTTTAGATGCCCATTCTCCTCCCAAATTTGCTCACTATAATTCTCCACAGAATTATCAACTACCATGGGAGCAGAAATAGGTCTATTGGTTATTTGGGCCAAATGTAATAGAACTCTCATGGCTAAAATAGGATGCGTGTGGGGTAGGGGGAAATGTTTGGGGCTTTGAAGCTATAGAGAATTGGCTTCAGTTCAGTTCACTTCCATTCAGTGCAAAAGAAAGACATAGAGCCTCTGCTCTAGGAGTTTCAGTAAATATGTATTTATTACAAGATAGGCACTGTGCATGTGAGTAGGCGTACAAAGAATGAAGACATAGCACCTGCTCTTAAGGACCCTACAAGTTATCGGGAAAAGGAGGCATGTAGATACTTTCAAAATAAAGTGGACGATATTAAGATAGAGGTAAAGAGAATTCTATTGGGTCATGGAGGAGGATAACCCAGCTGAGACGATTCCTGACCTAGATCTTAAGAGAGAGGGAATAAGACCCTGGCTAGGAAAGGTGAGAATCGAATTCCAGGCCTAGAGAACATTGTGAGCAAAGACACAGAGGAAGAATACATCATGGGTGTATAAAAAGAACAAAAAATAGAATGTGAAAAGCAGGGCATATTGACATGTGGGAGCCTGGGAAAATTCCTGTACCTTCCTGAGCCCCATTTCCTCATCATAAAATGATTCTAAACAATGTCTGTGTCACTGGGCTTTTGCAAAGATTAAAGATAAAAACCAATAAAGTACTCAAAACAGTTTTTATATCAAAATTTCAAAATATGTAAGATACTAATATTTCACAAAATGCTTATTCTATGGAATGCTAATGTATGCTTTATTTTAACTTTTATGGTTAGTTATGATTTGGAAGTATGGAGTTGAACTAAGTACAAACTGTGCAAAGATTTCTTTAGATCTAGAACTTTTAGTATGCTAATTTTCATTGTGAATCTTTAAGAATGTGACAGGGAAAGAATATATTCAGCTTTTCCAAAGCTTTATTTTTTTCTAACTGAGAACCCCAAGGACTCATGTTCTATAATCATACTGGAAGTATTGGCCAAGACTGGACTAGCATATAGGATGCCCTGCATAGCTTCCCTCCATATGATTCTTGCCTTTATGAGAACACTGTTCCATCAGTTCATCACTATACTTGATGGCCAGGATTTTTTTAACCCATGACAAGTCTAAATCTGTGTCACAATAATCCATATTAATGAAGGGTTCTATGTGTTAAAGTCATTAAAAAGTTCTCTTTCAAGTCTTAAAACAGCTGGCTCATAAGAAGGGCTATGCTTTAATCCCCTGGCCTTATAAGTAGTTGAAATACTATCTAGATCATAGCCTATATAACCTCCTTATAAGTAAGGAGGCAGACTGATACGATAGCTCTGAGTTTCATAGTGATGGGAAAGATCACTTAGATTCTATTCTAGGCCTCAGTTTCCACTTCTGAAAAAAGAGAATGTTTGCTATCCATAATCTAACGGCATCCCTCTGGGATTCTACTAAAATATCATATCATAGGTCAACCTAGAGACTAGTCAATCTCAAAACTCTGAATTTAGTAAAGCAGGAAGCCATGGCTTAGTAAACACAATTTCAAGGTTCCAGGTGGAGTCCATATTCAGTGATACCTGGGCAGGAATGTTAAGTGGTCCCAGCAAGAATGGATGAGCCAAGTGGAAGAACTGTATCACCATACAGTCTAAGGTTCTTTGAAAGAAAACAGGGCCTAACAGCACATGTTAAATTGAGCTGAGGGAGGAAAGTGGGACTGGGAATGCCAAGAGGAAAGTTACTTGCATGAGTGTAATTCAGTCAATTCCGGGGAATTCCAAATCTCCACCTAGAGTTCTTCCAAAGCGCAGAAGATATCTCCACATACCTATCCAATAGACACCTCCAACTTCATGTATTTAAAAGAGAACTTGTATTTTTTTCTCCTTTACATATCTCTGAAGCAAGACAGTTTCTAGAGATGGCACAGGTCTAGGGAGCAACTTCATCCTTCAGATTGGGCAGTTCTGATAGCATTCATCTAAGCAAATGGGAGAGATTTACCAGGGACTTCATGTTTCCTTTGTGTTCAGGGCTTTCACTTGTGCTATTTTATTTGATCCCTAATAACAATCACTAATAATTAAGTGTCATTATCCCCATTTTTACAAGTGATGATAGTGAAACTTTGCAGGGGTAAATGATTACTCAAGGTCACACAGATAGTAAGTCCAGGAGCTCAAATTCCTACCTATATTTGACTCCAAAGCCTCTGTTCTATACAGCAGGCTGTTGCCAGCACTGAGAACATCAGAGAATTGGTGCAAATAATGCCAGAACACAGGGTTGGTGAGCTCTGGTCCTGGGGATAGGCTGCTCCTTGCCTTTGGTCATTAGTGAGCATCTTAGAAGTCCTCATTCTCACTAGAAGAAAGTCATAGAATGTCAGGCAGGGAAAGAAATGTTAGGATACAGTTCAGCAACTGTCTCATGTGATATACTAGGAACACTTTACTTCCTATACATGTCTCTTGAGCATACACACACACACACACACACACACACAGTTACATTCACCTTCTGCCTAGTTTCTGCAGTCACTAGGAAAATGAGCAAGATTTATTTTAATCTTAAAATAAATAGCAGCTATTTCCAGCTCACATTTTATCAATAACTCTCATTTATTGAGCACCTATTATAAGCCCGTGCTCTATAAGCCCAACCCAATTTAATTCTCACAGCATTCTTCTGAAGTAGGTATTATAAATGGGAGACGAGGAAACCGAGGCACAGAAAGTTTAAAAACTGTTTGAGGTCAATCACACAGCTAGTAAGGGTGCAGGGCTAGGGAACGAGGGCTCAGATGCACACCTGGGTCTGTCAGGCTTCAAGGCCCAGGACTTCGCCCGGACCCCTGGCTGTCTCGGCAGGCCCTCTCTGTGTGCTGCTGGGTGCACAAGCTCATCAAGAGGGCTCCTGGTAGAGAAAATTATTATTATTTTTAGATCCCTGTTCCTTCCCTTGCCTTAAACTTAACACATACACAGCACAGCTGGGAAAGTATGTATCAAAAAGAGCCCTTATCCCTTCTCTCTGGAGCAGGAAAAAAAAAAAAAAGCCAGAACAACTCTAATAAATGCTATTTCATCCTGGTCCACCTGAGAGTTGTGTGAGGGAAGCTGGGAGCATTTCCTGCTGCCAAAGACAAGGTCCAGGGTCCTCCTACCAGTGCTGCAAGACTGACACCGTGTGGCCGAGTCAGCCTCCCGATGCCTTCCCTGAACCACCTCCCACAGCCTCCAGTTGGAGGCTCACCAGCTCTCTCAGACCTTATCAGGAAGGCAGCTGAGAGGGCAGGAGAGGAAAGAAAGAACCAGCCTCCGGGTTGGGTAGCTGCTGGTAGGGTCCATTTTTCTCTCGACAGAAGGCAAATACTGCTGCAAGTAACCAACTACAAAGCGAGGTTGTGGCATGGGAGAACAGGAAATCAGACTTTTTTTTTCTAATTTCTGTATTCATTTATTAGTTTATATATTCCTTACCTTGTTCCAAGTATACCTACAGGCAACTAAAATGATGCCTTGAAATTCCATTAGGTAATCCATTTTATGTTTGGTGGGCAAGATGAAGCAAAGGGAAATAATGGTAGAAATAAAAATGCATATGAAATGAAACACTATAAAACATGCTTAACTAGAGATGCAATACAAGGATATGGGTAGGACCTAGATTTGTCTCTGCATCTTCTATAAGCCAATGAAAGGATGGAGGTCTCATCAGTTTTAGTCTCTGAGATAAAAACAAACCATGAGCCAATGAAGAAGACAACTATTCCTAATACTAATAGCAGGGAAAAAATCCTGAAGTCCTCACAGAGAGGACAAGATGTAAAGGTCACGAACAATGTCAGTGCACAGATGAGTGTAGCTGGTCCAAATGATCTTTCAAGCATAACAAATCAGAAAGCACTAACACTTCAACTCATCCCTCCACTTTTTCATTCTTAAACTAGTACAAGGCTTTTTTTTTATCATTACTGGTTTTGATTTTGTGTGTATGTTTAGAATGTTTTGTGCTTCCCCTTTAAATGATTGCTGCCAATTAGTTTTGTTTGCCTAAATATAATAAGATTCCATTTTAAGAAGTCAATGCTGGGCTTTTACTGAGGAACACAATAAATTAATCATTAAATCAATTGTATTGATTGAACCTTGTAAGACATGAAAAATTGCAGTGCAAGGAATACTTTCCACCAAGAGGTAGGAAGGGACCTCAGCATCCTAGGGGAAGGTGAATAGGTGTTCTCTGATAGTACTGTCTCATTTCTTCCTGGGATGTTAGCTTCATTCATCAATTCTAAAATAAATATGGTGACCATTTAATTTCAAACATTTATCCTAAGTAATAGATTCCATGTATTAAGTGCTCACTGTACAGCATGCTTAGTGCTTTCATACATTATTGCACATAATCTTAACAATAAATCTGGGTGGAACACATCCCTATCCCCATTTTGTGGAAGAGAATACTGAGGCCGATGGACATAAGTGACTTGCTCAAGGTGACCCACCTAATGAGAAGGAATATGCAGGTTTGAAACCAGTTCTGAGTGAACCCAAAGGCCATGCTCTTAATACTGAACTATATCTTAAATTAATAAAAGAAGACAGAGGGAGGTTTGAATCTGCACAGCACACTTCTCTGCCTATTGTCAGGGCTGCTCATGTTTCCTTACAATGTGCCAACACAAGTGCAGGGAAATAGAACGTTGGAGCCAAGATTAGGTTTTATTTGGAAGAAAAAGAATAATAGTCACCAAAGCCAAGACAATGAGCGGAGGCCCTGGTCAATAACTGAGACATCAAACAGACCCCAATGAAAAACACTAAGATGAGAGCTGGTATAGACAAACACCAGGGTAGGCAGGAGGTACAGGGTGCCAGACGGGGGTGGGGGTGTATCATTATTCACATGAAATGGCATAAGGAGCCTTTGGCGGAAACTGCCAGGACTTTGGGCATGTACAGATGTAGTTTTCAACTTTCGAGTCCATAGCATGCACCTTGAGCATGTCCTTTAAGATCTCTAGGCCTTAGTTTCCTCATCTATAAAATGGGAATAGTCACACTTCCTTCAAAATGCTGTTGCAAGGTTTAAGTGTGATAATGTATGTGAAGCTTTTAAAAGAGCATCTGGTACAGAGTAGGTGGGCAAAAAGGGCGGCCCCTTTCTTCCCTCCCTTCCTCTCCCTTGGCAGTCTCTTCAAAGCAACCGCCGTACTGGGCTTACCAGTAGTCCTAGTCGGCTGGTCTCTTTACACTGCACACCATCAATCCCTCAAGGAGGACCCCCTTAGCCCGCCACTGGTGACCAGGTCTGAAAGCACCATCTGCCAGATGCGTGAGAGGAGGGATGGTGAGGATGGTGATACTGATGACAGGGTGTCCGCTTTGTCAACTGACTCTGCTCATTTTCATGGGATAAAGCAGTCTACTCTCAGAAGACTGTCTTGATTTTCAAAGCAGCAAAGACACCGAGAACCTATGCTGGTTTCTCCTGCCACCTTCCCCCTCAGAAACAGACCCTCTCCCATGATTAGTGCTAGAGCTACACTTCTTTTCAGGATAATTCACGTGGAAAGACTCACTGGAAAGGAAGAGGAGGTACCGTGACTTAATGACTACTAGCCACACGCGCGCGCGCGCGCGCGCACACACACACACACACACACACACACACACACACACACAATCAAGTGAGGTTTTGTTTTACTGGGCACATTCTTTCACAGATGCGTACCCATTGACCGATTTAAAATAAAAGTGGTTATTTATTCCTGTCACCACCTTCTGAAGAGGCCAGAACTAAGAGGAGAAGAAAAGTCTCAATTACAGTTGCAGCAGCATTTATAGTCTAGCTGAGTATTCAGCTGAGATTTGAGCTTGAAATCCTGGTACCAGATACAGTTTAGGATTCTAGGGAGGAACAGGAAATGGCCTACCTCAGAGTATTCCTTTTCACTTCTTGAGTCCATTTATTTTATGGTTCTGACTGCATGCCAAAGCCATTTGGAGTCTTCAAGAGTTTAAATAGCGATGTCCAATTAATAAGGCATAAAACCCTGCAGCTTCCTCACCCCCATGCATTTAGTCAGCCCTTCTCTGTTTGGAATGTCTAATTGATAGGAGACACTTGCAGGCCTGTGCCTCTGCCTCTGGGCTGAGGATAGAAGCAGTTAGCCTGGCCTCCAGCATGGGTTCGTGTGTTTGGAACCATTTCCAACCCTACACTGAGCAGGCACGTCAAGAGGAATTACAGTTCCTCGTGGACATTGTGTCTACGTTTGGAATAGGATGCAAGTTCTGGTAGTTTTACTTCTTTCTGAAACATTCTGGAACATTTTAGCAGTGAATTTGGCTCCTGGCTTTTTTGGACTAAGAGCTCCCAGCATATTATTTTAATAATGAGGCATTCTGTCAAGGGATTAATGAAATAGCATTGTGGTGTTCAAAGTGACGGTTAAAGCTGTTGTTTTCTCCCAGCGATGCATTCATCTCTTTGGAAATGATTATTAAAAAAATGTTCATGTTTGTATATTGTAGATTTTATCTTTCCTTGAACAGAGTAAGACTGGCAAGTATAGGTGAAACAACTCAGTTCCAGGAATATTTGGTTATATTTAATGGGAGAGTCCATTAAGTCTTTCCTCTGTTTTTGTTTTTGTTTTTTAACTGGTTTTAGATGATAACAGGTATTCACTACCCAATTTAGAAAGGATAAAAGGCTTTTTTTTTTTTTTCTGGCCACAGCTTTTAGTCTTGGGGGAGGCAGGGGAAAGGATCTGCAATCTCTTTCCTCCATAATTTGTAGATTACACAAACCCTTGTGCTTTTAATAGATGGTTCCTCGTTAGACAGCACAACAGAATAAAATAATTGTCCTCTATTATCCTTGAGAGGCAGGGCCAAGTTTTCCCCAAAGACATTATCATATCAAACAACTGCTTTCAACCCAATTCGAAACACAGGCTTTATGGGAAACCTTTGGATTTCTCCCTCCTGCCAAAGGAGTTCTAAAAGATGAGCCCTTTGTTATGGATGGCTCTGGCGTGCCTCTAATAGGTGTACCAGATGAAAGATGACTAAAGACATCCCAGATGGAAGAGTTGGCTAACAGCAGCGCCATAAATACCTGATGGATATACAAGCCTCTTGGCGTGAAATATGGTCTTTGTTCTGATTTACACTTTTAGTACGTATTTAAAAGAATGCCACATTTGCAGGGAGGGAAGGGGCATTAATAATAAAAAAAAAACACTTTAGATTTGTGGGGAGAGGGTAAAGAGAGCCTCTATTTCTTGACATGAACATTATTATGTTTTCCTCACCAAAACCCAGCTGTTCTTTCTCTCCAGAGCCTATTGAAAGAGAACATCTTCACTTTCCTAAATGTTTTTGTTGTCGTTGTTGTTTTTTGGTTGTTTTGTTTTGGTTTGGTTTTTTGCCAGAGGTGGCAAATTTCATTCTTCTACATTGATTCTGAGTGATTTTTTTGGATGAAAAAGCTGCGGTTTTGTGGAAACTGTGTTGATCTTTGAGTCCAGAGATAGGACTCTGTATTTTCACAAAACTCTGCACTTACTGTTGTTGCACGGTGCAACGGTGCTGTGCCTGGCACTTAGTAGGCTCTTAGTAAATATATGTCATTAAACTGAGCCCCAGTTTTCTCCTCTGCAAAATTGGAGCTAGTAATATCTACACCATGGGGATTCAACCTCATTTAACAAGTGCCTTTCTATGCCATATTCCATGCTCAGCACTTGGTTCAGGAAATCTGCAGAAGTACAGGATGGAAGAGAAATGAATAAAAATACACCAAAACATGTGAGGTCACCGTGTAGCACTTAAAAGCTTGAACTCTGAAGTCAAGCAAACCTGAGTTCAAATCCCAGCTCAGCCATTTGCCAGCTCAGGGACCTTGGGAAAATGACATAACTCACCTTGCCTTCCAATTGCCAATCTGTGATATAGAATACTAATACTTCCTACTTCATAGGGTTATTATAAAGATTAAATAAGATGATACATTTAAATCTGTCTGCATATAATAATTAAAATTGCCTGCATATACTAAGTACTCAATAAATCTCAACCAGCAACTTGGTTGTACTTAATAAAACCAAGTGCCTAGAATGAACTCTTTACTACTTTTCCCTGATCACACCAAATCTAGGATGATATTTTTATTCTTGAACATCACAATTTAAACAGATATTGGTACACCCAAAAAAGAACATCTGAGAAAATGAAAGGTTTTGAAATTATCTTATATGATAAAAATGGTTAAATGACCTAATATTTGGGTTTAAGAAAAAAATCTATTACTATACACAAACTTGAAGAGGAATTCAAGGAATTTTTAAGGCCCAAACTGGTACCATATGGCAGGGAGGCAGACACATCTATTTAGAAGAAAACTTCCTGATACTTAAGGCTTTCTGAAAATGAAATTTTTCGTTTCATTTAGAAATTAATCCTCTACCGCTAAAGTTAAGACAGTAAACATCCTTTCTGTGACATGGACAAAAGCCTGTAGAGGACTGGACTTTCTTCAACTTTAAATATGTCACGAGTCCACATCAGTATTAGTGATCTGACTCTCCTAATATTTCATATTAGATGGCAAAAATCCAGGGACATCCCGACTCTCCAGCTACTTAGTGATAAATGTGTGCTACAAATTCATTCTACTAATTCCATTCCATTTATAGAAAGTCATCACTTTACTGTGAGCTTCTCCAAGTGTCCTTTCTCATGTACAAGGCCAACTTCACATTTTTTCCCCATTCTCTTCCCTCCCATGTGCTCTAGGTTTGGATCTTAAACTTCTTACTGTCTTTTTGCTTTATGGTACCTAAAAACATGCTCAGAGTTCTACTGTGTTCCCCTCTAACACTTCATTTTTCATCTTTTATCTCAGTCAATAATGTGTGTCTGCCACCTTCACTTACTCAGTTCCCATTTACTCCTCAATTCCCCAATATTCCCAACACACAACTAAGACAATTCCAGCAAAGTTTACTCAGAGCTTCCATATAGCCAAATCTAGTGGACATCTTCCCACATTGCACTTCTCTGACCCTTGTCTTCCCAGGCTTGCATCTCTCTGCTCACCACCATGACACATTTAGATACGCTATAGGAATAGGGAAAGAGTCTTAAACATGGAGAGCAGCTTATCAATAGCATAGAAACAGGATATTTTGAGAACAGTTCATAGAAATCATGAGTGGTTCACTTGGGTTCATTTTGGCCTCAGTGTAATGCTGATGGTGGGGCCTAATAGAATTTTGCAAGGCCTTAGATTCCAGGCTAAGGATTTGAGAGTTAATTACATCTGCAACAAGAAACCACTGTATATTTCTTATTAGAAAATTGTCACAATTTTAAGCTATCATATAGTAGACAGAAAACTTGTGGCAGGAAGACCATTTAGGAGGTTACTATAACAGTCCAGATTCTTTTATTTTCTGCAACCTTTTCTTCACTTTCTATCTAGTAAACTGTCTTGTCTTACTTGCTTGATTTCAGAACAGAAGCTCATATTATCATCACTACCATGGAGACTGGATGTGCTGGAGATGGGTAGGGTGGGCTAGAGAAACAGCATGAAACAGCCTTAAAACACAGAAGAATTTCAATTATCTTTTAATCCTTTTGATTACACTAAAGAGAAAACCATCATTTTGGTGTTCTATATCTTTAACACCTCTCTAACACTTGCTAATATTCAGTTTTAACAAAGAAAATATGCGTCAGACACAGAGCCGTCCAGACACTAGACTCTATAACAAAAATTTAATGACATTATTTTATTTTCATTTATTTATTTTTGTTATTACCATCTATTTATGGCAAGTAAAATTGCTTTTCCATTTATGGTGACATTATACATCTTCCTTTTAAAATATATTCATGTAAGTAAAATTTAAGAAGAAGGGATGTTGACTTACCTAAAAATGTTGAATAGAAGTCTAAGTGCTGTGCAGATATCGTGAAAATGTGAAAGGGAACGGCACTGAATAGAGTTTGGAAAATCATAGTTTGGTAGAAAATATGGAATTTGGATTCAGACAAATTGGTTTAATATTTTAGGTGTACCAAATAATGCAGGACAATTTCCTTAAACTGTTTTGGTCTCAGTTTCTTCGTTGGCAAAAATGAAGAAAGTAATATCTACTTAGTAGGACTGTTGAGAAAGAGAAGAAACATCTAAAAGGTACTTAGCACAACACAGTGCCTATAACAAAGTAGATACATTATACATTTCAGTTCTCCCATTTTTTTTCCTTTCCTTCCTGCTGACTGCTGAGATTGGCCATTGGTATCTGCTCTTCCAGTGCCCAATTCACAGTGTAACCTGTGGGAAGGCTCTGGTGTGCAACAGCCTCGAGGGAGTTCTCTCCTTGCCAGTTTCTGCCGCTGACAGCCTAGCATGGAGCCTGCAGGACAGCTCCCAGGGAGGGTGAAATGAACGGCAGCTGTGACAGGGACTCCCAGGCAAGCTTTCCCTACAGACATCCCTCCTTCCTCCTCTTCGCAAGGAGTCATTTGTTCCTCCCTCTTTCCCCTTCTATGTGCAAAGCAGCTAACCATCTACTCTGTTATTTGGGGACCATATGGAGGAGTTCAAGAACCCAAATCAGTGCAGTCAAAATAGCAAGAACCAGCTGATTTCTGGCTACTTGAGAATTCCTCACCAGCTTTAAATGAAACACTCTTGTACCTCTTACAAGGTTGGGGAATGCACTTACTTTCCTTGTGGGAGTCACAATTTCTTTATCTGCAAAATGGAAGTGTTAAGGCCCCCTTTTTAGGGTTATTGAGAGAATGTTCAGGCTTCTAGCACAGTCCTAGCACCTGACGTGAGAGCTGCTCCATGGATATTGGTCCTCTCGTGAGCATTACCATTAACACATTCATAGACAGAACCATAGTTTCAGAGCTGAGAAGAATTTGGAGACCATTAAACCTTTTCTCCCGTCTTCTCCATCATTTAGCTTAAAACTTTTTACTCTCCAGCTGGAAGCTCCCTACCTTCAAACCACCTTAGTTCCATTGTTTAACAAATTATATTTTTTATAAATTTGATTCTGATACTGAGTCTAAATTTGCTTTCATTCATCCGTTGCTCTTTCTGGAGCAAGACTTGATAAGTCTCAGATTTAATGATTTATTCAGTGTTATTAATCTGTTTCCAGGTGGCTTCTGCTCTGCTATTTCTCCAGCCTCTCTGATTGCTGTGGAGGATTTTCCTGCTGCTTTTGGTTTCTCAGCACCAGATGGTTTTTCCTTAACCTTCAGTTATCCCCAGGAGCCTCATTACGGTCATTCTGAAAAGAGGAGATGCAGAAAGAACCCTAACACCTTCAGACACATATCTAGCGTTATTCTTGGATTTCTAGCCAGCTTACAAGAGTGGTTCATAAGTTAGCATCTAAATGGGAAGAGAAGTTCAGAACTCAAAACCTAAAGTCATAGGAAGATTGAAGGATGAGGGCAGCCATCTGGTGAGGGACGGACACTGCAGAGAAGAATAAATTTGGAATAGCATGTCCAGCAGGACATAAATAGATCAAAATCATCCAAGGTAGAGGGAGGACAGTCCTTGAATTTACTAGCTATTTCTTTCTAATGTCATTGGTGAGAAAATTGAGAACTGCCATGAAGAACTGATGTGTGCAGCCACACAATACCTGAGTTAGGTCCTAATTCTCTGACTCCTAGTCCAGTGCTCTTCCCCCACATCCCACGCTCTCTACCTGCCCATGGTCACTCTTGTTCCTGACAGCTTCCCCCAGCCTCCAAGCCTCATTAGACCACACTCAACAGATTCATTTTTAGTTCTATAGAATCTGCACAGGAATTAGGCATCTCACAAGACTCCTAAACCTTTTAATCCTTAAAATCAAAGGATGTAAAACCTAGGATCTGGGAAGAAGAATTGAGATATTCTAGTACAAATCTTCAATTACAGACGAAAAATGCAAGAAAAGATAAGAAAGCCCTGAATTTACTTTCCCCAGGTTACACATCTTGTTACTGGCAAAACTGGCATGCAGATAATAACAATATCTCATTTCACTGAATGGTTATTATGTGTCAGATACAGTATGTTCATGATCTTTACAATCATCTTCTCATGGATTTCTCTCCACAACTCTATGAGGTCTGCACAATTTTGCTTTCATTTTTCAGATGAGGAAACAAAAGCATGAAGCATTTACCTACCTCATAAGAGGCCAGTGAGTTAACAGGTGGTAGAGCTAAGATTTAAACTCAACCTCTGTTGTAACTATTACCCTGAACTCTTTGTTCAGCATTTTTGCTACTCAAACTCCCTCCAAAACAGTAGGGCACTGCATTGTCAATACCTAAAACCCAACCATCCTTGTTATTTTAAAGTCTTTCAGAGAATAAAAGAACTTTTGATAGTCGAGAATTTGAAAAAAAAATCCAAACTTTCATACCATTACACTGATATCAGGCAATTTCAGTCTTATATTAGAGATGCTAAATTTGAAAAAAAACATTTTTGAACTCTTTAAAAAAAATGAGAATTTATCTGGGAGCCATATGATTTACCCCTAAGCAAAACCAGCCAGGATCCAACTCTGCTCTTTCCTCTAAACTGGAAGGAAGGGATTTCAATTTTGTTCAACTTGCTACGCTAACATAGCCATAGTCAAGCAAGTGCTGTTACAGGCAAGTTGGTTTAGTTGGTTTAGTGCAGAAATCATAGGCTTTGTTACCATCCATTTGTTCAATTGACTGTATTTATTAAGCATGTACTACACGTAAAGAAGCCATTTGCAGTCACTTCCCCTTACAGTGAATCACAATATGATATAGTAAATGCTACATAGAGTAGTTTTGTCAATTAACATGTACTCAATACATGAGTGGATTAATAAAATGTGGTATATGTATACCATGGAGTACTATTCAGCTTTAAGAAACAATGGTGATATAGCACCTCTTGTATTCTCCTGGATAGAGCTGGAATGCATTCTACTAAGTGAGGTATCCCAAGAGTGGAAAAACAAGCACCACATGTACTCACCATCAAATTGGTGTTAACTGATCAACACATAACTGCACATATAAGAATAACATCTATTGGATGTCGGGCAGGGGGGAGGTGGAAGGGGGGAGGAGGGGACGGTTATATGCATACACAAAGAGTGCGATGGGCACCATCCGGAGGATGGACACGCTTGAATCTAGGACTTGGCGGGGAAGGGGGGGCAAGGGCAACATACGTAACCTAAACATCTGTACCTCCATAATATGCCGAAATTAAAAACAAACAAACAAACAAAAAAAAACATGTACTGATCACCACTTATATGCAAGGCCTTGTGGTCAGTGGCAAGGATACAGAAATAAATTTAAAAAAACTGACTTTACATCACAGTGGCTCACAGCAGTGAGACAGGCAAAAGTGTAAAGTTGAATGGGATGCTATCAGTGCTGTTACAGAGGTCAGTACCTAATGTTAACAGCAGCAAAAAATAGCACCTAACTCTCCCTGGGTACGGGGCCATGGGTGGAGTGAGAAACATAGGAGGGAAACACCCCTAGTTCCCAGACACTTACATGAGAGTCTTTCTTTAAAATTTCTTCAGATACTCTTTCTGTTTTTTTCTTTTGTTATGCCTATGGTAAAATTAAACATATTCTTTATATATAGTAGAGAATACAGGGAAATAGAATTTAGAAAACAGTATTCCCATTGTTAACATTTGTTTATGTTTTTTTCTGATCTTTTATATAGATGGGACTTTTGCATTTCGCTTTGTTGTTCTTGTACACAATTCAACAAACTCCACTAGTATTGGTTTAATGCCCTCCATGTGTAAGACACTGGAGATAAGAAATAACTATAACCCTACCATGGTCCACACAGTCTGGTCATAAAGACACATACTACTTAAATGAATGAGTCTTAGAAACTGATGAATGTAACAATAAGAAATATGGATAGAGGCAGTTCAGGAAACAAAGTAACAAATCTCTGGTCTATCGTACATACAAATTTGAATCCCATTACTCTTTTATTATTGTTATTATTATTGTTATAACAAAAGAATTTTCCATGTTATAAGAACTGTTTTTGCAAGATCCTCATAATGTTCCATAAAATAGTTAAACTATCTTTTATTTAAACAGAACTTCAGTTTTTTAATAATATTTATAATATTATTATAAATAACTCAAATAAACATCTTTAAATAATAAATATTTTTTCTTTTTTCCTTTGGCCTCAAAATACAATTAATGGCTCAATGTGTTTCAATTTCTTTTCCAAAAGCCAGTTCCCTCATTCTACATACAAGCAAGCTGATGTCCAAAGGCATTAAGTAGTCTGACCATGTTAAAATAATCTATAAGTAGTTGCTCTGAGCCTGGAACACAGATCATTGGGTTTCCAGGGTGCTGGCTAAAGGCTAGAAGAAAAATATTCCTCTAGGTTAGGGTTTCTCAACCTCAGTACTATTGATATTTGGAGTACATAACTCTTTGTTGTAGGAGAATGTCTTGTGATTGTAGGGTGTTTAACAGTATCCCTTGCCATTAGTGCCCCCATCACACACTAGGTTATGACAATCCAAACTGTCTCCAGATACTGTCAATCGTCCCCTGGGTATGTGTGTGTGTGTGTGTGTGTGTGTGTGTGTGGCAAAATTACCCCTCATTGAGAACCAATGCTCTAGAGGATTCCTGCTGCATAGATTCTGAAAGCTGCTGCAATGACGTTCATTGACAGCCATGTCATTAAGAAGTCATCCTTTCCTATATTGAATAAACTTCAATTCACAACCACACGTGGGCAAATGGAGCAAGTGTAATTTACCTATTAAACTTCAGCAAATTTAGGATAAAATACCTATAAAATCCTTGAAGGTAGGCTACCCTAAAGAACAAGAAAAAATATATTATTCTGGAAAGATTTTAGGATTCATGCTGGTGTCCAAGAGAATATATGATCCACATAGACAATAAAAGGAAGGAAAAGAACATAGAAACAGACATCAACTCCCTGGCTATTATGGTCTTCCAAGCTGCTAATCTCCCAGGATTTCTCTGAAAAGACAAACCATATGGAGATCTTATCCACCTTACATTAGCTTTATGAGTCCTTAGGTAGTGAGGCCTTGGGAAGATGCTGGACATCAGTTGGGAAGACTGGAAAGCTGTAAAGCCTTAGTTCATGCCCAGGTGTCTGGTTTCTTAGAACACAGAATTAAAGGCATCAAAATCTTATAATGGGTCTCCATATGTGGCTACTGACTACATCTTTTGTCCTTCTGATTTCAAGGAACCATAGAAAAAGGGTGCTAGGGAGTCTCCCCAATCCCAGTCAGCATAAAGTAAGCAGGCTTTGGGCACAATTTAAGCTTTGTTTAAACTGCTCTCTTATGTGTATAAAAAGAAAAGAAGTCAGTGCTGGGTAGAAATTGGCCTGGAGGTTTGCCTTGAGATGAACTGCCCTTCAATGCATAGGGTCAAGTGTTTTATCAAAGGAGAACTGGGCCACTGTTCCTTCTCATTCATCTCTGCCTCCTGAGTCTTCAATCTGATTACGAAATTCCTGACCAACCGCACAGACTCCTAGCTGTGGCAGAGGACAAAGAGGCTCCAGAAATGACTAGCTGAGTGCTCTTGGGTAGGTTCCTTCACTTCTCTGAGTCCCAGTTTTGTTTAGTTAAACAACTACTACCCCAGGTTGTTTTAGGATTCAGTGAGATAATGTATAATGTATCTAGCACAGTATATAGTATATGTAAACACTCAATAAATGTTATCTCCTTTTCCCTTTATCACACTTGCATACTCAGACTGTGGACTAGTGAGCATTCTTCTTATCTTGACAGACTTTCGTCATGTTGCTAAATAAACTCTTTCATTAAAATCCATGACAGTGTTGGATGGTAGCCTCTATGGGGGAAAGGATTGTGTCTGTCTTTTCCTACAATATATTAAGGATACTTTAGTGCACGCTACACGCTCAAGAAATCTTTGCTGAAACAATTAGTATATGAATGAATAAACTGATCATACAATAATGTCCTGCTATTCGTAAAGGAAAAAATATCATTTATTCAGTGTGTCCTCTGTGCTAATCATTTGATATGCACTCTCTAGTCACTGATTTATTCGATTTTCTCAAATTTTAGTCCCAATTTTTGGAAGATGAAACTATTACTTGAGTAATTTTCCTAAGGTCACTTGGCCATTTGGTGGGTTTAGCTGAGCTTAAAAGCCAAGTTTTTCTAATTTCTAAGCCTGCTATGGGAAGACATGGGACTAGGAGTTATCCAAAGCAGGGACCAATTCTTAACCACCTTTATATCCTGTTATAAGTTAAATTGTGTCCTTCGAAAAGATTTGATGAAGTCCTAACCCCCAGTACCTTAAAATGTGACCTGATTTATAAATAGGATCATCTGCAATGATCCTATTTCCAAATAAGGTATTAGTTAAGATAAGATCATACTGAATTAGAGTGGTCCCTTAATCCACTATGACTGGTGTCCTTATAAGAAGAAGAGAGACAGGAAGGAGACTGTCATGTGATGAAAGAGGCAGAGATTGGAGAAATGCATCTATAAGACAAGAAATGCCAAGGATGGTTGGCAAACAATAGACGCTACAAGATGCAAGGAAGGATTCTTCCCTATTGGTTTCAGAGGGAGCATAGCCCTACAGGCAACTTGATTTCGAACTTCTAGCATCTAGAACTGTCTGTTGTTTTAAGTAGTGTGTTATCGTAGCCCTAGGAAGCTAATATATATCCTCCATACAAACAATTGCCTAACATATTAGAGGATCTCAATGCATATGTGTTGAATTAAACTAAACTCCTCTGGGAAGAATATTCTTCTCTGTTGCTGGAGGTGCTCAAACACAAATGGAAAGATTACTCCTTGATTCTGTTATTAAGTAATTTAAATCATTTCTCAGGATCCCACCTAAGCCAGATCCCATGATCTTGAGATCTCAAAGCTTGAAGAGGAATAATTCTGGGGCTACATGACTACATTTGGAGGTATCTCTGGCTAGTGCTTCTAGCATAGTTAAATTTTTATAAATTTATCCAATCTTGTAAGCTATAGCCATCAATTAGAAAAAGATGTTTTTAAATGCTGTTCGGGTCCTTCTTAATTATATATTCACCTTCAAATAGTGTTCATCCTCCATGTACAGCGTGGGTTTAACTGCTTTGTCTGTATCTTACCATTTTTCAGCCTTGCAAGGGAAAATGCGTTTCAGGTATGAAATACCCTCTTGAACTAAGAAAGCAGTGATTGAAGCTTGCCAAATCCTCCAACAGAGCCCCGACTCCTTACATCCTCTTAGAACTTAAGAAGCATTAAATGACTATGAATGTGGAAACTACCAAAGCCACAAATGAAGTAAATTGTACAAATTTAAAATTCCTCCTCCCGTGTGTGTTCCTTGTTGGAAATGGATAAGTTTTTCCTTTTTATTGTTAAAGGAGTCTTTGTTTCTTTCTTCTGATTATCCTCCACTATTGGCTACTGATTTATCAATTTTATAAAATCATAAATGGGAGCCTGTTGCCTGAGACCAGTCATAAATTATGGAAATGTGTTCGGCTCCTCTGTAGGGATTGCTCCTCTTATGGGGAGACTTTCACAGAGCTAAATGTAAATGATTTGCACAGGTTTGCGAGAAGGTTGGGTGTTCCCAGCCCTCCAACGAGGAAGGGAATGTAGAAAGGGACTAATGTTTTCTCAGTACCTTTCTCAGATTCTTTGCAAGTTACTAAATTTAACGCTATTAACACACTGAAACATAATTACCTTCTGTTTTGATAAAAGACAAAATAGAGGCCCGGGATGGTGAAAATACACTCCTAAGGCTGGTGAAGGAGCAAAGCCAAGGTTCAAACCTAACTTTGCCTGCCTCTAAAGTTTAACCTCTTTTCACTTACTACATTGCCTTTCTAAAGCGAAATAGGAATTTCTCAGAGAGAGGTGGATAGGGTAGTATGTATTAACATCCACCTAAACCTTGTGCTCTTCCACGTTCTGATAGATTTGCTCCAAGGAGCCATTAAGAAAAGCCACTGATCCAAGACCTATAAATTAATACTTTCCTCATACACAGCTATAAGCAGCTATTTAAAACCTGGGTAATATCCTTCTTAAAATAAGTATCAGTTTTCTGGGCGTTTATGCTCTATCACTCTTGGTTTTCCCATCCTTGACTCCATTAATAGAATTTTTCTTAATTCTTTTTCTCTTTTTATTGCTTTGCAAGGGGCTAATTTGCAGGCAAAATTGCTAATTTTACAGCTGCTTTCTGCTTTGTCAGCATGAGACTGACTGAGGAGTTATTAATAGAAGAATAGGATTCCCTTTTCATCCTTTTGCTCTTGACTGCTGCAGGAGGTGGGACAAAAATCCATTATTTAATAACATTTGTTCTTCTTGAAAGGTCATCATTCCGGCCTTTCAGTTTCCACTGAACTGCAGCAGCATCAGCAGCAATAGCAGCCACTTTCTCTTCCTGAAAGGCTTCTGGAACTCCTCCAGGTGAGGTGGTTGGTATAAGACTGTCTTTGAGATCCACCTTGGAGATGGGGGCCAGGCTGGGAAATTCTCTCAGTATTTCTGTGCATTTTCCAAATAGTAATTTCTAGCCGTATTTGTAGGTGCCCCCAGTCATCCGCATGTAGATTCCTGGAGTGGTTGATAAATGTGGCCTAAGTCAGTTAGTAATTACATATGGCTGCTAGTAGCAAAGAACAGAAATAACAGTGGCCTAAACAAGAAATAAATTTATTTATTTCATAAAAAAATCTTAAAATAGGCATTCAGGATTGGTAGGTGACTTCACATTGTCATTAGGGACCCAGGTTCCTTTTGCCTTTTAGTTACAATTTCCTTGTCACTTGGTTTCCATTCTCAAGGCTGACCACGGTCTAAGACATACATGATTCTAAGCAGGAATCAGAATATGAGGGTAAAGGACAAAAAGGGACAGATCAGCTGTCTGTCCATCTCTTATGGAGTTTTTCTAGAGGTCCCCTAACAATGAGACACCGCTGTCCAGTCTCTAAAGGGTTAATATTCTTCTGGCTCCTGTTCCACCTTCTTGCAAGGAGGTGTTGGGTCTTTGCAGCTATAATATCTATCATGACATCAACTTCAAAGCATTCAACCTGGGTGTTTGATCTCCTGCCGCCTGCTTTTCTGATGCATGCTGGAAAATAAAAGTAGGAAACCAGGAACGGTTTAGTCATACCTGTTAAACATTTACGGTGCCAGTCAGGAAAGATGTTGACCTTCAAATTAAGAATTAGAAGCACATATTGCATAAAAGAAATCAGTTGAATGAGAACAAAACCAGTGAGGCCGGGGAGAGGCTTCTGAGTGCCCACAGAAGACGTGAAGCACACGCAGCCACTAACTGCTGTATTTCCTCTGGCTTTCGCTATTTATGGAGCAGCTCCAGGGTGGTGCGGTTTCGTCCTGCACACATGTTTTTCATGAGAGAAGAGGGGGAACCATGCCATTTTTGTAGTTTCAAAGGCATAAGAAATAGGAAGTGGTTTGGGAGGGGCAGAAAATGCAGGCAGCCCAGCCTGCTCAGGGTGTGACTCAGAGTTTAAGGAGTCAGGTAACTGAAGAATTAAACAGTTGTTACAAACACGTCCGCCACTGAGATCATATCTTTAACATATTTTTATTGTGATAAGATAGACATAACATAAAATTGACCATTTTAACCACTTTTATTGTACAATTCAGTGGTAGTGTGGACATTCCCAATGGTGTGCAACCATCACACTATCTAGTTCCAGAACTATTTTTTTAATCCCAAGTGGAAACTCCATATCCATTAGCAGTCACTCTTCATTTTCCCCTTCCCTCAGCCCCGGCAACCACTAATTTCCTTTCTGTCTCTATGGATTTGCCTATTCTGGACATTTCATTTAAACGGACGGAATCATACAACATGTGGTCTTTCATGACTAGCATCTTCTTTCAGTTGACACCATGTTTTCAAAATTCATCCATATTGTAGCATAAGTTAGCACTTCATTCCTTTTGATGACTCAGTAATATTCCATGATATGGCTAGGCCACATCTGTCCCCTCAGCAGCTGATAGGAACATTTGGGTTTTTCCACCTTTTGGCTATTGTGTGTAGCACTGCTTGGAGATTTTGCCCAGATCTATCTGTCAGGCCTTGAAGAGAGTTGTAAGAACCCCACACTTTCCCCCAAGTTCCCAAGGCCCCAAGCCTTGCACTCTGGAGTCCCTCGCTGCCCCTGCTTTGCACAGGCTGCCTGCTGTCCTCCCACCTGGCTGACCTGGCTTCACTGCATCTTCCTGGAGTCGCTCCTCTTCCATCCTGTGTAAAATAGTTCCCCGCCTGCCAGTCTCCAACCCAGGCTCTTCCTTCACCACATTCATCACAATTTCTAATGAGGTTGTTAGTTTTGTTTAAATGTCTGTCCCCACTGCTGGAATGTCAGATCCTTAAGGACAAGAGACCCTACCTATTTAATTTGCTGGGTCGTTTTGGGGACTAATGACACTGCCTGCCACATAGTAAGCATTTATTAAAAATAAATACCTGTTCCAGGCCATATCAAGCAAAATGGGCTTTTGAGATATTATCAGACCAGATCCCTTCTGGGCTCTGTTTAAACCCTGGGAGTCAAACGAAGCATAGCTTAAATACCCACTTCGGTGGATATTGCTAACGGTTGCCCCAGGTATCGTGAGGAGAGTGACTGCGATGTTACCCTTTGCTGTAGCAGGAGCCAGAGCCCTTCTTTTTAAAGTGTCTTTTCACCAGATACACCTCTGGCTCACTCCCTCATCTCCTTTGAGCCATTGTGTCCACGGCCCTTCCTTTGTGAGACATACATTAACAATCCTAGTCAACATGGGAGAGGGGCGCTTTCCTTACATTTCTCGTCCCTCTTTTTGGACTTTGTTTTCTCTTTTGCACTTAAAATCACCTGACAAACTATCTTGTCTATTGCCTGCCTCTCCCCACTAAAATGTAATCTAGGACAGAAATTTTTATATTTCGTTCACTGTTGTAATTCAGTACCTTGAACGATTAAGGTGTATACCATGTCTTCAATTAATATTTGGTGAATGCTCAAATAAATAAATGAATAAAGTCTTTTCAGACTTTCTCGTTTAGGAGCTATGGAGAAATGTGAAAGTCTTTGAAAGATTTTTTGCAGAGGAGTGATCAGATTTGCAATGTTTTATCTCTGAAGACTATAAGAATTTGCTCACCTATCCAAGTTTCAGACAACTCTGCCTTTCTGCCACTTTTATCTTCCCTACAGTGTAGGTGTGCACTAGAACCAGGTGTTTTCTTCCCATCCAAATGCCCATAAAGCAAATACACAAACATCCATCGAATGGTTTTTTTCCTTAAGGATTTACTTAAGTAAATACAGAAATCTGGGCAGAGTGTGACAAATGAAAAAAAGCTACCAACTTAAATAGTTACTACAGGCTAGGCACCCGTACTACTGAGGATATCTCACGTCTATTTCTTGTCTAAAACAGGTCAGGATCTCTGCTGAGTACTCCATAGGCTTCATTCTCACAAAAAGAAAACGAGTTAGGAACTATCACTATATCCATTTTATGGATGAGGAAACGGAGGCACACATGAATTTGGTGGCAGACTTAGGACTCAACAATTCCAAATCATAATTCTAGTCACTAGCTATGTTTCTCTCATTTCATCCTATGAACAATTGAGAGACAGACACTCTCATTTAACAGGAAGCTGAGGGTTTGCTGAAGGTCAGTTAATTAATGGTACAGCTATAGTTAAAGCCAGGTTTTTCCAACCTAAAAATCCTTTCTCTTTCCACTATGCTACAATTACTCCTACAACAAACAATTGAAGGAAACACAATACATAATAAATTTTATTATTGTAAGTACCAGCCTTAACTGTCTCTG
Organism: Propithecus coquereli; assembly: GCF_000956105.1. Classification (NCBI taxonomy): domain Eukaryota; kingdom Metazoa; phylum Chordata; class Mammalia; order Primates; family Indriidae; genus Propithecus; species Propithecus coquereli. Next base: position 8,510,945 of record NW_012138302.1, read on the forward strand.
GTTTACGTTGCAATGTGAATTATCTCTGATAACTGGGAATCTTCTCCAGGCCCTAGGAATCAAGCCTACCAATTCCACTTTGGAATGCATACTACGTAAATTTTCTCGGTCTTTAACCAATGCTAAAGGCAGGTTGGCACCAGTCTGTAGATTTCTCAATCACATCTGGACCAGGATGTGTGGGACTCTATGACTCCTGGCTTTGAGTCACTAAGTCTTAGAAGTGACCCTGGACCTCCTGGGTTCTACTGTTTCCAAACTCTCATGAGCATGATGTGCTTCCCTCACTTGTACACAAATGTTTCTCTCCTGAGCTCCGGCCTTCTCCCTTTCCAATGATATCTATGGTTCTAATTCCTTCAAGTCATGATATCTATCATGGGCTATTTCTACCTTTTCTGAGTGGATTGCCATAGTCAGTCTTACTGGGGAATAAGAAATAATATTTATTGTGTGCTGGAGATTATATAGCTGTATCTCATTTAATCATGATAACAATTCTGAGAATCAGGTAGATATTATACTATCCCTTTTATAGATGAGGAAATAAACATTTGGAGAAGTTAAGCCCAAAGTAAGAAAGAAATGATGCTCAGAAAGAACCCATATTAGACTATAAATCTGTAGTTAAAATTATTTCCACCCTTGAATATTGCATTAATTTTCTCTTGCTGAAAAAAAGAAAAACCCTCAAATTTAGTAGCTTGGCTGGGTGCAGTGGCTCACGCCTATAATCCTAGCACTCTGGGAGGCTGAGGTGGGAGGATTGCTTGAGGTCAGGAGTTCAAAACCAACCTGAGCAAGAACGAGACCCCGTCTCTACTAAAAACAGAAAAAAATTAGGTGGGTGTGATGGTACACGCCTGTAGTCCCAGCTACTCAGGAGGCTGAGGCAGCAGGATCGCTTAAGCCCAGGAGTTTGAGGTTGCTGTGAGCGAGGCTGATGCCACAGCACTCTAGCCTGGGTAGCAGAGCGAGATCCTGTCTCAAAAAAAAATGGTACTCAGAGTTTTTGGCTCAGGCTGAAATGAAGGTGTCAGACAGCTGTGTTTTCATCTAGAGCTCAGGGACTTCTTCCAAGCTCATTCCTGTTATCAGCACAACTCAATGCCTTGTGATTGTAGGACTGAGTCCCCATTTCCTTGCTGGCTATTAGCTGGAGTTGCTCAGCCTCTAGAAACCACCCTCATTCCTTGTCACATGGACCCCTCCAGCTTCAAGCCATAACTGCATCAAATCTTTCTCATGCTTCTAATCTGACTTCTTCTCATAACAGCCAGAAGAGACCTCATGCTTTTAAAGGGATCAGGAGATTATATTAGACCCACCCACGTAATCTCCCCTTTGACATATCATATAGCATAATTACAGAAATGGTATCTCATCATATCCACAGCTTCCATCTACACACCCATGGGAGAGTATTAATAGGAGGATGAGGATCACCAGGGGTCATTCTTAGAACTGTGCCAATCACAGATGATGTAAAACGGAAATGAGGCCTCGTGTTCGCTAGCAGCCGCACGGCCTCAAAGCAGGTGCCATGTCACTGCCCTGGTAGCTCTCTTGCAATCCACAAGCTCCCTAAAGCAGCCAGGAGCAGATTTCTATTATTTTATTTTTTATTTGAATATCCTCCAATTTCATGGGATTCCTTCATCCTCTCCAAGATTTGGCTGGGCTAAACAAGAACTGACACCAGTAACAATTAATTATCTAATGTATATAATAAAGAAGGAGGTGAGGGAGAAATATTAGTAAACTTTTAAATAGATTTATAATTCTAATCAGAAACTAGAAGTCAAAACCACTCCTCTTATCTTTTGGAAGCATACATTTGTTATCACACTTCCTCCTATAATTTTTGTGTTCTTCCTGAGTGTCCCATAAACTCCAAACTGCAAAAATGAAAACCCACATAATGAAATTTAAAATGGTCTGAAACAGCCACAATTAGTAATTGGTGCTAATTGTGATTTGAAATTGAGGCCATGAAGGTCTCCAACTGGGACAAAGAGCACTGCTATCTAGAGAGCTGCTGGGCTCTGCTTTGCCCTACCGGACCATAGCACGCAACTTGAGAAAACACATCTGCCTCAGATTTTCCTAAGTGTCCCTGAGGGAGCAGACAATAGGTAGGCGTTATTACTTAGAAGAACAGAAGGGATCCCATAACACTCCAAAGTGTAAGGGCATGTCCTAATGGAACACTTAGCTAGTAGGAACTTTCTATCTACCCTAGGATTTCCTTGTCATCTCTCAAATCTCCATCAATTAAATGAAAATTTACAACTGCTAATTCTCTAAATAGCTCTCCTCTACAGCCTTTCCTGAGACCCTGAGAACTTCCAAAGTACTTTGTTCTCAACTCTGTAAGAGGCTGTGAATCTTTTTAGCTTATACTGTATTGCCTTCTTTTCCTTATCAGCACTTTAAGACTATAACTTTCTTAAATGTGAAAACCGTGCCTGATTGGATATTTTTATATAACTCAATGTCTGACATAATAACTGATTAATAAAATATCTGGTGACCCACCACTGGTCATATTAGTGTTTTTTGTGTTATTGTTCTTGTTGTGTTGTTTTATTTCGAAGTCTTTTTAAAGCCCAAGGTTACATTTTTATGACTTGATGGGTTGAATTAAGGTGCTGATTAGATTAGAGTGAGCTAAGCAGGGTTTTAGTTTCTGTCTCTCCTGGCAGCCATAGTGTGAGCTCGCTGAGAGCATCTGGGATGGATTCACGAGAATCTGGTAAAAGCAGCAAAAGCACAGGGATGAACTGACACAGTTCCAACAGGGGCTGGTAGGTACAAAGAAGTGTTGAGCTCTAAAGGGAGGGTTCAGTGTGAGTGCCAACAACCCCTTGCACCGCTCAGATCCAGTCGTTCTCTCTTATCATATGAAGCTCTAGTATTACAGTATAATTCCAGTTTTCAAACAAACGTATTCTCATTCCTTCTCTGAGAGGAGAGGTGGAAATCCAATAATGCACATTCTATTTGGTGGCCAATTGTGATCTCCTGGAAGACCAATGCTAAAGAGTTTGTAAAACAAGCTACAAATCTCACTGCTATGGTTTGCCTAGAGGGCACAACTGATATTCCTCCACTCCCTCATCCTCTCTGCATTCTAGATTCCCCTCACCTTTGTCTAACATGTCAGCTGGTCTAAGTTGTTTTCCTGGTGGGACGACCCAGACCTTAATCTCTAGGGTCTGAGTGCTTAGTTGCTCTATTCTTGTTCACGTGTGTTTGCTGTAGTTGCCCATAGTCATTACCAGGCATGGAAGTATGAAGAGACAGCCAGTAATTTCTGTGGATTCCAGACTTGCCCCCATAGTGCAGAAGTCACCCTTCTTCTCTGTAATGACAGGATAAGTTACCATAGCCAGTAGAGAAATGCTCTTCCTGGCCTGTTGCTCTACTAACATGTGATGATCCCAAGGTGATTATGTAGCAGTCACAGCACCCAGCTTAGCAGGATTCTTACTGTATTCCTAGAAATGAGTTTGCCCCACCACACAACTAAGTTCTGTAACCTGGCAGAGCCTGAGATTAAAGGAATGAAAGCACAGATTGCACAAGTGGGTCACTGGGCATGAGAGTCAGAGTGGCAACTCTCACTTTCATCCTTTGTTTCCCGGAGCCACGAATTTTAGCTAAACAAGACAGAGAACCATCATTTCAAAATATATGCCGTATCTTGAAGGACAGCATACCCTCCCTGCGAGCATTGTCCTGCAGCCTGTACCTGAGCAGAGTCTTCAAAGGAGTCAAACCCATATCTGGAGTATGTGTCTATTCCAGTAAAGATACATGACTTAAGTGACTTCCTACTCCAAGGTGGAAAGGATTTCGGTGTGCTCTGCTGCAAGGTGGCTGCCTGGTCTCCCTGAGTAAGCATGCCTTGGTCTTTGCTGCTAGCAGATACGCGTTCAGCGGTGACGAAGGCTAGAACAGCAGCAGTGAGGGAGAGCTTGTTGTTGACCCCATGTAGAACCCCTGTACTTGCCACCATGGCCACTCTATTGCACAAGCAGTAGTGCAAAGAACAGAACATGGCCGACATCTGAGCATAGGTCATATTGTCCCCTTGCATTGCATATTCTCTGGGGCATTAAATGTGAGGCATAGACTTTTGCACATTCTGACAACTATCCCCCCCACAAACTGTTCTTGCTTATATACATTAGACAAGTCTTGGAATTCCTTTGGCTTAATGGTTAATTTTTCAGACCTAGACTTGTATTTTTTGCCCAGAATTTGACTGAGACCTGACTCTAATTATCAGCCAAGAGATAAAGAGGGGTCATAGGGGTGAGTCTTGAGATAAAAAAGAGTGATCTTATGAGGCACCTGCTCCAGGCGAAATTATTACATGTCTGGGGAAGGGAAGGCTGTTTTCCTCCGTAAAAGATGAAGGTACTGATTTTACTGGCCAAAGGGTTCAAGAGAATTTTGGGGATTCAAATTTCTCAGATTTGTTTACTCAACTGTTACCATCCCAGGTCTCATGGATCTACCTTTAGTTTGAAGATCCCTGACTTTGACATAGGAGACCTGCTGAGACTGCACAGATAACTGCTTTTTAGCTCAGTCACACTTGTAATAAGTTCCTGGGCCTGAATTTCATCACAGTTGTGCCTTACAACTGCAGGAGATAAGACTTTCCTTTAACATTGTCACAGATTCCTGGTTTTCAGAGTATTTCTTAAGTTAAAATTGGTTCTCCTGAGTCTTCCATTTTTTTTTGAGTAGGCCTCCAGTGCTATCAAAAGCAGTCACCTCACTTTATAACCTTTATAAAAAACCTTGTTCCCATACAAACAAAGGCTTTAACTTCCTGGTCTTTCAATGTCTTAGCCTCCAACTGTACTACCCCAATTATCCATAAGTAAAAACTTGACTTCAATGTATAGCATCTGACTCCTAGCAATGGGTTCTTACTGCTTTTAGACAAGAGAGCAATATAATTTTAAAATCATAGTCTCTAGAATCATTTCTGGATTTAGCTAAGTCTCTGCAAAGCTGAGGTAAGGACTGAAGCAATGATACTTAATTTTAGAAAGCAAGCCTAGAGATATGAGGGTGAGGAAGAAAAGGTAAATGAAGGCAAGGAAATATAAGAAACAACGCAATGCATTAGATCCCACCTGCCACCTTTCCCTGTGCATTGTATATTCCCTTGTGGCATTAAATGTGAGACATAGAGGAGGCTAGGAAGACATGCAGTAGCTTGTTGTAAGATGTGTCTGCTTGGGCTTTGGGACTTCCTTGAAAGATTTACGATGAAAATTTTCACCTCATAGGAATCCACAAAAAGATAAACAAGATGAAAGTATCTGACTATCTCCCTTCAATCTTCCAGTTGTCATTTCTGTTGGTTTGACTTGTTGCACTAGATCTACAGTAAATACAAGCTACAGCATCCTCTTTGCAAAAATATTTAAACTTGAGAATGACCAAATGTTTGGAAGCCATCTAAAACAGTAAGAGAGCATAATATAAAATAGACAGGCATGGCAACTGACCCTTTACCTCAGATATTGTAGGTGATTGATATGCTATGGAAAAGATTAGGGAAGAAGGAACAAATGGGACCAGAAGCAATAGAAAACTCTTGGGAATTTTTTTCTGATTATCATGAAAATATGTTTATGTATCCATGATTACTTTAAAAATCAAGAAAGAAAAATCACAGCATATTTTAGAGAAATCTACCCTAAAAACAAATGAATGGCAATGGCATAAAAATCAATACAAAAAAATCAAAAAATATTATTTACTTAAATAGTTTTCTTTCCTCATTTTACCTTTGAAACAAAGCAAGCACTTGATGGAAGGCATAGGCAAAGGAACAATGTAGGGAGTACCCACGCTTGAGTGGCCCTATACTAAGATTGTTATATTTTTACCTAAAAGATGACCCCAAAAGCATATAGTTCCCTCATGGATACATACTTCTATGCTGTTGCTACAATGTAACCTAAAGCCACTGGATTGTGTATTCTATAAGAGCATGGACTGTACATTTCAGTCACCAATGGATATACTACATCAAACTTGGTAAGCTTTCAACTACTATTTATTGAATGTTACAATTAGTCGATCAATTAATCTACAAAAAGCCTGAGATACTTTTCCATGTCTCCTTTCTAATTTCTCTTGTTTCACCTCATTTGAAATCTTGATTCTATACCAAACACAGATTATATATTTACTAAACCATATTTGAACAGATCTTCCCAATCTTTCTCATAGTTTTTCTTTACTGCAGTAAATATAAACATTGAAAATTATATAAATCTATGGCTAAAGGATGAGACTTCTAAATGCTAAGAGTTTAGGATGCAAGTTGATCATAGATGAATTTTATTCAGAGCACCTTTAAAACACCCAAAATGTTGTATCATGTCAGCGTTCATAGATTTCCAAGAGAAATTTGTTTTCCTTGTAAATGAATAAAAGGAAAAACACCAGATTGCTTTTTTGTAAGCTTGTTTGACAAATTACTCACATTGGATTCATATTTTACATCCCATAAACCAAATTTCCCTATCGGTAGCATTTTTTTTCTTGCCACCATCCTATTTAATATGCTTCAGTCCATGGTTAATATCCACGGAAAAGTAAGCTTGAACTTTGAGTCCCATCATGGTCTGCAGCCCATTGCATTGATTCTCTATGTCATGGCATAGAACTGGAAATGAACAGATAACTGGTATGGGCTAAAAATAATGAAAATATGCTACAAATCCTATATCAAGATTCAATGTGTTTAATATAAGTTGACTTTCTCTACACCAACCAATTCAACATAGATTGTTAGAGTTGACTGTTGGAAGAGTAAGTGGTCAGGGAAGTTCTCAGAGAACTCCCTGGGAATGAAAAATGGCTCCCTGGCCAAAAAAAAACCAATAAAGATATGAAAAGAACATATTACTATCAACGAAAGAAGTTAAGTAGCTCTCATCCCTGGTGACAACAGACAAGAAGTTAACAGTATTTGTGCATCAGGTAGGAAGTGATGCTAAGCAAACAACAGCTAGTGCGGCTGTGGATAAGCTTCTTGGTAAGCAAGGTGTGACAGGGTTACAACTTGATTAACCTTAGTGGGACCAGGTCTGTGTAAGTGGAAACATGGTAGTTAAAACGAAACATAGCTATTTTCTTGTTTTAGTCAAAGCTAAATGTATATAGGGGAGTCTTGGGAAAGCTGGGAGACTGGACACAGAATTCTCTTAAGTTTTCCATGTCTGCTCAGAAAAAGAAGTAAATAATCCCTTGTTTGAGTTGGTTGAATGGCTCTTGAAGATTGGAGTTTTCCAGCAATTATCAGAGCCATATTCCATTTACGTATTTCTCATTTAATCTAGTATGGTAAAGTATGATCTGCTGATTAAAATTCTTAACATATCTTTGAAGTAAGAGCATTTGCCTATATAATAGATAGTCTCAGAGGTAAACATTGCTTCTTCCCACATTCCACAAAGCTAAGCACCTAGGAATGTCAAAGAAGATTGCATAGCCTAAACTCTCTTTTTTGTAGTGTAGACAGGCAAGAATGTTTTAATAGCATTCTTTTCTCTCACACTTTTCCTCCAATTGAATTTTTAACACTATTTTTCCCTCATATTATTGAATAAGTGATCAATATTATTTCTCCCATGAAATGAGTAACATTCAGGGACTCTCAGACTGCTGGTCTCCTTGTCCATGCCTCTGAGAGCGAGTATGATGTAACTATAAGGATCACAGGGCTGGAGACAAGGACACCAAGAGGTACTAATCATCACTAACCCATGGTGTGACCTTGAACAAATCACTTTCCTTTTCTAGGTCACAGTTTTCTCTTCATTAACAGAAGAGAATGTTCTCTTCAGTGAAGAATTTGTAAGCTCGATTTATAGCATAAAGACCCTGTTCAAATTTAAAGAGTAATTTGGAGTCCAGATTTTCCTGATGCTTTTAGATACTTCATTTACTTCAACAAAGATTAGGCTTTCTGGATATATAAATATGGTTAATGCTCTGGTAAAAAAAAAAAGTAATTGATAACTTTTTTGGAATTTGTGAACTCTTTCAAGTTTACTTTGGGTGCCTTTGAGGAACTCTGAAAGAACTCATTTGCATATCCAATCTGATATTGGCCTGAGTGATTGGAAACGTGTCTCTCAGGTGGACAAATCACTTCATTCTCATAAATGGGTCAGTCCCTGTTGCTCCTCTTTGGGAATAGCCTTTCTACTTAAGAATATTTTAAGAAGGAAATAGGAATTATTCAATGCCTTGTATCTTTCATACTCTGTCTCCCAGGTCCAATGGACCTTTAGCAATTGCCCAATCTAAGAGAGAATCAGGGGGTTATTCAGGCATTTTGCAAATGAGTATACATTTTGATTCAGCAATTAATGCTTCTCAATCTTTTATTATCTCTCTGTGGCCAGTTGAATGTGAGTTCTTCATATATACAGTTACCCAATGGTTTTTCTTCTTCTTCTTCTTTTTTTTCATAGACCCTAATGTATAAAACATAGAAAGATATGAAAGGGTCCCTCAGGAAGTTTAACTCTTCATGTATTGGTGAAAAAATACTTCAAAGTTGGAAAAAGGCCAACTGCTAGAGCCCTTTAGAATATTACTTAAAGCGTAGAGCTTATTTGATAGCATAAGCTGCAAACTCTTAGTTCACATCAAGAGAGTATGTTTTCAATACATGTTTTCTCTTGCTGTTGTTATTATTATTTTTTGCAGGAGCAATATGAATACCAGGATTGGCATTCTACTTTATGTAACTCTTTTCCCCAGAACACATCTTCATTGGAGTTCTAAGGGTTCAACTTAACACACTTGGTATGATGGATGCTGTTTCTCCTCCAGAATCGCTCTCCACCCTTCTGCATCATGTGAACCAGGAGGCCGGCCTGTATGAACTATGTTAATGGGTGTGATATTATAATATATGTGGTATGTGTGTGCATATATATATACATATACACACACATATATATAAAGGTTTTTGTCCACAATTGCTAATTCATAACTCCCATAGCCCTTATTACAGTCTTTTGTTATAATGATGGGGAACTCTAGTCCTCAGGAAAAAGAATCTCTGTTTCTGACCTTATCCTGCCCTCCTTTAACCCACCCAAGGCAGGACTCTGACTGCGGGTTATAAGATCCTCATTCCAGAGAGGGTCCTGCTCCACACACTAGAGGAGGAATGTTGCACAGAGAGGCCAAGAAGAATCTAAATGGATGGGCTTGCTGGGTTTAGATCGTACCTTTTTGTCCAATCACATGTCTTACACGGTTGCCAATCATGCCTATCCAGTGACGTTTCCATAAAAGGCCCAAGAGGACAGGGTTCAGAGAGCTTCTGGAATAGTTGAACACATGGAGGTTCCTGGAGGGTGGCATGCCTGGGGAGGGCATAAAAGCTCTGTACTCCTTCCCCCGGACCTCATCCCATGCATCTCTTCACCTGTATCCTTTGCAATATCCTCTATAATAAACCAGTAAACATAAGTGTTTCCCTGAGTTCTGTAAGCCACATCAACAAGTTAATAGAACCCAAAGAGGGTGTTATGGGAACCCCAACTTGAAGCCAGTTGGTCAGAAGTTCCAGACGCCTGGACTTGTGACTGGTCTGAAGTGGGGGAAATGTTGGGCGTTGAGCCCTCACCCTGTAAATCTGACACAATCTACAGTAGGTAGTGTCATAATTGAATTGGAGAACATCCAGTTGGTCTCTGTCACAGAATTGATTGCTCGCTCAGTGGTGAGGAGAACCCCAAACACACATTTGGTCATGTAAGTCTTCTTCTGCGTTGATGACTGTTGTGGTGTGAGAGCAAAGGAAAAATAGCTTGAGTTTTTTTCCAAACAATGGGCTAGGCTGATCTCTAACTTTCAACTGGGTTTGGCCAATAAGAAACACCAGCAGGAAGTCAGAGAGCAAGAGCAAATTGAGGCTGAGTATTTACTTCCCTTCTCCCTCCCTGTAGAGTTGTGAGTGCGTTAGTTGCTATCAACCAAAGGCCTCATCCCTATCAGGCAGTTCTCTTCACACGGCCATCTCTGTCTCCAGTTTTGGTGTGGCATGCCTTTCCTGCCAGGACTCTGCCAAAATACATTGTCTCTGGGTATTAACTCCGTGAGGACAAGGCTCTCTGTTCTGCATTATTAGTTGCTGTATCCCCAGCACCTAGAACAAGGCCTCGCATGTATTAGGTGCTTAAGAAATATTTGTTGAATGAAAGACTATTTTCTAAATATGGACTTAGCACAGGTTTTATGCGGCCCACAGCTTTTACAATTTTATTTATTTATTTATTTTAGT
>NW_012138302.1:8521432-8538648 GCF_000956105.1 Propithecus coquereli
CCCTCCCCCTGCCCAACATCTAATACATGTTATTCTTATATGTGCACTTAAATGTTGCTCAGAAGCTTTTACAATTTTAGAGGCTCTCTTTAAGAAGAATATACAAATATCTTACTGCTGCAAAGTTCACAAAATATATGACCTTTTTTCTAAGGCCCCATGCAAGGCCTTGAATGGATCCCATGCGAATGAAGAGCTCTGAAACAAGCTGCCTGCTCTGAATCTCAACTCAAAGTTTCAAAAAATCTGTCAGATGCATTCACAGAAGTGTAACGCCAAAAGCATGGAATTGGGAGTCAGATACGCATGGGTAGGAATTCCCATCCTCTGCCTATTAGCCACGAACTTGAATAAGAAAGTTAACCTTCAAGAGCCTTGGTCTACTTCCTCTATAATAGAGGAATAAGGTCTTCTCTCAGAGCACTGTTGTGAGGATTACCCTAGATAACTATGGAAAGGGCCTGGCATTCAACAGGTGCATAGGTTCAATCTTGCCACAGTGAATGACAGGCCTGCCTCCCACCTGTTAGGATCTATGATCTTCCTGGTGAGTCCTCTGAGAACCAGTCTAAGTAGCTGTTACTTTCGGATCAGACTGTGGCCCTGTTCACGCCAAGTCCTGCGGTCAGTATTTGCACAGCAGAAAGTTCAGGATCTAGCACAGTTTGCCTACTGCCAAACACCCAGCCCTGTTTGCTGGGGATTCCTTTATGTCATTGCCCATAACTCAGCCAGATCTCTCAGGTGCCATTGAAATGCTCCAAGCAAAGCTTTTCATTGCTTTCTCAGAGGAAAAATTTTTTCCCATATTTCATTTTCTACATGATCCTCAAAGACAGGTCAGTGGCCTTCTACATAAACATTTTATCATGATGTTGAGCAAGCCACATTTTAAAGCCTGGATTATTTTTTGTGTGCTCTGTTATTAATGTTCCCTCTTCTAGTTACTCAAATATGAATTTCACCCAAATTCTTGCTTCAACAATGCAAAATCCATGAAGATAGGAATATTTGCTTTATTTATCACTATACTCTCAGAGCATAGTGCCTGGCATGTAATAGGTAAGAAATATTTTTGAGATAATAAATGAATAACTGAGTACAACAAGCAGAATGGAATATCAGGGAATGATCTGGAGGATATGAATTATAAGGATAAAGTAAGAAACCAAATATAGGAAATGTTTTATAACTTATAAGAGTTAAATATCTTGTGAGGGAGTGAGCTCTTCATGATTAGAGGTATTATACTAAAGTAGAAACTGGTGAGCACTTGCCAGGAGTTCTACAGAGAAGAATCTTGCATTGAATCAAATGTAGAAGTCAGTTACCTTTTATTTCAATTCCAACGCTGAGAATATATGATTCTATAAATTCATCCTACCTGTCAAGTAGTGGCTTGTGGCAGTGCAGGAACCTAATTGACCTTGGAGCTGATTCCAGTTCCACTGTACTAGCTTTGGTACCTTTACCACATTAACTTCTCTGAGCTGCAGTTTCTGCATCTATACAGTGAGCATAATCCTGATTTGACAGCATTATTTTGGATTAAATGAGATAATAAATTTAGGAGTCTTCAAGCACCGCTCTAAGTATTTATTCACCATTCAACAAATATTAAATTTCTTCTCTAGCCCCACACCTCAAATTCACACTCCTATCAATAAAGCTGGAATATTTGAGAAATTTTCAAGAGTGGAAGATAAGAAAGAGGCTGGGACTACAATTGGGAAGACCTGGCCTCTCCGTCTATCACTGGCCCTAACCACCTTTGTGACTTTCAGCAAGTCGTATGCCGTCTTTAGCCTCCTATTATTCAGCTATAATACAAAGGCCCTAGATTAAATACTTCCTTAGATTTCCCCAGGTCTTGAAGGTTTGATATTTCTTCAGAAAGCTCAATTCACCTACATTTTGGCACTCCTTAAATACTCAGAGTAGCATTAGATAGGAAAACCTGCATGATCCTGTTGGGTTTTCTGACCACTATAGGCAGGATCCCAGCATGTGGCTGAATCTGAGTTGGTCTCATGAGTATATTATTGTGTGCCTTGGGCTCTGTGAAATGCAATAAGTTGTATGTAATTCATTAGCCATAATCAACCTATCTTTGTAGATATCCTCTCAGAGGGAGACCTCTTCCACAATAACTTCATTTTTTCCTTGAATGAGACTGAAGAATTAACACACTGCAGCTACTAGGATGATATTCAAATTTTTCAAAAGGGAATATTCTTACCATGGGCCTGGTATCCCTCCTGGTGCTACACAATGGGGCCTTCCACCTTCTTCCCTGAGCCCTCCCTCAAAAGCCCAGAAAACTCATTCTCTGCTAACCATGTACTTCCTTAACCATATGGGGGGAACAGGTCATTTTAGCCTCCTGCCCAGAAACCCTCCAGTGCATTGGTGTGTCTTCCTAAAATCCGATTCGTTCTTCAAATAAAGAACCTAATACCTTATCATTATATTTCCTCCCCCTGGGAATAATTTTCAGTACTAATACTAATATGAATAATAAAGCATAACATTAAAATGGGGGTGAGCTATTCAGTGCAGATGAAGAGCAAGGGTCAAGAAAAGACTCTTTTGCCTCTAACTGGGAAATTAAACTGCCCTCTTGGTTTTGGTTATGAAGGGAAGAAAAAGATTTCACTCAACTGTGAAGGCAAAAGATTTGATTGATAGAGCTGTTATCCTTGGTTAGCTTTATAATGACTTCATTTGGATGGGTCAATCTTAAGAAAAATTGATCTTGAAAATATGCTTCTGCCTCCATGTCTGTATTTAAGCTACAGTTTCCCTCCCTTCACCCCCATGGCACTTTTGCATGGCACTCTCATCACTAATGAGCAGTGTTCAGGTTCCGGATGATTTCAGGCCTCAATCCACAGATACACTGACAGATCCTGGTTGCATTAAGCTTTAAAATGTTCTTGCCCAGAGGTTTCAATGAGAAACACATGTTTCCGCCACTTGCTTTAACTCTAGCAACTAGCAGGGTCTGCTACACTGAGACTTTCCAGGAACTCTCTAGAGACCCAAGTGACTCCAGCCCAAAGGATCCATTTGGATGCCACTGGAGCTTCAATCCAAAAGGCTCAGGGATACTGTGAACTGAAAGAAAGGACAGAGAGAGGACCAAACTAGAGACACTATCCTTCAAAATGGGCTTCTGAAAAACAACCCCACACCAGAAATCAGAGCATTTGAGTTTCAGAATCAACAAACGCTGACTAAGCACCCACTGTAAGCCAGACCTGTTTCATATTATTTCAACATCAAATCTGTATTTTAAGGCAGTCATTATTAACTCTATTTTATAGTGAGGGGACTGACACTTAAAAAGGTTACATGACTTTCTTAAGGTCCTAAAACTGTTTCAGAGTTGAAATTTGAGTTTATATCACCTGACTCAGGTTTCTGTCCTTTTTTATTATCCCCCATAAGGCCAGAATCCTGGGTCTGCTACTCAGCAGCTGTGTGTCCTTGGTAAAGTCATTTACTCTCTCTCAGTCTTTTTCATAAAACAACGAGGGTAGACCAGAGAACCACTCTAGTCTCATGATGCACCTAACAGGAAGAATCCCCTGCCCATCTGGCATGAAAAGAATTGCTACTAACTGCCTCTCAGATGTAAAGGAACAGCATTAAAACTGCTCTTTGATCAAGATCAAAACCACTAAATCATTAAGTGAAAAGTGCCTTGCGATCACTAAGATCCAATTTTTCCAATGACCATGGCTGCCCATAGCTTTTAGGACAAAATTCAAACTTCTTACTTTAGCCCACAAAGTCCTGCATCATTTACTTTCTTCCTACTTCTCTGCCCTCCCTGCTCCTTAATCCCCAGCAGTGTGTCTCTACGGCACCGGCCCCCACCCCAGCCAATAATTGCAATTTCCAAGCACACATGACACTCCCCTGCCTAAAGGGCTGACTCCCCTTTCTTCAGTCAGTTAATGCAAACGTGTCTGTAAAGTTCAGCTCCATGGTCTCCTCTTCTGGGAAGCCTACCCTGACTCCAGCTTAATCCTGATGCCTCTTATTTGTGTCCCCACAAGCACCCTGGGGATCTTGTTCATAGCAATGCTTCATAATAGCTAATTGACTGACTTTGCCCTTTCACCAGATTCAGAACTCCCTAAGGACAGGACTATGTTGAATTTATCTTGTATCTTCAGCATCTATCCTAGTAACTGTTGCCACATCAACGCAGGGGTTTGTCAGCTTGGCAGACATCAAGTCAAGGGACACAGTCAAGTCCATTACAGTAAGGGGCTTTTTATTATTTGGCACAAGTAAGGAACACACTGGGGAGAGTTTCCAAAGAAACATGTCCCTAAACAAACAAAAAGGCGTGTCCCTGAACAAGGCAGTTGGGCTGGTTTTATAGTCAGAGGGTAATGAGGCATTTTCTGACAGGGTCTTGCAATGGGGTGATGCCAGGAAATGTATGCTGACTGGATGCTGCCATGGGGTGACAGGTGTCAGGGCTCAATCTGATTGGATACTGGATCTTGCCATGGGACATCAGCTTCTTAATTCAGTCCCTGCTCCTCTATCAGAGCACTTAGGTTCTGCCCATGGGTGCACACTTGGTTCATCTGGGCATGCTCAGGTGGTGTGACCTTCAACCTGGGGGTCCATGACAACTGAATAACAACTCACAACTTTGTTACATAAAAGTTGAGCCAGAGTCAGACTGGGAACGGTGGCTCACTGCTGTAATCCCAGCACTTTGGGAGGCCAAGGGAGAGGGATCACTTGAGGCCATGAGTTCAGGACCAGTCTGGGTAACATAGTGAGGCCCCCATCTCTACTAAAAATAAAAATACAAAAATTAGCTGTGCCTGGTGGCATGTTCCTATAGTCCCAGCTACTTGGAAGTCTGAAGCAGGATTGAGCCTAGACATTGAAGGTTACAGTGAGCTATGACGCCACTGCACCTCAGCCTAGGAGATAGAGCAAGTCCTTGCCTCAACAACAACAACAAAAAGGTTGAACCAGATTGGTCTGGTGCAGTTACATAATTGAAGCATAAAAAGAGATTAATCAATGATTCTGAGTGAGTAAATGATTAAGACAAGATCAAACAGGAAATGATCAGAACAAATGGGAAACAATTTCTATTTCTGAGAAGCCAAATTTTTTCAGCCACAGTAGGGTTTTACCTACGTGTACAACCTTGCATATTGCTCCCTCCTGCCCTTTCCCCCTCCTCCCGTCCTATAATAGAAGGAATATTTTCTAAATGCACTGCATGATTATTTTTGTATGTTAAAGTTTAGCATTACGTTCTTAACTTTCACTGACAAATGCTGTGAAAAATTACCCTAAAAACTCACTACTGCTTCTTATGAATTCCCACACTAGGAATTTCTTGTAGAGTTTAGCCCTAGGAAAGCTTTAATTCTTCCTAATAAATTGGTATCCTTTCTCCTCTTTGACAATGTAAACTATATAACTGAGTATAATTCCATTTTCACTTTAGCTTCTAGGAACTCCAGAGTCAAATTTCTTGTCTAACCATACAATTATATAAATGCTGCGATTTGCATATTTTAATTTTTGTTTTATTTTCTGTCCTACCCAATTCAGCCAACATTTATTGAGACCTTATTTTGTGCACAGAACCCTTCTAGAGACTTGGTATACATCAATTAACAAAGCAGAATAATATTCTACTCTCATGGAACATAGTTTGGAGATATCATTTTTATGTACATCATACAAATCAATTCCAGAATTAATGTAGTACATATGATCTAAACTTGATGTTTATAGTCATTAAATACCTGGTTTCTTCTTTTTTAATGCATTCATTATAAATATATCTCTCATATAAATTTTATAAATGCCAACTTTCACAGATTTGAAACTGATAAGAAAAACATAAAATGTTCATGGAATTAGAATCAACTCATTTCCGACTTACTTAGATAATGGTAATAGAAAGTTTATAGGCAGCTTCAGCAATCCCTAATCAGCATTTCGTAACACATTAACAGTTGGTGTCTGGAGTTTGGCATTCATTGTGAATGAGCGCCTGACAGCTTTTGTTGTAAGTTTGGGCTGCTTTTCCTTAGTAATCTGTTCCCTGCTGTCTGAGGGGAGGAAACTTTGCTTTCTAAGATGCCCTACCCGGTGTCCATGTCAATCTCCCAACCTGTCCCAGAGCCCACCCATCAGTAACTACCCGGAGGGTTTCCCGGTTTTCCTAGCTATAGGTCGGGTATGAAATGCTGTGATTGTGACCGCTTCTCTTGAGGTGCACTTTTCATTCTTCATAAAGTTCTAGATTTTTTTTTTACTCAGGATTTTATAAAGATAACAAAAGTATAAGTTGACAGTTGAACCTGTGTCATGGACTAAGAAAATACAGTTCCTTGAAAAAGCTTAATATGTATTCAATTGTATGTACTATACAATGGGAACCTGATATTCATGTCCTAGTCAACTTCCCCAAAGGGTTAGCGGAAACCTTGAGAGTGAAATGGCTAAGCGAATGAGATCAGTTTTCTCTGTCCTCTTCTCTGTCATGGTCTCAGCTCTTCTATGTTCATCCAGGCCTCACCGTGCTTTTATCCCACACAGCCTGTTCTGTCAGAGTATCTGGTCAAGGGATGCCTGAACCAAAGACTGTCCTTCACTGTGGAGAAAAGTGGAAATCCATTCATTAAATCCGACCCTAACTACCCCATCTCTGTTTAGCTATCTCACTCTCATTATCATGTAGGCTACACGTACAACAATACCACCTAATGCAGCCCAATTTACTGAGCAAGAATTTCATGAATTACTACTGGGTATGCAAAATAGGCACAAGGTGAAGATACAATATGGGCAGAAACAATGGCAGAGACTTGGATATGGTACTAGCTCACCCCTGATTGTGTGATTGAAGGTCACATTTCAAACCAAAGAGTTCAGTTTGTTTTTGTTTTGTTTTTTACATATTGATGGGGAAAAATGTGATTTTTATACTATAGCAAAGTAAGTAGTAGCTTCCCCACTTCATCACTTACGTCTGATTCCATTTTCTTTTGATAAATACACCACATTCCCAACAGCTTATTTTCTTTTCCTTTCAGGCAGCTGGTGGGAAAATGTGCTCCCAAGCTATCGATAAAAGATACAGCATCAGCAAATCGCAAATGCATTTACAGGGTGAAAAGAAGCCAGTCTCAAAAGACTGTATACTATGTGAATCCATATATAGAATATTTAGCAAAAGACAAAACTATAAGGATGGAGAACAAATCAATGGTTGCCCGGGTTAGAGGAGGAGGAGCAGGCTTGCCTAGAAAGGAACAGCATGAAGGAATTTGGGCAGGGGGAGGGATCATCATTCAGTATCATCATTTTAGGAGTGTTTGCATAGATCCATGTATTAATATTTATAAAAACCTACTGACTTGTACACAACCAGGAATGAATTTTATTTTATGTAAAATAACAAAAAATAAATATTAAAGCCCATGTGATTTGTGTGCCTGGTGTGATGAGAAAAACTTTGGTTAGGTATCTAATAATTATGGATTTGCTGCGCTACTTAAGGTACCATTTTTAGTTATTAGCCTTTGGGTTTACAGTGTTAAAAGCAACACTAGAATTTCGCTAAGATAGATTCAAGTATTTAAATAACATACAATCATAGAATCTAAGAGTTAAAAGAGATCTTGAGAGTAATTTATCATATTAACATTAATAAGAAAAATCATATAAGCATCTCAATAGATTCAGAAAAATTTTATGTTTGAAATATCTAACATCTAACCCTGATTTTTTAAAAAAACTAGGTATAAAAGGGAATATCCTCAAGTTCACGCTAGGCATCTACAAAAAACCTAAAGCTAATATCATACATAATGGTAAAAGATTAAATGCTTTCCTTTAAAATGAGGAACAAGGATGTCTGTTATTACTACTTCTATTCAACTTCCTGCTGGAGGTTCTTGCCAGAGACACAGGACATTTTTAGAAGTGACAGATATTTCATTATCTGGATTCTGATGACTTTCTTCATGGGTGTATACATACATACAGACATATCAGATTATATACTTCAATATGTGTACTTTATTTATGTCAGTTATACGTCAATAAAGCTTTAAAAATATGCCATTTAAGCACAGTCCCTCCACCCACTAGTAAGCAAAGCCTAACCAAGTTCTTGGACTCCCCACAGTCTGATAAATCTTTTTCTTGGAAATAGCCAGGAAGTCATTGGGTAGAGATAGGCCTGGTGTTTGAGAGGCCGCTACACATTCCCTTCTGACAAACAGAGCAAAACAAATCGGACCACCAGAAAGCCTGTTTACCGGGAGCAGAGACAAACTACAGGTCCCAATCTCACTGAAAAGTAGGAAAGTATAACACAAAAGACAAAGGTTTTAAAATCATGCAACTTTGAAATCAAACTCTAAATTCACCAATTCTTGTTTATATAACTTAAATATATATATTACACTTTCTGAGCTTCAGTTCCTGTCTGTCAAATGAGGGCAATAATACTTTTTTCTAAAGAGTGCTATGAGGAACAAATAATCTACCTTACATGCTATATATATATATATATATATATATATATATATATATTAAGCATCCAATAAATATTTGGCAGGTTCCCCTTCCCTTCTCCTAAGTCTTTCATGATTTCATTTTTTGTCTCCTAAAAGCCTTTCAAATAATTATCCAATTACTTATCAAGTGTGTCATCTATATCAACCCCAGGGCCAGGCAGTGGGTATTATATTAATAGAAGAATCGGGCATGCCTCTTATCTAGGAATAGCTTATCTAGTAGTGAAGAGCAAAACATAAACAAAAGCTACATGGCCATTTCAGGGTCAAAGTCTGTGCTAGAGAAAGTAGTAGAACCACACAGGTAGAGTGACTAATTTGCTTAGCTGGTTCAGGCAAGGCTTTTCAGAGAAGAAGCAAAAACAGGTCTTGAAAGATGCTTGAGAGTTAACCAGGTTTATGTGGCTTTGATTACGGGGAGCGACATTCCAAACTGAAAAAACTAAAGCTATATATTGCATTCATAGCTATTACTAACAAAGTACTTTTTATAGCTCATACTTCATGATGAAATTCTGAATCCACATGCATTGACACCAACTTCAGGGACTCCTAGAGCAAGTGCTTAACTGCATAGCAATATGCCCAGGAACTTCCTGGCCCATTCAAAGAGGCCTGATCATTCTAAATGGCATTTACAACACTTGATCTTGCCTAGGCTTTCCGAAAGGATGTAGAAGAGGCTCAGTCCCTCAATGACCTAATTCTAGAAAGGGATAGTCCCCTGTAAAAAAAGTTCCATGCTGAGTTTGTGTTTATCACAACATTAACATCATTTAAAGGCATCATTAGAGAAGCTGCAGGCTCTTCGGACATGTGAGATACGGAGATAAAGTTTGAACGTTATTTTTTCCAAACGATTTTCAAAGTGAATGAAACAAACTATCTGCCTCTAGGGAAATGCTGAGCACCTTAGAGAAAGTTACCACATAATTATACCACAACCAGTAAATCTGAAATATCTGGAATCAGATATTTTTGGAATACACATCAGAAGCTATATATTGAATTGATCAAGGGAATATCCTTCTTCTAAGCTAAACAAGTTAATGTGATTTAAAGCCATAGACAGAAAACCGTTTCATTTCCATTCCCATCTCATGCATCTTTTTCTTGAAGAATATTGTATTATAATATGCTGATTTGATTTGAAGTTGCCTGGATGTGAGATGTATCTATGAAATCCTACAAGTACCAGATTCTCGCTTTTAAGATTGTGCTCATTTCATTGCAACATGCTGCTTCTGAGAGGATGAGGATGTCATTTTCCCCACCCCCACCATATATTTTAGCAGGACCCGGAGTATACAGAACCCAGGACTGATAAATTTTGGTGGGAGAAGGGGAAAGTTTAGAGATTAGAAACATGAGTCCAATGATCACACTTTCTACAAAGAAGAAATCTAATAACTCGGAACTAAAAAGAAGCAAAAGAAAAAGGGGATCTAATTATATGTTTGGTACTGTGCTAATTACTTAATCAAAGCTAGTGACAGCTATTAATATCTCCATTATAAAGATAAAGAAACTGAAGCTTAGAATAGTAAAGGATATAGTCAAAGGATATTATTAATATTAATAAGTGCAGAGTAGAGATTGGAATTAAAATCAATCTGACTCCAAAGCAAATGCTCTTAACCACTCTTCCATTCTGAATAAAAGCAGGAAACCAAATTGATCAGTATTCAGTATACTTCATAGTATGAAATATGGCCTACGTACTATACAGAGACCAACCAGCCCACAGCTAAGAACAAGCTCCTGGACAGAGACCACCTTCCCTCCAAAGTCATAAAGTCACTCAAACTTGCTCCTCCAACCACCTGGACTACCTGTTAAATGTGGAGTGGAGGAGGCATTTTGAACATCTGGGCATTTAAACCAGTTGTGGTTTTGTAATGCATGAGACTCCACCCTGTCAGCAACTTGTACATTGTAATGAGCCAGATTAAAGTGGAATTTTCCTGCTAAGCCATCAAGGTGGTTCCTCTGTGGGACGATAAAATCCATTACTGAAAATGTAGTAACTACATTTTCTTTAATATCTGACTCTAGTGTGAGGGCACAACTCCTCACTACACATGACTGGCACTGGGATAGATACAGCGAAGTTAACACACAGGGACCACACAGTCTCTTATGGAGAAACCCTAGCTAATTTGTGGACTCAGGTAAGGCTGAGAAGGTGATGTATGAGCTGAAATTAGAAGAAGGAGTAAGAGATAACTGAGGAACTGAGTTAGAGGGGCACTCAGGTACCAGGCAAAATAGCAGCCCATGTGCAAAAGCCAGCAGAGGTAGGAAGAAGCAGTGGGAACCCTTAACAAGACTTTGTCACCATTTACAGCTACCCATCACAGCCAAAAGTGCTCTAAAGAAATTGGCTGAATAAAACTAAAATAAAATCATCTCTGGACCTTTAATCAGCCAATTGGTTAAAAGCTCTCTGTCCAATTTTCTCTATATTCAATCCTACAGAGTGACCTGACTTCACGTCCCAACACGAACTCATTGTCCAGCAAAATCTGCTTAGCCAAATTTCCTTCTAACTTTCATTCTGGTTATTTTTATGTTCCAACACAGCTGGAAGTTGCGAAGTCTCATTTGAGTCCTGTCTGTATGTCCTCCATTACTGCCGACATAAAAGGGCTATTTGCTAGAGACCGCATACTAAAAAGGCCATTATGATACAGGAACATAAGGTCATGGTGCTATAGGAGCATATTACTAAGACATGTGACAAATTACTATTAATATCTTTAACCAGTTCACTCTTCCTTTTTGAGTTGCAGTCTTGTATTGCCTTTTAAAGAAGGGCTTAAAGTCAGATATGGTGGTGCATGCCTGTAGTCCCAGCTACACGGGAGGCTGAGGCAGGAGCATTGCTTGAGCTCATGAGTTTGAGCCCAGCCTGGGCAACATACAGCCCATCTCTTAAAAAAAAGAAAAAATAAGAAGAAGTCTTAAAGACTATCACGAAGCCATCAGCTTTACAATTACAATTAACCTTATCTGGATAGCACTTGGTAGTATACAATATGTTGTTAAATTCAATCTTTTATTTGCTCCTCCCACTTTTAACTGCGTGAAAAGAATAGGACATACACTATTCTTAATTCTATTTTATGCATGCTCATACTGGGGCTCAGAGTTTTAAGTATTTTGTTTAATTTATTGCTAAAAAAAAAACTATCTCAAAACTTAGTTGCTTAAAACAAGCCCCATTTTATTGTTATCTCATGACTTTGCAGTTAAGTGTTTAAGCAGGGCTTAGCTGAATGATTCTTCCATTCCATTTGTAGCATTATGATCTCTCGGTGGTATTCACCTGGCAGATGGGCTGGTTTGGAAGATCGAAGATGGCTTCACTCATATGTCAGGTGCCTTGGATGGGATGCCTGGAAGGCTGGACTCAGCTGGGACTTTTGACCAGAGCACTTTTGACCACCACAAGGCCTCTCCAGAATGGTGGTGCCAGGTTAGTTCCAAAAGTTAGAGTTCCAGCAAACTGGAGGGTGTTCCAGTTCATTCCGAAAGATAGCGTCCCAGCATGGCATTTACGATCTAATCTTGAAAGTCACATAGGAATTCTTCCACATTCCATTAGTCAAAGCAGTCACAAGCTCACACAAATTCAAGGAGATAAATCAAAAACTCCATCTTTAGATGGGAGGAAATATCAAAGAAACTGTGATTATGTTTTAAGACTGTCATAGGTGCATAGAAAATGTTGAGACTGTGATTTAAACCCCGGACTTTGACTCCACATTGCATTCCCTTGATCCACTGTCTGAGGAGTCACCAATAATCCACATACCTGCAGGGCCACACAGGCACATGAAGAAAGAGGCTGGCAGGGAATTGTGGCAAACAGAAAGCAAAGACTCAAGGATTGACCAAGAATCTGTGGCCACTTGTGTCAACTTACCATGAAAATCTAGAAATCCAGATCTCTCTGTTAAATCCTCCAATTTTTAATTATTTAATTATTATAATTATTTAATTAAATAATTAATATTTAAATGTTTTAAGTATATAATTGGTAAATAATTTAAAAATTTAATGCACAGTTTACAATCTCCACCCTATGTCACACAATTTGAACTTTTCTGTTTTGTTTTTGTGTCTGGAGGAAAAGGAGACAATTATTTTTTCACTTTAAAGCACAAAGTACAGATTACGAGTTCAGGTTGAGAGTCAGTCAGCCTCAGATTCCAATCCTGATTTGGCCACTTGCTAACTCTGTACCTGATGCTAAGTCAGTTATACTCTCTGAACCTGCGTACTCACCTATAAAATGGAGATAATAATAATAACCTTATAAGACTACTGTGAAAACAAAATGAGGCAATGTATGCAAGAAACCTAGCTTAGTTCATGGCACACAGTAGGTGCTCAGTCAATTGTACTTATTATTATGGAGAGAAAAATATCCTACCATGCTATGACATGAAACTGTGAAGAATTTTCACCAGGAATCAAAAGACCTGAGTTTTATTCTGGGCCCCATCTCTGAATGACATTCTGGTTTTATCATTTCAGAGTCTTAATTACCTCATCTATAAAATTGGTATGGTAACATCAGCCCTACTTACCTCAACATGCTGGGGATCGACAAACTATATGTGTGGAAGAACATCATAAATTGCTACCAATATTTAAGTCACAGCTGAAATACCACTATGGGTTATTAGACATTCTGACCCCTAATCAGATATCAGAATCAGAGAAGCAAAGAGCACACGGTCAGGAATGAGTCTAGACTATGAATCAGCAATCAGAGAGGCTAGAAGTTGGCTTACAGTTCTGGAAGCTGAGAAGTCCAAGTTTAAGACACTGGCATCTGGTGAGGACTTTCTTGCTGTGTCATTATATGACAGAAGGTGGAAGGGCAAATAGAGGGTGAGAGGGGACCAAACTCACCCCTTTATAAAAGCACCAATCCCACCCATGAGAGTGGAGTCCTCATAGCCTAATCACTTCTTAAAGGTCCCACCTCTTAACACTATTCAAATGGCAATTAAATTTCAACATGAGTTTTGGAGGGGACAAACATTCAAACCATAGCAATAATGTACCTGAAAACAGAAGTCATGATCTATACAGAGGCTGAAGGACCAGGTGAACAGCATGGTAAGTACTGGATTTGGAGTCAGGCCATTATTTGGATGACCTTGGGAATAACATTTAATTTCTCTGAAGCTTGCTTAACTCCTCATGGATAATATTAATAATATAATCTCATCTTGAAAGGGTTAATGTACAGATAACTGATCAAGCTCATGTGAATTAGCAGACGATGTCTCTACATTCTCTAAATGAATGCTTATTGAATCTCACTCTGAGCCATTCTGAAATCAAGCAGAAGACGAGTATTTTTCCCCTTTGAAACTCAAGAGGACACACACATATACACATGCGAATGAATGTAACAAAACTAATACAACGTGAATAAATTTTATGGATTATACCAATGAGAAGACTAGATGAAAGGTATACAAAGGTCCTCTCTGTACTCTTGTGTGTACGTGTGTGTGTGTGTGTGTATGTGTGTGTGACTTCCTATGCATCTGTAATTCTTTCAAAATAAAAAGTTTTAAAAAGTCAGGGAAACAGTGGAATGTAAACCAAACAGAGAAAGAGAGAAATCAGCAAGACATTAATACCAGAAGACAATGCAAAGAAGAGAATCAAAAAATCAGGAAGGTGGTGGGGAAATAAGAAATTCACAGGTATTAAAAAAAAAAAAAGCTAGATGAAGCCTGTAGGGAGATGAATAGCTGTGGAGCACTAATCCTAAGGCCTCAAAACTGAGGCCATCTTCCTTTACAGCCTAAAGACTTCTTGTCTGGTTACTGCTCTGTTACCAAAAAGGAAAAAAAAGAAAAAGTCTAAGACCCAACCAGACCGATGGCTGCAGACAGAAATAGAGAAATGGGAACATATGACTAGAAAGAGAGGGTGTACTATTGAATGGGGGAGGAGAACAGGAGAGAATAGAGGTCACCGGGAAAAATACCAAAAGTGGATCATTCTTCACACCGTGTGTGGTTTTTTTGTGTGAGTCCTGGAGCTTGCTCGGAGGCATAGTCTTGAATGGTACATTTGGCTTTCTTGCAGATTGGTGACCAGATCATTTTCTTGTTTATTCAATCCACAGAAAGGTTAATTATGCTAGTGACTGTGGTTGGAAAACAATTCTTGGAAAATGCTTTGGTAACAACAGGTTGACAGTGTATGGAAACCATCTGCTTCCTACAAATGTTAAGGTAAACTTTCAAACTTGTGGGGTTAGCAATTACAGATTGTATAATAGTTTAGTAGAGTGAAAATACATTCTGTGTTGATGTAGACTTTCTGGATCTTCTTGACACCCAGCCTAAAAGGAACACCACAATATAAGAAAGATGGTCTTTGGGCATATCAAAACTTTGAGTAAGTCATCTTTGTTTGCATGTATTAAGGCTCACAGAGCAAGAACATCACACAAGGGAATATAGTATTTATACTGAATGTCTCCTAAGTAAATTAAGCCTCTCTGGTTTGCTCTTGCCTTGACCCACTAATGGGAACAGAATCATAGATGGAAGATTTGTTTCCTGTAAAAATATTCAGTTTATTCTACAAAGGAACATAAAATGCTGCTCCCCTGACCCTGTGGTGTGAGCTGCTCTCAAGGGCTGTGATTGTGGTGGTTCCAGCTGCTTTGTCATAGAGCTGTCCGTTCCCTGCTTCTCCTGACTGTAAAGCTCCTTGGCCCCCCTCCTCCACTCTGGAGGAGAGAAATGGAAATGGCTAATATGCTCCCAGCTTAGCACACGCTGTCAGGGATGCTGATCCATCACTCTAAGGGTACCTCTCGAAGAAACAGATTCTTGTTAAAATCATTCAGCTGAAGCTGAGAGGGAACATTTTAAGTAGAGTGGAATTCAAAATTATGAATGGCAGCAGGGAGTGGACACAAATCATATTTGCTAATGGAAGTGAAAAATATAATTGGTCCTGTGTGGTTTCAGCTTGTACAGCAACACCTTATAATGCCTAGGCCCTAGGTGGCTTATGTCCATTACTTATTGAGAAATGGCCATAAAGATATATGAATTGAAGTTGTAGGCAACCTTAAATCTATAGGTGATTAATGCTCTCCCCACAGCATTCTCACTCTGAGTGATCATTCGTGTTGCCTCTGTTAAGGTCTGTAAAGGCAGGGGAAAGAATGAGTTGTCTACCTCAATTTGTATGTGTGAGTATCTTATAGGTTAAAAAAAGGAAACTTACATCCCATTCAGAAGACTATAGGGAATAAGTAAGAGCTCAAAATTTGGAATCAGAGGATATTTGTTTGAATATAAACTCTGCCATTACATACTTAACTTTGTACTGAGTATTCAAACTCTCCAAATCATAGAATCTTCATAATTAAAACTAGATGGAGAACCATAATATGTCTCACAAAGGATTGCTGTCTATGACAGAGAGCTATCTCCCTTTGTGACAGATAGCTATTATTCCCTCCCTCTTTGTTAAGCAAGATTCAATTTTGCTTAGGTATTTGTATTTTCCCTGGCTATGTGCTCAGAGAAAGGATCCCCTCCCTAGGCCAAAGTGGATTGTTTTGACCAGTCTAAGCCAAACATAGTCATTCCATTTCCCAGAATCTGGTTTAGGTATTGGTATGTGACAAAATTCTAGACAAAGAGACATAGGAGAGGAAGGTTTTGGGGGAAGGAGGCCTCTAGAAAATAGATTATTCACTCTTCCATGATGCCCCATAAAGATAAACTTTACTTTCCTACCTCAAGATACTGTCAGATACATGTGACACCTGAAACTGCAGCAGCCATATAAGGACCACGAGAATGAAGCCAAGAAAATTTCAGAGAAGTCCAGTAACTCAGTGATGAGATGAGTCCATGAATTAATAGCCAAAGAACCACCCTATCTCTGATGATAAATTTATGATGTTTAAGCTGCTTTTTTTTATTTGCAACAAAGGAATCCTATCTGACATACTTTAAGAATCAAATAAATAATGCCCCTACAGGGCTATACTCTATAGATATGAAAGGAACCAGAAGCAAACAGAATTTTATAACAGTTGCAACCCAGATTCAAGTCGCCTCAGTCCTTGACTGTATTAAAGTGATCTGTCCTCTATGTAATCATCTTGAGGATATAGTAAACTCACTCTGGAGGAAAATTGTATCACTTAGAGGTTCTATAGATTCCCATATACAATGTCTGGCATTCAATTAAACATACCAGACATATCAACAGGAAGACTAAGATAATAAAAAAAACAGACAATAGAAAAAAACAGAGATGACCTGGGTTTTGGAGTCATCAGATATGACTTTAAAATAATTGTGAGTAATATATTTCAAACAAATAAATGACAATATGGAGAATATAATCAGAGAACAGGAACCTATAAAAATTAAATAAAAATTTTACAACTAAGAAATATAATAGTTTGCAGTCCCACCAGCAGTGTATGAGTGTTCCTATCTCTCCGCATCCACGCCAACATTTATTGTTTTGAGACTTTTTGATAAAGGCCAGTCTCACTGGAGATAAGTGATATCTCATTGTGGTTTTAATTTGCATTTCCCTGATGATTAGAGATGTTGA